>NC_090928.1:823758537-824061567 GCF_040938575.1 Ambystoma mexicanum | reverse complement strand
TGAATTGGTATCAAGATGTGGTATGAGTCTGATAGGTAGGTTATCTTTTGCAATAAGTGCAATTCCACCACCTCGTGCCTCAGTTCTGTCTGCTCTAAAGATAGTGTAGCCTTTAGGGATAGCTAGTGATAATGCTGGACCTGCCGCAGCGTGCAACCACGATTCAGTGACTGCTAATAGGTCTAGTTGTTCTAGCTGTATGATCTCTGATATCTCAATGGCGTGTGCTACCAGGGATCTGGCATTTATTAGAGCTCCTTTAAGAGTATGGCACGGTAGGTTGGCTAGAGCTGTAGTCTGTGTTATTTGTGTTTGGTTACCTTTGGTTTTACTAATATTGGTGACGGGTGAAATGCAGGATCTGTTGTTACTAGGTGCTAGTGTTCTGGCGAGAGGTTCGTACAATTTAGGCAGTCTTGCCCGGAGTTTGCTATTTCTGATAGGGGTTGAGCACGGTAGAGATAGCAGTAATTCTTGCATGGTTAGATTGGGAAGCCTTTCTGCATTGATCCCAGGTGGGTGTAATACTGTTGTAGAGGTGGGAGGGTAATAATTTACCAGTGTGCTTATTAACAGCGTTGTGGCTAGGACACGGATCGTACAGGTCAATGAACTCCTAGTAGTGTGCATTGTAAAAATGCTAGATGCAGTGGCCATGCAGAGCCCTGTGGCAATATCTAGGTTAGAGTCAGTACTTCAGGACCAAAATACAATGAACTAGGGAGGCACTAGGCTGTACAGTGCCCTGTGGACACGCCTAGAATTCAGGTAGGTGCAACAGTATAGCTGGAGGCGTTAGGTGACTTCTAGATTTACCATCAAGCAGCAGCACAAAAATGCATTATTAACATCTAGATTTGACGTACAACAGAATGACTAAGGGCAACAGCTAGATTTGGCGTCAGTCAGAATGAATATGGTACATTAGTAACATCTAAATTTGAGATAAGACAGTTGTCTACAAAGCATTGAGTCTGAGTTCAGACTTAGTGTGTTCTGTAAAGTTGCATATTGGTTCCAGACTTAACAGATGCTGGCAAGACAACGATAGGCTAAAATCAGGAATTTGATTAAAGGCAATTCAAAGGCAGATTTAGAATGTAGCAGTTCAAATAAGGTAGTATGGCATGATAAACATAACAATGTAGAAATAATAACAATATAAGCAAACATTACTTTATGGCTGGTCGGGAAGTTGTCACCCACATGTGGCGTAGTGATGCCCAGATGGTACTGTGAGATATTAATCAAGCATAGTAAATGTCATGGCTAATGACAAGTATGTGGGGCGGGGTACAATGAGCCAGCGGCTGTCTTCGTCGCGGTGTACTGTAGGTCATATGCCGGCAAGGTGGGCGGGAACGCAATGTGCACTGTAGCAGAGGGCTCACGTGCAGTTAATGGGGAAGGGATAGTTAGCTTCTCTGTTGTGGTTCCCAATAATAATAATGCTGGCACTTGGATGTGGGATGTGACAAAGTTGGAAGATGAGTTACCATAGACTTCCTTACTAGAAAAGGACAGTGTTACCTTATGCAGGAGCCAGGGGGGCTGGCAATCGGCAACCTCGGCAAAACAGGCTCAAAACAGGCACTAGCCTTGCATCCGTGGGCCTTCCAAGAAGTGGGCCGGCTCTCGCCTCCGGTAGTCGATTGGTGGCGATGTAGAGCGCTTCTCCCAATCAGGTTCGCAGATGGGACGAGGCAGTGCTCTAGGGACGTCTGTGGGTCGGATCGGCCATCTTGGAGTGGTCGGATCCTCGTGGAGCCCGATGGTGGAGAGGTGCACACGGGCCGGTTGTGAAATAAAGTGGCACGGGGAGGGAGATAAAGCCCATTGGCTTACGGTGTGCAGGAGCGTTTAGATTACCACGCGGATCGCGGCAAGAGTAATCTTCTGCTGCTGCTTCCTGCCGAAATATGGTACAGCCAACTATTGACAGTTCAACTAACTTTTTCAAAGAAGATTGCATCATAAATAGATCTGTCCTATTTACTTGGGCTGGCCTGGCTCCCTAAAGGCATCCCTTCTGAACCCTATCAGCTTTGGCAGTGCTTGTTCCCTATAAAGGTTTTAATTGATTGTTTTACAATCTTATTTCTGGGGAAAATAATTCCTACATCCTTTGGGAGAAAATACTATTGCTACAGTGCTACAGGGTTCTATTCTACTCTAACACTTTTTTCCCTCCAAACTCAATATTGTATGGTGTGCCATAAGTGCTACTACTGACCTTGATTGATGTCACTAAGTGTGCTGGAAATGTTTTAGTACAAAACAAATTTACTCATCTGCATTATTGCTGCTTGAATAGCTTGATTCTGTAATTGTACTTGATTTTGACATTAGTTGCTGCATATCTTGTGTGATTAATTTGCTTTATGTATAATAAAAATATTTTAATATAACCTTTAAGGGTGTAAGTGTTTACTTGAAAGCTTGTATTTACTGGTTTTATTTTACTTCTTTACCGCTCACAGTACCCCTTCTAAGACAAGCCTGGGTTCTCAGCCACTCTACCGATTTGTGTAGTACAGGCCCATCTTAAAATTTGGGTCACTAATACCAAGCAGATGAGTCTTGTAATGTCCCACACCAGTTGAACTCTGGAAAATCTTACCTAACAGGGATGCCAAGAGACACAGACGTAGTGAACTCTGTAAGGCATCCCTAACAAAACCTAGCTGGCCTTAGTTATTAATAACTTCAAGCTGCAATATAGAAACTTAGTAAGATGGTGGAACCATTCTGAAAAGAATAAACAATGGCAACATATTTTGAAAATACTAAAGACTGGTTCCACCAAGTCTGTATGGCAGGCGCTTCAAGGGGCCAAGTGTCAGAAGGGAGCACTGATGATAAATCCCATTAGCTCAGCCTCTTGGACGGCACATGTTCATTGTACTTACTCAAGTAATGAAGATACCGTACTGGCGGTAACGTCATTTGACACAGATTGGGAGATAGTTTGGGACCGTGCTAACATTCTAGGGAAGCAAAAACTTTCCAAAGCTCCCTGCCCAAAGGTTCTGGCAAACATTGGGCCTCATTCGAGTGTGGCGGTAACACTTCTGGTGCTACCAGCAGGTTGCCGCTGGACTCAGAATAATTTACTGGTGCCTGACCTCCTGGTGCCACCGGCTCATTCCCAGTCGGGCGGCTGGGAAGTCAGGCGTCAGTATATTTGTAAATACCCATTCCCATAGAGTCTGACACGCAAGCACCGGCACCGTGGATAAAAGTGCCAATGCTCCGATGAAAAGTCTGCCTACTGTGACCGCTGCACCTGGCCCAGGCAGGCAGACTTGTAGTTTGCTGGTCCGGAAACAAGGGTGCCAGTGAGCTTACTGCCACCCGTGTTTCGGACCAGCAAACTTATATTGAGGCCCATTGTCTTAAAGAAGGACCCAGAAATGTGGACTTTCATCTTGGAGATCGTCTTTTTTGTCTGATCTGTGTTATCCCTAAATCCTGGTGCAATCTTATTATGATCCCCATCTTCAAGAAAGGATTTCAGAAAATACCATTGAACTAACGCCTCCTATTTATGCTTAATGTGACAGGGACGATGTTTGCCTCCTTCATATTTCGTGCACTACAGTAATCGGCCGATTCTTCCCACATCTTTGGTGATTTTCAAACAGAGTTTTGTCCAGGTTCTTCAACGTCACATAATTTATGACTTGTTGATTGTTGAAAAAGAAGAGCTATTGGCGGTGGTGGTGCAGGTCTTTACATTTGTTATATTGATTTCATCTCCGCCTTTGACAGCGTGCATCGAGGTCGGCTCTGGCAGAAGCTTGAGGGGTTGGGCTGCCCACGTTACCTTCTTCAAATTATTCGACTCCTGCATAAAAACACACAGATACAAGTTCATTTGGATGGTGCAGGCCATTTTACATACTGGCTCGCTACCACAAGGGGTGTCAAACAAGGTTGTCTCTTGGCGCCTGTATTATTCAATCTGTATTTGGCCAATCTCCCTCTCAGACTTAGAGCTGCAGCCCATTGCCCCCCTAAGTTGGGTAAAGTCTCAATACCCTCTTTAATGTACGCAGATGACATGGTCATTTTTCACCACACTTTTTCAGGAATACTGAGATCCCTCACAGTTTTGGGGGAGTACGCTAGTGCAAATCAGCTTGAGATGAATTACAGCAAAACTAAAGCAATGCTTTATTCCTCTTCTAAAATGTCTCCCTCTTATGTTAGATCAGAAAGAAATTCAATATGCCATCAGCCATGCTTATTTTGGCTTGGAAATAGAAAGCATTGGACGCTATGAGGAAGTGCTCCCCATTAATTCTAGAAGAGTGGGGCAGCTGACAGGTCTATTCTCGCGCTTTGCAGGGTGGACAGCCGGGTACAGTATGGCTGGTATCAGAATGTTTTATGTTCACTGCTTCTGCCCGGTCATATAACTGTCTGGATGCGCTTGTTCTGCCCGATTGAGACTGGCTGAACTTTCTTGAGGGCTGCTTTTGGAAGTGCATTTTGAATCTTCTTCAGATGGTTCAAATGCATATACTGAACTTGGTTGGACATTGAAGACTATGGCACTGAAGTGTAGAGGCGAGCTATACCTGAAATTGTTAGCTTCTCCTAAGTGCCCTGTCTTGGACGCCCTGACAGGTTATTATGAGAAGGAACCTATTATCATGACGGCTAAATTTACATTGGCTAACCAATCCCTATTTAAATTGATCACTTGGTCTCTGTTTAATTTTAATGGTGAAGAATGGGAAGACTATTATGGGCTTAAAGATTTCTAACATAATAGGATCTTGAGGTGGGATTGGAACTTGAATTTTTCTCATCTAGAGAAACTGTCCTCTTTTCAGATGATGGGCAGTTAATATACACATTGTTGTACCCTCAAAAGGACTTCATGGAGTTCCCTGATACTGAGGTTAGAAGGTTGATATTACAATTATGTACTAACCAATTGCTTTCAATCATCAATCAATCAATTTCTTCTTTAGCGCTCTGTCACTGAAGACATCATGGCGCTTTCGAGAGATACCGAAGAGAGTGAGCGGATAGATCACACAAAAAGGAATGTCGTGAGGTTTTGTTTAAAGAGTGCAAAATCTGTGGTACTTCACAGCTGTAAAGGCAGCGAATTCCAGAGCCCAGGCCCTGCAATGGAGAAGGTCCAGCCTCCTGTTCGCTCCCTTTGATATCCAGGAATGCTCAGGAGTTCTGTGCCAGTGAATCTGAGAGGCTGACCTGGTATATAGCTCTGTAGCTTCTCCCGAATGGCTCGACAGCCTCTACCGCTCAGTGCACGGTGGATCAAGCAGGATGCTTTGAATTTAACCATTAATTGGCAACCAGTAGAGAGATTGACCTGCCCTAGTGACATTCGAGCCAAAAGGAATATGCTTCAGCAGTCGGACAGCTGCATTTTGCAGCACTTGGAGACACTGAACAAGATAAGACGGCTGTGCCAAATAAATCGCATTGCAGTAGTCAATGCTCTCCTTCCGTCAGGCTGCAACTATTTTTCAGGTATAAAAGGGGGCATCTTCTTAAGCTGCTTGAATTTGAGTATTTGAGAAAACCCAACCCACACCATGAGTTTATCTGGGTCTCCATAGATAATGTATGACACAAAACAGGTATCAGAGGTAGACAATTCTAAAGTTATTGTAAACATTCTTACCAAAATGTGTAGCATAAGTCTAACTTTCCCTCCAACACTCTAGCTGAACCCTTATGAATGTTCTATCCCTAGCCAGCACTGGTGATCTGCTTATCTAGGATGAGGGTAAAGGAAGAAGAATCTAACCCTTATCTAGTTCTAATCACCATTCAGTGTTTCAAAGAGATACTTTATAGAAGTGTGTGTAGTTTGCTTTGGAAATGAAATGTATTCACTTTTATTCATTTTCTTTGCTCTTAACTTGCACACTTTAAGAATATGCAGACCGAACAATGAATCGCTCTGTATACATTTGTATAAAAATGAGCACTGTTCGCCAGTGTTGACAAGAACACACCTTGCACCCTCATCTATGCCTGGTGCAGTGTTTGTACTAAAAAACAACTTTTGACCCAAAGGTATTGTGCTATAAAAGAAAAACAATTTCTTTCATCTGTTGCCCCAGTCTTATTATGCAGGGTCACCTCTGGCCTACCAGTTTCAGTGGTATCACAAACATTTATCCACGTTATTCAGGGCCACATCATATATTACAATGCTGTCAAGCACAGGAGTGTTTATCTCTGTACAGATACACACCCCACCTGCAGATGAGTCAAAAAAGTGGGAAGGGAGTGGGCAAAGAGAACATGAAAATAATTTTAGTATACCTTCACATTCCCATTGTGCTGTCTGTTGTTGTGTAAGTGGTTCGGATGCATGTTTTTACTGCATTACGTTGAGACCTTCAAGAATATAAAGGTTGCAGTATTGGAAGGCTAAGTTTCACACGTGTATAACGTGTGTATATTCTTTAATACAGTTGTTCTAGTGCGGGCTCTTTTAGTGCACCCGTCCCTGCTGGGCGTTGGTGAACGATACAGCGTATAAGCGCTCACCTGCCAGTATTCCATAATAGGATCGTATCTGCTTGATCTGGTCGCATAAGTGAACAAAAACTTTTTCTTCGCGTCTGCAGATTACTTGCGTTTCAGGTGCTATCCCGATGTCTGTTTCTCACTGCATTCATTTCTGCATACGTCAAAGGTGTGCATGCGTACTCCGGGGCCTCCCGTTAAATAAGCTAAAAGAAGGACTCCCAGGCAGGGTCTCTTGTGCACCATCTTGGAGTGATGACTATCTTGATGTATCTTGTGCCTCTTGCATACATCGGTCTGGGATCAATCTTTTATGCTAGCTTCTCAGTTGTATACTGTGCTCATGTTTTTCTGTCTGTCTATGTAATATGGCAGAGTCTGCACCAGTATTGAAGGTGTTGCAATGGCCTCATCTATGAATGGATGGTTTGATCTAGGATTAGCACCTTCTAGTCTCATCCAGTATGTGGTGACTATACCCAGACTAAGGATAGATGAGGTCCCAATAGAATTGTAGCGACCCAGACACAGGTTATAGGTGAACGCAGTCCCCGCATCCGGAGGCTATCTATGTTATCCAAATGACCCTGCAGTGTTTGTCCTACTCATGGGTGTATGGGTATACAGCGTGTTGTTGTTGGACATGGGCTTTACAGTGTGGCCAAAGTCTGCCAATTGGTCTGTTCATTCAGGCCATGCGGCCTGTTTTAAGGTGATAAATCCATACTTGCTCACGTTTGTATAGAAGATTGTGAATGTTTCTGCCTCTGATAGGGATAGTCAGTTTTTCAATAATGGCCCTGGTGAAATCAGTGGGGCCATGTTTCTTGGACTCAAAATGCTCTACCATGGGAGCAGTCAGTTTCCTTGTGCAAATGCACAATCACTGTTCTGCCAAACGTGTTTCAATTGTGCGTGTGGTCATACCCACGTATCGCAAGCCACATGGACATGTAAGGAGGTATATGACATTGCTGCTATTGCAGTTGGTCAGTGTTCTTCGAGTCTATGGAAAGTGCCAACCGATTTCAATGGTTGTGGTCCTGGTTGTATTTGGGCACGCACTACACTGTCCACACGGTGTATGTCCCATTGGGGGGAGTTGATTCCACAGAGTGGTTGGAGTACATTGCCTTGGTTCCTTATATGTTTTAATAAGAGCATCTCGTAAGTTCCTTCTTCTCTTCATTGCACATCTTGGTTTTTCCAATGTCGTGTCTCCAACATTTGGAATGGGCCAAAGTTTTAGGATTTCTTTTTTCAATTTATTTGCCATGGGTGAGAAACTCAGGACTGCTGTGATTTTTTCCGGCTCAGTCTCTCTCCCATGTTGCTTCAAGGTGATATCCCGGGTGATATTCATGCCTCCTTTCTGGGCTTGTTTTATGGTATGTGTGGGGTATCCACTGGCTTTCAGTTTCTCGGCAAGGTGACCAGATTGATTATCATAGTCAACTATGCTCGAACAATTCCGGCAGTATCGGAGAAACTGTCCAAAAGGTAGACTGTTTCTCAGGCTTGAGGGATGGTACCTGTCAAATAATAACTGTGCATTACGGTCCGTTGGTTTGTTAAACACTTTGCTAGTAATCCTTCCCTCTCTTGTCAGTAGATGTAATAAGACTAGGGCAACAGATGAAAGAAATGGTTTTTTGTATAGAACAATACCTTCCTACCCTGTTTGGGTCGAAAGTTGTTTTTAGTACAAACACTGCACCATAAATAGATGAGGGTGCAAGGTTTGTTATTATAGAAATGTACACAGAGCAATCCATTGTTCAGTCTGCATATTCTTAAACTGTGCAAGGGCAGAGCAAAGAAAACAAATAAAATTAAATACAGTCAGTCTGCGTCAGTCCACTTGTCTTTTTGGTTGTCTGAGGCGCTGCAGCTACGAACTGATTTTCCCCCAAGGAATTTGTGGAGACTTTCCTTCCTTTGCGCTTCCTTTGTGCTGTTGCTTTAAGGATGTGGGCCAGAGGCTGTGGGCTGAGCCTATTTAGATCGCAGCAACGCGCGTAGCGCACGCGGAGTCGTTCGCAGAGTCAGTCTGCATCAATCCACTTGTCTTTTTGGTTGTCTGAGGAGCTGCAGCTACAAACTGATTTTCCCATGAGGAATTTGGGGAGACTTTCCTTCCTTCGCGCTTCCTTTGCGCTGTTGCTTTAAAGCTGTGGGCCCGAGGCTGAGGGCTGAGCCTTTTTAGATCACAGCAACGCGCAGAGCGTGTGCGGCGTCGTACGCAGAGTCAGTCTGTGTCAGTCCGCGATCGGCCGTGAGACTGTTTGCTGAACCTTTGCCTTCCCCGGCAATGACTGCCCAAACAAGCCATGGAGGTCCGGTATTAAGGCGCAAAACGATTCAACAGCGTCGTATGCAAAACCCTTGGACTGCCCTTAAGCCGGACTCCTCTCCCGCGATACAAAAGAAATCAAAGGTAAGCGATTTAAGCACTACGTCCTTGTTGAACGTTTCCCACAAACCTCAAGTTTCTTTGTTAACACCTACTGCAGATTCCACGTTAATAACACGGCTGCTCCAACAACTGCAGTCACTGTGGCAACCTTAACTTCAGTAGCAGAATCAAGGGTGACAACCGACTCTTTGGCTTTGAGCAGTACATTGGATCTGAATCGCTCGATGCCCAGTAATTATGGCACATTGTCTGAGAAACTTACTAATGAAGCCCAAATTCAAGATGGTGTAGAGGTGCTTCAGGCGGCAACGGTGGTGGCTGGACAAAAAACGGACTTGGCGGATGTCATGACAAATCCAGCGCGAACACAGATTGCTCGCAATACTGACCCTCTTCCTCCGATGCGCCTACTAACCTTAAAAGACCTACCATTGATTCCTTCAGCTTCATCGAGTTCTTCTCCACCTTTACCCCAAACATTTACAGAAATGTCACTTTTAACTGTTGAAACTGTAGATGAGTTATTTTCTCCATTTGATTTTACGGACGCTGAGCTAATGGAAGCTTCACAATGCGATGACGAAAATGAGCTCCAGTGCAAACTTTCAAACGTTGAAGAGGGGATCGATAACAAACTGAAAACCGACATGGATGTGCGTCAGCTGACCGGGACAGCCGATCCCACGCTCTCAACGTCTTCTATCAGTGTAGTATCTTCACCGCTTAGAAATAAATCAGAAGTGGGAAACCAATGCCTCAATCGGTTGTTGTTCCTCAGAGGTCCTTAAGTCCTTCTAGTGCTGACATGGTCCATATCGCTCAGCAGCGAATTGCAGGAAAACACCATAATAACATCAGAAAGAATGACACACCGCGTGTGGCGAAGCGGTTAGATGGCATTCATTACTTTGAGTCAAGAAAGAAAACTACTCCGGGAGCTCTGCCTTATGTAGGAAGGAACTTGAGTGGGCCTGTGGACGCTTCGCTACAAATCAACAACTCAAAGCCACATCGGTTCCAAAACATAAAGGACCAGGCTAGCACTCCCAGAAGTATGGACGTACGGGCAAAATTAGCTCACTCATCAAAAGAAATCAACTTTGTTCCAATGGAAAACCTATCCACATGTAGTGACTCACAGTCTGAGATTCTAAATAATACACGCTCAAGTATGGAAGAGAACTTGGGGCCTAAATCCAAACCCAGTCTTTCCTCAGCGGCAGCAATACAAATTTAAACAAAAACGTCTTAGCTGCCTCTTCAACAGCTCTCCTTCCATTTTTAAAGATGTATGAATCACTTAATGAGTCCTTCAAAGATCAGACCACGCTCATAATAAACATAAAAGAAAAGATGGAAAAATGTGATGCAGTTAATTTCTTTTTACAAACACAATTAAAGCAAGAAGCCGAACACACACTAAGATGGCAAGAGCGGCTGAGTGATCTAGCCACTAGACATCACTGTCAAAATGACTCTTTAATGGATGGGCTACTGGACGCAGTAAAATGGATGCGGCACTCAACGGTAAACAGAAAAGAGCTGATAGCTGGCGTCCCGTGCTGTCGTCCATTGTGCCAACCAGCAAACTCTGTCTCTATGTCAGCGGACGTCCTAGTAAACATGGATTCCCAAACGAAAATGTAATAACCTAATGAATAAAAAATTGCAACCAGCAAAAACACAACCAATGGTGGCAGATAGCTTAGCAGCGACGGAACCACAGATCATAGCAGCTGAATCTCAACCAAAAATGTCAGATGTAAGGTGTATAGACATTTCTCTAAAACTGGATGTTGAGCAAGTAAAGGGGACGACATTGCAGAGACCCCAAAATGAATCAGGAGTGAGAGCGATTCAAAATGTCTCGTTCATCATCTTTTCAGGTCCTGCGAAATCAATACGCAAACGCAAAGTCGTCTTTACCAAAAGGGAAAAAAAATAACATCATAAGAACGAAACCTTGTAAGAACGTACCTCCCTTGAAAAGGCAACGTTCAAATGGTGCAAAGAAATGTATAAGAAATTTGACAACTCCTCCACACCTTGAGGTCGCCACAGTATGTGCTATGAAAGTTAGAACTGAAAAGTTGAAAGAGAAATGTGATTCTACTAAGGAGACAGAACGCTTACCTCATTCATCCGCTAAGCGCCCACGCGAAGATTCAATCGTGTCTGAGGAAATGTCCTCAAACCACTCAATTGATTTGTGTGACCTTTCTACGTATTCAATTGATGACACTGACAACTCAGCGGCTAATGCTAGCCGGGGTGAAGAACGCCCGGCAGGAGATCCATGCCGAAGCCATCGTATGAAAGTCAATTGAACATCGGGCCAGATTGCAGGAACCCACAAGGATCAAGGAAAACCAAAAAGAAAAAATCGTCACCAGCTGTCTCTAATGCCCAGAATCCAATAAAAAAAACCACAAAAAAAGCGGAAGGAACTCCAGCATCAAAGTTCAACCCGAAACAAACTTCAGCTCAATTGCTGAAACATGCTAAACTGAAGTCCATATCAAGTGACAGTTCAGCCGGGTCTTCAAAACTGAGCTGATGGAATTTGGAACTGGAAAATATTCTTGAGGAAAAAAATTACATAAACTTAAATCGAGCCAATATAATGAAGCTGTTACATTACGTCGCAGCATTACGTAACATAACTTCTGATGACATAGCGATTGTAGAGTACAAATCAGAACGCAGAACTGATTGGGTCATCTTACATATGAAATCTAGACATGTAGCAAAATCGCTGCTAGATGCCAAAGAAGATTTGTTGTTTTTTGGCTTCGATCTAACGTTGTGTGAAGACCAGTTGTCATCTCAAGTTGCTGTGACAAATGATCACCAAAACATTGTCTCCAATAGAACCAAACGATTAGAGCTGTGGAATCAGCTTAGAGAGCAATCATCGCTTTCATCCAAGACAAACAACCAAGGTAGGAATGTTTAGGACAATGTGGGGTCAAGATGCTTGACCCAGTTGCTAACCTCATGGAACACACAAGGATTCTTACATCTGTTTCAAGCAGGATCAGCCGAGGATTTGAGTAGTCCAATAATCTGCCTGCAAGAAACGTGGCTCCGTGAACTACCTACCTGTGATGGTTATTCCGCTTTTTTAAACGCTGCCGGAAAAAATCTATTTGGCCGCCCATTCCCCGGATTACTCATGCTGATAAAAAACACTTTCGAATGGGACGTGTTAAACATCTCAAATCCTAACTTGTTTGTGCAAGCCCTAACTTTAGAATCCACACACTAAGAGAAATCTAAAAAGAAAAAACATTTCCTGATAATAAATACATACTGGAATCCTGCTATGATCACTGAGTCGGCGTATCTATCTTCAATCACTGCGCAAATCGAAGCCAGCCTGGTGCAGTTTGACGATCCTTTTATACTGATATGTGGCGACATGAACTATTCATGGTTTAACAAGGAAAAGTCGCGAAATACATTGAATCTGCTCAAAATTTCAAATGAATCTGCAGATCGCGGTCTCAAATGGGAGTATGAATTAAGCTTACGCCATTGTGCGATGTTGAATGGCTGCACCAACGGCGACATTCCAGCAGCAGACACCTGGCACAGAGGAGATGTAAGGAAAACCTTAGACTACATATGGGTGTCTGAAAGTTTACACCATCACATTTCGAAATTTACTACAATTAAATCAACAAAGAGCGACCATGACGCCCTGATGGTATCCTGGGTGTCGGATAATAAAATCACCCAGTTAAGTTATAAAACACCATTAACTATAAATTGCGCTCAAAATCGACTGAGGATAAATAGCCACCAGATTGACACATTGACAGCGGAATTCATTCATGTCAAGTTTCGTAGTGAGACTAACTACGTTCCCCTGTTATCACAATTTTCTTCATGTTCCAACAAAAATAACATGAAAGTGACTAATAATAAACATCCTTTTAGCGTTGAAGTATTCGAAGCAAAGAAGATGCTAAAAAAGGATATTCGGTGGCTAAAGAAATCTGGTGATGTAAACTCTGGCCCTCTGATTGTGATGATACGTCTACGCTATCGCAATTGGTTTGTATTTGTATTTGTATTTATTTTATTTGTATAGCGCAGACCAGGCCCGGAGGCTACCGGGCGCATTTCTTAAGGCAATGGTTACATACGTTGCATACAATGATGATATATCAACAATAAGTGAGGCATAGAAATAGACATGTGTAGGTGGTACATGGAAAGTCAAGTAATGCATCCTTACTGATATTATTGCAGCACGTTTTAGTAAGAATCTTAGGCATTGGAGGAGGCGAGCCAACATTTAGCTTTGTGTTTGAAAAGGTTGAAGGAGGGGAAGTTTCTGATAGTCAAGGGGACAGTATTCCACAGTTTGGCTGCCAGGACTGGGAAGCTAGACCCACCGGCTGTTTGGAGCTTGTATCTGGGTATCGTTAGGCTCTGATTCAGGGTAGATCTAAGTGATCGGACTGGAGTGTACATCGTGAATCGTGAGGAGAGATACGTGGGGGCCAGATTGTTCAGGCATTTGTAGGTAAGGGCAAGCGATTTTAGTGAGATCCTTTGGGTGACTGACAACCAGTGAAGGTTCTTCCTGGTATCCGAGATGTGTGCAGATCTGGGGATATTGAGGGCTGCCCTGATGGCGTTATTTTGTATAATTTGGAGCTTGTCTAGGTTACACTGGTTAGTGCCCTGGTACAATGCATTGCAATAGTCAAGTTTAGACATGACCAGGGTCCTAGCCAGGGTAGTGCAGTTATGCGAGGAGAGGAGAGGACGACAGGCTGTGATCAACTTGCAGGTATAGGCGGCGGCCGCCGCAACTGCATTGGTTTGTCTGTGAAGGGAGAGGGTGGAGTCAAGGTAGATTCCAAGTGTTTTTGTGTCTTTAGAAACTTTAGTTATGTTTCCATCAATGTTAAAGGAACTAAACATAGGGTTCAGTTTGTTTAGTCTTTGCTGAGTACCTAGGATGAGGAGCTCTGTCTTGTCATCATTGAGACAGAGCTCATGTTGGGCCATCCAAGTTTGAATGACATGGTAGACATCGTTCAAGGCTTTTGAGTCTAAAGTGTAATCACCCGTGATGGGGATGAGTATCTGGGTGTCATCCGCATAATTTGTGTAGGTAACACCCAGGTAATCAAGCACATCGAATAAGGGTTTAGTGAATACATTATAAAGGGTGGGGGAAACGCACGATCCTTGGGGGACTCCGCACGGGACTGGTGCAGGGTCAGCCGCAGAGGTGGGCGAGAATACCCTCATCTGTCTGTTTGCCAGGAAGGATTGAATCCAGTTTATGGCCATGTCAGAGAAGTGAGCTACAGTTTTCAGGTGGTGACAGAGGATTTGGTGATTAACCAGATCAAAGGCAGCAGATAAGTCTAGTAGTAGTAGCAATGCTAGTTTACCTTTGTCTTTGATATCCTCGATTTGGGTCTTGAGATCAAGGAGGGCTGTCTCCGTACCATGCTTCGGTCTGAAGCCGGATTGTCTCATGCCTAGTAGGTTGTTTGATTCCAGATAGTTCTGTATCTGAAGATAGGCTGCTCTATCTAAGATCTTTAGCAGAAAAGGGACCGTTGTGATGGGTCTATAATTGGTTGGAACCTCCGGGTCTAAGGTGGGTTTTTTTAGGAGAGGGATAACCCAAGCATCCTTTAGGTTATTAAGGACCACTCCTGATTGAAAGGAGGCATTGATGAAAGAGGTTATAAAAGGAGCAAGGTCATGAGCCGACTCCTTAATGATTGGGGCTGGACAGGTGTCCCCTTGGCAATTTGAGGGTTTTAGATTGCGGATGATTTTTTCAACCTCCAGAACGGTGAGTGGTGTGAAGCTAAACGGCACCGGGGGGTCGAGGGTTGTTATTTTGGGTGGCCTGGTATTGCTAAATGAAGGGGTGTGGAGGGTGTTTTGTTTGGCGTTGATTTTGGCTTGTAAGGTGGATATTTTGTTAAGAAGGGCATTTTGTATGTTGTTGCACCAGGTGCTGTCCTTAGTGCACGTGTCCGGTGCAGGGGAGGGAGATTCTAGCTCTTTAGTGATTTTGAATAATTCCCTGGTGTTTGATTCTGCCTGGCATATTCGTGTGTTGTATGTCTCCTTTTTGGCTTGTAATATGGCCTCCTTGTAATTAAGAGAGGTGATTAGAAGGGAGGCTTTGTTGGCAGCACTGGGATGGCTTTTCCAAAGGGCTTCAGCTTTGCGCTTTTCTTTACGCATCGCGTTGAGCTGCGGGGTGAACCAAGTGTTCAGGTGGGACTGTTGTTTAGCTTTACGGATTTTTAAAGGAGCTAAGCTCTCAATGGCATTGGTCATTAGGCTGTTATAAATGTCTACTAGGACAGTGGGGTCCTTATCCTTCTGCTGTGCAGCAAAGGTGTTCAAGCAAGGGAGGATAAGAGGAAGCAGTTTCTCCCTGGTGATATCTTTTTTGTTTCTGGTAGGTATAGCGGGGGCTATGGTAGGTATGGGTTGGGGGTTGGTGGCTGGAATGAGGAAGGTAATAACATGATGGTCCGACCAGGCGCATGCATCATTAGAAGTGACATTGGTGTTACAGTTAAGGTCGGCTAGCCAGTCGAGCGTTCTTCCTTTGAAGTGTGTGGGATCACGAATACGCTGCTGGAAGCCTAGATTGGAGAGGGTGGTGTCTACTTCAGTAGCCATGTGGTCCTTGGGATCTGTGAGACCTAGGTTAAGGTCTCCTAGTAGCAGTATCTGAGAGTTGGGCTTGGTGTTAGTCGACAGGGTGGATGCAACCTCATCTGTGAATGAACCTAATGGGCCTAGAGGTCTGTATATAAGGTGGAGTGTTGCTGTATTGGTACGAGAGAGTGATAGTTTCACTGAGAGAGATTCTGCAGAACTAAATTGTATGAGGGGAGCAGCTCTCATAGCGATTTTGTTGCTGTGAATAAAGGCGACTCCACCACCTTTCGACAAGTTGGAGTGGCGGTCGTTTCTGATGATGGTATAACCCTTGGGTAGGGATAGAGCGAGGAGAGGAGCAGAGGCGTCATGTAACCAAGTTTCGGTAATAGCTAGGAAGTCCAGGTTCTGGACCGTGATGAGGTCAGCGATGTCAAGGGCGTGTGCTGTGAGGGATCTAGCATTGATAAGGGCTCCCTTGAGTGCTACGATAGGTAGGGTGGATGGTGGAGGGCTAGGCGTTGCTGTAGGGATGGGTAGTGGAAGGGCAGTGCGATTGTGCACAATACTAGGTGGTCTAGGCAGTCTAGTTCTAAGTCTGCTGTTCCTTTGTTGTACAGTACATGGGATGTTTGGGGTGGGTTTGGTGGCAAAGTGCTTGAGCCAGAGGGCTGGGTCATTGAGGTAAGGGTTCGATATAGGCACAGGATGGTAGAGCATGATTGATGGGCGAATAAGTAAGATCTTAGTTATACTTGTGTGGTGGCTATCGGCAGTGCAGGCTGATAGTCCTAGGAGGACTATACATATAAGGGTAATGCTGGCAAAGGTTCTTGGCTGCATGTCGCAACTTGTATTAACATCATTTAATTGCATCCGAGAACAAGAACAAGCAGAACTAATGCTACGCTTAATAATTCAAAAAGACAGTAGAAACATCTGACAAATTATTAACACTGGTCCACTAAAGCAAGTGTTTGCCTTATCAAATGGTGTGACGGCGACAAGATGGGTGAAGCATTACACGTCTGTCTTCACAAGCCAGGATGCTGTTGACACTGTTAAAACACTGCCTAAAAACTGCAAATGGGACACTATTGAATCAGCAGAAAACATAGAAAATGCCATCCGAAACTTGAAGAACTCGAGGGCGGCAGGCCCTGATGGTATATCAAACTCAATGTTAAAAGCAAATAGAGAAAACTGGACGTATTTCATCAAAGCTCTATTTGACCAAATAGCAGTGATACAAACACTTCCGGCTTCGTGGTCAACAGCAGTGATAGTCCCGGTGTTTAAAAAGGAAACCGTGAAGAGCCGGGGAACTATCGTCCCATTGCATTGCTCGACACAATGGGGAAAATATTCGCCACTTTTCTCCAAAAAAAGCTTGCAAGATGGGCTGAAGGAGCAAAATTGGTCAACGAAAGGCAAAATGGCTTTATAAAAGGAGTGGGAGTAGAACTCAATCTGCTGCTCCTAAACCTGGTTAAGCTAGACGCCTTAAAATGCAAGAAAAGGCTGGTTTTTGCATTGTTGACCTAAAACAGGCCTTTGACAGCGTTAATCGACAACTGCTATGGAAAAAACTTAAGGCCTGGGGCTGCCCTCTCCAATTATCGATGTAACTGATGGCACTTTATTCGAATACCACCATTCGCGTGCGTCTGAATATGGATGAGACCTAACAGATGAAATAGAAACAACTAAAGGGGTGAAACAAGGCTGCTCGTTATCAGCTTTACTGTTCAAATAATTCATATCAGATATTCCAGCAGCCTTGTTACTAACAAGGTCATTTCCACCGAAAGTGAATGGCAAACAGCTAAGCTGGGTAATTTACGCAGATGATATAGTTTTACTTGATTCCACCGAAATTGGTCTCCAAAGACTTTTGACAGCTCTGCAAGACTACCTAACCCAAAACCATCTCTCTATAAATGTTAAGAAATCAAAAGTTATTGCCTTCGGACAAAAGACTCAAATAAAGAAGTCAGCGTTTAAATGGAAAGTGAATAACGAAGCCTTAATAAAAACTGAAGTAATCCGCTACCTCGGAATTCTGTTCAACACCTCAAGAAGAGAGTGGAGTTGGACTCACGATGCCCGATCCCGAATGAAGATCTTTGCACAACAAGGAGTGAAATTACATGCAAAATACGGCAACTTTACTTTGCAAAAAATTATAACCTTCTATTTGCAAAAAGTGTCCCCCGCGGTCTGCTTCGGAAGCGAGGCAGGGTGGAACATCAACGCTGGTTTTTGGACTCAAATAGAGGGGATTTTCTGGCGAAAAGTTCTTAAATTACCCGGAGTTTATCAATGGTAGCAATTAGACATGAACTGGGTCTAGATTCTCTATATAATCTGTTGGTGTGGAAATCAATAACAGCACTTCGAAAAATGCGTATGATACCACCAGAAAAAGCCTATCAGATCTTTAATGAAAAAAGCAATGATCCATCAGCCTTCCTATTAAATCAATGGGCACAAAAAATGATGGCAATTCTACTTGGCACCAACATCAATATGACTTTGTTATTGCTAATGCCGCAGGTAGTGAAAATAAAGTTCCGTCAATGGAACTGGATAACAAACATAGACAAACGGAACGCTCTATTTTCCTCACTGGACCTGGGACTGTCATTGCATAGGCTAGGAGAACTACCGAGATATCTTTCGAAATTTCCATCTCGATATCACAGAAATCAGTTTTTGAGACTACGGCTAAACCTCTATAAAACTCATGAGGTTTTGAAGCAAAGAAAAGACTCGATGATAAAGAGTAACATCTGCCGTTTTTTTTTAAAAGACGTGCAAACGATTAAACACCTAATAACCGAGTGCCCAGTAATCGCTGACCAACGTTCATTACATCTGGAACGATACATCTGGAAAAATACATTTAATTTGCAAAGCAAACTACACACACTTCTATAAAGTATCTCTTTGAAACACTGAATGGTGATAAATTCATAATGGTTCAGCTAGAGTGTTGGAGGGCATGTTAGACTTAGGCTACACATTTGGGTGAAATGTTTACAATAACTTTAGAATTGTCTACCTGTGATACCTATTTTGTGTGATACATGAATTAGGGGAATCAATAGGGACCCCCCCATTAGTCCAGACCATGTGTTTTTGGCTCTCCATAGATAATGACATAAGTATTTTGATACATAGGTTCTGAACCACTTTGGCTGGTTCTGGCAGAGTTCTAAGTGAGGCTGTCCAAACGTCTGTGGTCCAACTGTTTGCTGCCTCAATGGGACATCAATGAGGACCTCTGTCTTCCCACCATTTATCTTAAGCCAATTGGCTTCCATACAGGCCTGAAGGCAGGTTTTTTTTTATTTTTCTCCCATACCTTCCTGGGCAGGATCTAACCTGAACAAGATGTGGGTGTCGTCGGCGTAGGAAAAAGCCCTAAACACAAACGAAATAATAAGTGCCATTAATGGCCGAATGTACAAATTAAACAATAATGGAGACAGGGCCGAGCCCTATGGAACCCCACAGGTTACAGCAACCGGGGAAGAGTGATAGGGGGGCAAAGAGACCATTTGACAACATGTAACCAGAAAGGTACAGAACCAATCGAGGACAGCACCTGAGAACCCAGTCTCTTTTGGTCTAAGTATTAGAATCTCATGATCGATAGTGCTGAAAGCAGCTGGCAGGCTGTGCCCCCTCGTCTCTGATCATAGTGAGATCATCTGATACCAGAACTGACTCAGTGCCCATCATTGGACGAAAGCCCATCCAGCAGCTGTCTAAAATGTTTTGTCCTTCAAAAAAGCCCTCAACTGCGTAGTAATTACTGCTTCCAATATCTTCATGAGAAAAGGCAGCAGCGAAATGGGACGATAATTTGCAAGGACCGAAGCATCCAAAGATGGCTTTTTCAATAGACGGATTACCAGTGCTTCTTTTAATTTGGAGGGATTTTACTCCAAGCCAAAGAGGAGTTCACGGCTTTGGCCAGAATCTCAAAGAAATCCTTGGGTGCCAATTTTAATAAATGCAAGGGGATATCATCAAGAGGAGAGGCTGGTTTAAGGCTAGCCACTGTCCTTCTCATATTATCACCATTTGTAAGGGTAAAAACAGAAAAAGGGGTAGCCATCTCCTCTACAAAGGAGGATGTAGAAATGTTGTTTTTGCTGACCACTGTGATGTTGTGTTCCATTTTCCCTTTATCCATAAAATCTTTTCTAATCCCTTTGATTTTGTTAATGAAGAAACCTGAAACGTCATCACAGAGTAACTGGGAACTAGACGACTCAATAGTTGCACTAGGTTTTGTTACATTTTTTACAATTTCAAAAAGCTTCTTTGGGGCATTTGCCGCTAATTGAATGGATATAGACTAATTTGGCTTTTTTCAGTGATCACATCATGGGTCCTAGACAAGGCTTACTGGCTCAAAATACATTCTGGCAGACCTGAAAATTGCCCCACATGTTAGAGACCCCTAGACATGTAATGACAAGATGCTAAACACTCAGGAATTTTTAAATGTATAATCTAGGTGCATTTGTAGGAGAGTATGACAAAATTAAGAGCAAACATGTCTGGTTTCATTGCCTGAATACCAGTTTGATACGATTAAAGATTGCCTTATTTCAGTCTGGACAACAGTGGAGAAATGTTTGAACTCTGAATCAGCATAAACTATACTGCATGGCTAAGATTTAATTAGCATTGAAGATGTTGATGTTGATTTTGTTAATTATTTTGAAATCTTATGTTAACTTGTTTTTAATGCTTTATTTACTTTATTATTCTTTTTATATTGGGCCTCATTATAAGTTTGCCGGTCTGGTAACAACGGACCGGCAAACTATGAGATCTGCTCGCGAGTGCCTTCCCACAGGGCCGTAGTGACCCAGTATTTGCCCATTCGCAGCACTGGACAAAAAATGATACCGGCGGCAGCCGCGCCGGTACAATAATGAGGCCCATTGTCTGATATTTTTACATGTGAGAATTTCAATGTGAGCTAAACACATAATAAAAACACATAAAACGTATTGTATTTGCCTAAATAATGCTTTTATGTAGGATCACTATTTGCACATTCAGTCAAAGCAGCGTCTTCTACAACAATATCTCCTTCTGGCTGTTGAGGGCTTTGGCAGATATTTTATGGAGTTCTTGTGACAATGATATCACTCCTCTCCTTCCAGTCACATTCACCGCTTTTATTTTCAATCTGCATTGCATTACTCGGTTCCTTGTTGAAATTACATGCAACATTCCCTAAATCCAAGAGATGTTAACATATGGAAACGTTATTTTACACACAGCACGACCCCAAAATGTACATCTCGTCCTTTTTTAGCAGAATTACTGTGGTTGTATTAATAATCATGCTTTTATTCAGCACAATTAATTAATTCCATGACACAACACATACAAAATAAAATGTACTATTTGTGAAATATAGCACTTAGTACACAAGAATATTTCAAGTGCGTTATCAAATTGTTTCTCGACTAGAAAGCTTCTTCAATATCAGAACTGCGCTTAATATTTCCTTGCATGGTAGAAACTTCAGTTTACTGAAAACAGCTTATTTCTAATAGATCAAGCTTTGTCATATGGCTGCGGGATATTACATTAATGAGTAAATATCCAGTGGAAAAACAATGGGCAATCACAGTGGTTGAATTCAGACAATTACTTTTAATAGATTCCCTTGAACACTAAGAACCAGTTCCAAGTTGCAACTCTCTTCAGCTTGGTTATTCATCACAGACATTAATTTTCTGTGTAGTACAGAAATATGGGCCAACAACACAGCTGAAGGGCCTTGGAGGAAAAAGAATAGCATCGATCTTAAAACCGATATGGTCAGCTAGAATAGGGCAGATTCTTGGAAAACATGACAGCAAATTATCAGGTGTGAAACACTTATCAGGAATGCACACTGAATTGATGGGTGATACTCACTCTATGACATATTCTGGGAACTGAAAATGGCATTAGTCTTCAATACTCTTGTAAAATATTAGTTGCTCATCATTCTGAATGTTACAGTGAAGTGATTGGCTATCTTCAGTTTAACAAACACTTAAGAGTCATGCACTGTTTATGTAGGCTGGCCACAGAACTAAATAGTGGTCGGCCAGAGGTTTAGAAATGAAAACTGAATATATGCCCACTCAAGCCTTTGGTTGTTATCATGAAAGTAAAGGTAGAGGAGGTAATGCTTTGGGTCTGATTCTTATTTCAGGTGTGATAGTCTCTGAAATAGTGGGAGTTGGTTGTGTTTGGTGCTTCTGGGAGGAATGCTGTACAGTCAGAACGTGGTCTCTGGAATGAGTGGCAACATTAAGGGGGTAATTCATAGAATTCAGTGCACAAGTGGCGCACGTGGCTGGCGCACAGTGTGCGCGTGCGAATCCCTGCGCCAGACGTGTGCGCTAAAATCCATTTCCGCGCACAGCGTATTCATGGATTCCAGCCACCAAAACCAGCCGTGGCGCACAGTGGCGCAGAGACCCTGCAGCAGTGCCAGTTACACCCCCAAGAACGGCTCTCGCGCAGGGAAAAGCCATCAGTATACCCAATCCAACGCAAAGGGCTGCGCTAACCCTGTACCAGCACGGCAAGCGGGCTACGTGTATCACTGGGGTGCGCGGGAAGTACCTCACGCGATTGGCCCCGTGCGAGCAGGGTATGCGTATTTCAGGGGTGTGCGGGGAGTTCCACACACGATTTCCGCAGGGTACGCGTATCTCAGGGGTGCGCGGGAAGTGCCACACGCGATTTCAGCAGGGTATGTGTATTTCAGGGGTGCGCGGGAATTTCCACACGCAATTGGGCCCATGCGAGCAGGGTACGTGTATTTTAGGGGTGCGCGGGAAGTGTCACACGCGATTTCAGCAGGGTACGTGTATTTCAGGGGTGCGCGGGAATTTCCACACGCGATTGGGGGTACGCGTATCTCAGGGGTGCGCGGGAAGTGCCACACGCGATTTCAGCAGGGTACGTGTATTTCACGGGTGCGCGGGAAATTCCACACACAATTTCATCATGGTACGTGTATTTTGGGGTGCGGGGGAAGTTTCACACGCGACATCAGCAGGGCACATGTATTTCAGGGGTGCGCGGGAAGTTCCACAAGCGATCTCATCAGGGTACGTGTATTCCGTGGTGCGGGGGAAGTTTCACACGCGACATCAACAGGGTACGTGTATTTCAGGGGTGCGTGGGAATTTCCACACGTGATTCCATCAGGGTACGTGTATTCCAGGGGTGCGCGGGAAGTTCCACACGCGATTGGGCCCGTACGAGCAGGGTACGCGCATTTCAGGGATGCGCAGGAAGTTCCACACGCGATTCCATCAGGGTACGTGTATTACAGGGGTGCGCGGCCCCTGCAGGTGGCTCACACCACAGGGGCCTACCCTGCACATGTCCTGCAGGCACACCATCCACCATGGCCATGACCCCCAGCCAACCCACATGTCAACTTGCACTACTGCCCACCAATGCATGTCCCCCTGCACCCCCAGTCACCAGGGGCACCCTCCACCAGGCCCCCACCCATGTCTCCCAGCACCCCCACCACCCAGCAGTGCAGGGGCACCCACCACCAGGCCCCCACCCATGTCTCCCAGCACCCCCACCCCCCAGCCACCAGGGGCACCCACCACCAGGCCCCCACCCATGTCTCCCAGCACCCCCACCCCCCAGCAGTGCAGGGGCAGCCTCCACCAGCCCCCCACCCATGTCCAACTCATGTCTCCCACCACCCCCACCCCCCAGCACTGTGGGGCACCTGCCAGCAGGCCCCCACCCATGTCCAACTCATGTTCCCCACCACCCCCACCCCCCAGCACTGTGGGGCACCTGCCAGCAGGCCCCCACCCATGTCCAACTCATGTTCCCCACCACCCCCACCCCCCAGCACTGTGGGGCACCTGCTAGCAGGCCCCCACCCATGTCCAACTCATGTTCCCCACCACCCCCACCCCCCAGCACTGTGGGGCACCTGCCAGCAGGCCCCCACCCATGTCCAACTCATGTTCCCCACCACCCCCACCCCCCAGCACTGTGGGGCACCTGCCAGCAGGCCCCCACCCATGTCCAACTCATGGTCCCCACCACCCACACCCCCCAGCACTGTCGGGCACCTGCCAGCAGGCCCCCACCCATGTCTCCCAACCCCCACTTGTTTGTGCAAGCCCTAACTTTAGAATCCACACACTAAGAGAAATCTAAAAAGAAAAAACATTTCCTGATAATAAATACATACTGGAATCCTGCTATGATCACTGAGTCGGCGTATCTATCTTCAATCACTGCGCAAATCGAAGCCAGCCTGGTGCAGTTTGACGATCCTTTTATACTGATATGTGGCGACATGAACTATTCATGGTTTAACAAGGAAAAGTCGCGAAATACATTGAATCTGCTCAAAATTTCAAATGAATCTGCAGATCGCGGTCTCAAATGGGAGTATGAATTAAGCTTACGCCATTGTGCGATGTTGAATGGCTGCACCAACGGCGACATTCCAGCAGCAGACACCTGGCACAGAGGAGATGTAAGGAAAACCTTAGACTACATATGGGTGTCTGAAAGTTTACACCATCACATTTCGAAATTTACTACAATTAAATCAACAAAGAGCGACCATGACGCCCTGATGGTATCCTGGGTGTCGGATAATAAAATCACCCAGTTAAGTTATAAAACACCATTAACTATAAATTGCGCTCAAAATCGACTGAGGATAAATAGCCACCAGATTGACACATTGACAGCGGAATTCATTCATGTCAAGTTTCGTAGTGAGACTAACTACGTTCCCCTGTTATCACAATTTTCTTCATGTTCCAACAAAAATAACATGAAAGTGACTAATAATAAACATCCTTTTAGCGTTGAAGTATTCGAAGCAAAGAAGATGCTAAAAAAGGATATTCGGTGGCTAAAGAAATCTGGTGATGTAAACTCTGGCCCTCTGATTGTGATGATACGTCTACGCTATCGCAATTGGTTTGTATTTGTATTTGTATTTATTTTATTTGTATAGCGCAGACCAGGCCCGGAGGCTACCGGGCGCATTTCTTAAGGCAATGGTTACATACGTTGCATACAATGATGATATATCAACAATAAGTGAGGCATAGAAATAGACATGTGTAGGTGGTACATGGAAAGTCAAGTAATGCATCCTTACTGATATTATTGCAGCACGTTTTAGTAAGAATCTTAGGCATTGGAGGAGGCGAGCCAACATTTAGCTTTGTGTTTGAAAAGGTTGAAGGAGGGGAAGTTTCTGATAGTCAAGGGGACAGTATTCCACAGTTTGGCTGCCAGGACTGGGAAGCTAGACCCACCGGCTGTTTGGAGCTTGTATCTGGGTATCGTTAGGCTCTGATTCAGGGTAGATCTAAGTGATCGGACTGGAGTGTACATCGTGAATCGTGAGGAGAGATACGTGGGGGCCAGATTGTTCAGGCATTTGTAGGTAAGGGCAAGCGATTTTAGTGAGATCCTTTGGGTGACTGACAACCAGTGAAGGTTCTTCCTGGTATCCGAGATGTGTGCAGATCTGGGGATATTGAGGGCTGCCCTGATGGCGTTATTTTGTATAATTTGGAGCTTGTCTAGGTTACACTGGTTAGTGCCCTGGTACAATGCATTGCAATAGTCAAGTTTAGACATGACCAGGGTCCTAGCCAGGGTAGTGCAGTTATGCGAGGAGAGGAGAGGACGACAGGCTGTGATCAACTTGCAGGTATAGGCGGCGGCCGCCGCAACTGCATTGGTTTGTCTGTGAAGGGAGAGGGTGGAGTCAAGGTAGATTCCAAGTGTTTTTGTGTCTTTAGAAACTTTAGTTATGTTTCCATCAATGTTAAAGGAACTAAACATAGGGTTCAGTTTGTTTAGTCTTTGCTGAGTACCTAGGATGAGGAGCTCTGTCTTGTCATCATTGAGACAGAGCTCATGTTGGGCCATCCAAGTTTGAATGACATGGTAGACATCGTTCAAGGCTTTTGAGTCTAAAGTGTAATCACCCGTGATGGGGATGAGTATCTGGGTGTCATCCGCATAATTTGTGTAGGTAACACCCAGGTAATCAAGCACATCGAATAAGGGTTTAGTGAATACATTATAAAGGGTGGGGGAAACGCACGATCCTTGGGGGACTCCGCACGGGACTGGTGCAGGGTCAGCCGCAGAGGTGGGCGAGAATACCCTCATCTGTCTGTTTGCCAGGAAGGATTGAATCCAGTTTATGGCCATGTCAGAGAAGTGAGCTACAGTTTTCAGGTGGTGACAGAGGATTTGGTGATTAACCAGATCAAAGGCAGCAGATAAGTCTAGTAGTAGTAGCAATGCTAGTTTACCTTTGTCTTTGATATCCTCGATTTGGGTCTTGAGATCAAGGAGGGCTGTCTCCGTACCATGCTTCGGTCTGAAGCCGGATTGTCTCATGCCTAGTAGGTTGTTTGATTCCAGATAGTTCTGTATCTGAAGATAGGCTGCTCTATCTAAGATCTTTAGCAGAAAAGGGACCGTTGTGATGGGTCTATAATTGGTTGGAACCTCCGGGTCTAAGGTGGGTTTTTTTAGGAGAGGGATAACCCAAGCATCCTTTAGGTTATTAAGGACCACTCCTGATTGAAAGGAGGCATTGATGAAAGAGGTTATAAAAGGAGCAAGGTCATGAGCCGACTCCTTAATGATTGGGGCTGGACAGGTGTCCCCTTGGCAATTTGAGGGTTTTAGATTGCGGATGATTTTTTCAACCTCCAGAACGGTGAGTGGTGTGAAGCTAAACGGCACCGGGGGGTCGAGGGTTGTTATTTTGGGTGGCCTGGTATTGCTAAATGAAGGGGTGTGGAGGGTGTTTTGTTTGGCGTTGATTTTGGCTTGTAAGGTGGATATTTTGTTAAGAAGGGCATTTTGTATGTTGTTGCACCAGGTGCTGTCCTTAGTGCACGTGTCCGGTGCAGGGGAGGGAGATTCTAGCTCTTTAGTGATTTTGAATAATTCCCTGGTGTTTGATTCTGCCTGGCATATTCGTGTGTTGTATGTCTCCTTTTTGGCTTGTAATATGGCCTCCTTGTAATTAAGAGAGGTGATTAGAAGGGAGGCTTTGTTGGCAGCACTGGGATGGCTTTTCCAAAGGGCTTCAGCTTTGCGCTTTTCTTTACGCATCGCGTTGAGCTGCGGGGTGAACCAAGTGTTCAGGTGGGACTGTTGTTTAGCTTTACGGATTTTTAAAGGAGCTAAGCTCTCAATGGCATTGGTCATTAGGCTGTTATAAATGTCTACTAGGACAGTGGGGTCCTTATCCTTCTGCTGTGCAGCAAAGGTGTTCAAGCAAGGGAGGATAAGAGGAAGCAGTTTCTCCCTGGTGATATCTTTTTTGTTTCTGGTAGGTATAGCGGGGGCTATGGTAGGTATGGGTTGGGGGTTGGTGGCTGGAATGAGGAAGGTAATAACATGATGGTCCGACCAGGCGCATGCATCATTAGAAGTGACATTGGTGTTACAGTTAAGGTCGGCTAGCCAGTCGAGCGTTCTTCCTTTGAAGTGTGTGGGATCACGAATACGCTGCTGGAAGCCTAGATTGGAGAGGGTGGTGTCTACTTCAGTAGCCATGTGGTCCTTGGGATCTGTGAGACCTAGGTTAAGGTCTCCTAGTAGCAGTATCTGAGAGTTGGGCTTGGTGTTAGTCGACAGGGTGGATGCAACCTCATCTGTGAATGAACCTAATGGGCCTAGAGGTCTGTATATAAGGTGGAGTGTTGCTGTATTGGTACGAGAGAGTGATAGTTTCACTGAGAGAGATTCTGCAGAACTAAATTGTATGAGGGGAGCAGCTCTCATAGCGATTTTGTTGCTGTGAATAAAGGCGACTCCACCACCTTTCGACAAGTTGGAGTGGCGGTCGTTTCTGATGATGGTATAACCCTTGGGTAGGGATAGAGCGAGGAGAGGAGCAGAGGCGTCATGTAACCAAGTTTCGGTAATAGCTAGGAAGTCCAGGTTCTGGACCGTGATGAGGTCAGCGATGTCAAGGGCGTGTGCTGTGAGGGATCTAGCATTGATAAGGGCTCCCTTGAGTGCTACGATAGGTAGGGTGGATGGTGGAGGGCTAGGCGTTGCTGTAGGGATGGGTAGTGGAAGGGCAGTGCGATTGTGCACAATACTAGGTGGTCTAGGCAGTCTAGTTCTAAGTCTGCTGTTCCTTTGTTGTACAGTACATGGGATGTTTGGGGTGGGTTTGGTGGCAAAGTGCTTGAGCCAGAGGGCTGGGTCATTGAGGTAAGGGTTCGATATAGGCACAGGATGGTAGAGCATGATTGATGGGCGAATAAGTAAGATCTTAGTTATACTTGTGTGGTGGCTATCGGCAGTGCAGGCTGATAGTCCTAGGAGGACTATACATATAAGGGTAATGCTGGCAAAGGTTCTTGGCTGCATGTCGCAACTTGTATTAACATCATTTAATTGCATCCGAGAACAAGAACAAGCAGAACTAATGCTACGCTTAATAATTCAAAAAGACAGTAGAAACATCTGACAAATTATTAACACTGGTCCACTAAAGCAAGTGTTTGCCTTATCAAATGGTGTGACGGCGACAAGATGGGTGAAGCATTACACGTCTGTCTTCACAAGCCAGGATGCTGTTGACACTGTTAAAACACTGCCTAAAAACTGCAAATGGGACACTATTGAATCAGCAGAAAACATAGAAAATGCCATCCGAAACTTGAAGAACTCGAGGGCGGCAGGCCCTGATGGTATATCAAACTCAATGTTAAAAGCAAATAGAGAAAACTGGACGTATTTCATCAAAGCTCTATTTGACCAAATAGCAGTGATACAAACACTTCCGGCTTCGTGGTCAACAGCAGTGATAGTCCCGGTGTTTAAAAAGGAAACCGTGAAGAGCCGGGGAACTATCGTCCCATTGCATTGCTCGACACAATGGGGAAAATATTCGCCACTTTTCTCCAAAAAAAGCTTGCAAGATGGGCTGAAGGAGCAAAATTGGTCAACGAAAGGCAAAATGGCTTTATAAAAGGAGTGGGAGTAGAACTCAATCTGCTGCTCCTAAACCTGGTTAAGCTAGACGCCTTAAAATGCAAGAAAAGGCTGGTTTTTGCATTGTTGACCTAAAACAGGCCTTTGACAGCGTTAATCGACAACTGCTATGGAAAAAACTTAAGGCCTGGGGCTGCCCTCTCCAATTATCGATGTAACTGATGGCACTTTATTCGAATACCACCATTCGCGTGCGTCTGAATATGGATGAGACCTAACAGATGAAATAGAAACAACTAAAGGGGTGAAACAAGGCTGCTCGTTATCAGCTTTACTGTTCAAATAATTCATATCAGATATTCCAGCAGCCTTGTTACTAACAAGGTCATTTCCACCGAAAGTGAATGGCAAACAGCTAAGCTGGGTAATTTACGCAGATGATATAGTTTTACTTGATTCCACCGAAATTGGTCTCCAAAGACTTTTGACAGCTCTGCAAGACTACCTAACCCAAAACCATCTCTCTATAAATGTTAAGAAATCAAAAGTTATTGCCTTCGGACAAAAGACTCAAATAAAGAAGTCAGCGTTTAAATGGAAAGTGAATAACGAAGCCTTAATAAAAACTGAAGTAATCCGCTACCTCGGAATTCTGTTCAACACCTCAAGAAGAGAGTGGAGTTGGACTCACGATGCCCGATCCCGAATGAAGATCTTTGCACAACAAGGAGTGAAATTACATGCAAAATACGGCAACTTTACTTTGCAAAAAATTATAACCTTCTATTTGCAAAAAGTGTCCCCCGCGGTCTGCTTCGGAAGCGAGGCAGGGTGGAACATCAACGCTGGTTTTTGGACTCAAATAGAGGGGATTTTCTGGCGAAAAGTTCTTAAATTACCCGGAGTTTATCAATGGTAGCAATTAGACATGAACTGGGTCTAGATTCTCTATATAATCTGTTGGTGTGGAAATCAATAACAGCACTTCGAAAAATGCGTATGATACCACCAGAAAAAGCCTATCAGATCTTTAATGAAAAAAGCAATGATCCATCAGCCTTCCTATTAAATCAATGGGCACAAAAAATGATGGCAATTCTACTTGGCACCAACATCAATATGACTTTGTTATTGCTAATGCCGCAGGTAGTGAAAATAAAGTTCCGTCAATGGAACTGGATAACAAACATAGACAAACGGAACGCTCTATTTTCCTCACTGGACCTGGGACTGTCATTGCATAGGCTAGGAGAACTACCGAGATATCTTTCGAAATTTCCATCTCGATATCACAGAAATCAGTTTTTGAGACTACGGCTAAACCTCTATAAAACTCATGAGGTTTTGAAGCAAAGAAAAGACTCGATGATAAAGAGTAACATCTGCCGTTTTTTTTTAAAAGACGTGCAAACGATTAAACACCTAATAACCGAGTGCCCAGTAATCGCTGACCAACGTTCATTACATCTGGAACGATACATCTGGAAAAATACATTTAATTTGCAAAGCAAACTACACACACTTCTATAAAGTATCTCTTTGAAACACTGAATGGTGATAAATTCATAATGGTTCAGCTAGAGTGTTGGAGGGCATGTTAGACTTAGGCTACACATTTGGGTGAAATGTTTACAATAACTTTAGAATTGTCTACCTGTGATACCTATTTTGTGTGATACATGAATTAGGGGAATCAATAGGGACCCCCCCATTAGTCCAGACCATGTGTTTTTGGCTCTCCATAGATAATGACATAAGTATTTTGATACATAGGTTCTGAACCACTTTGGCTGGTTCTGGCAGAGTTCTAAGTGAGGCTGTCCAAACGTCTGTGGTCCAACTGTTTGCTGCCTCAATGGGACATCAATGAGGACCTCTGTCTTCCCACCATTTATCTTAAGCCAATTGGCTTCCATACAGGCCTGAAGGCAGGTTTTTTTTTATTTTTCTCCCATACCTTCCTGGGCAGGATCTAACCTGAACAAGATGTGGGTGTCGTCGGCGTAGGAAAAAGCCCTAAACACAAACGAAATAATAAGTGCCATTAATGGCCGAATGTACAAATTAAACAATAATGGAGACAGGGCCGAGCCCTATGGAACCCCACAGGTTACAGCAACCGGGGAAGAGTGATAGGGGGGCAAAGAGACCATTTGACAACATGTAACCAGAAAGGTACAGAACCAATCGAGGACAGCACCTGAGAACCCAGTCTCTTTTGGTCTAAGTATTAGAATCTCATGATCGATAGTGCTGAAAGCAGCTGGCAGGCTGTGCCCCCTCGTCTCTGATCATAGTGAGATCATCTGATACCAGAACTGACTCAGTGCCCATCATTGGACGAAAGCCCATCCAGCAGCTGTCTAAAATGTTTTGTCCTTCAAAAAAGCCCTCAACTGCGTAGTAATTACTGCTTCCAATATCTTCATGAGAAAAGGCAGCAGCGAAATGGGACGATAATTTGCAAGGACCGAAGCATCCAAAGATGGCTTTTTCAATAGACGGATTACCAGTGCTTCTTTTAATTTGGAGGGATTTTACTCCAAGCCAAAGAGGAGTTCACGGCTTTGGCCAGAATCTCAAAGAAATCCTTGGGTGCCAATTTTAATAAATGCAAGGGGATATCATCAAGAGGAGAGGCTGGTTTAAGGCTAGCCACTGTCCTTCTCATATTATCACCATTTGTAAGGGTAAAAACAGAAAAAGGGGTAGCCATCTCCTCTACAAAGGAGGATGTAGAAATGTTGTTTTTGCTGACCACTGTGATGTTGTGTTCCATTTTCCCTTTATCCATAAAATCTTTTCTAATCCCTTTGATTTTGTTAATGAAGAAACCTGAAACGTCATCACAGAGTAACTGGGAACTAGACGACTCAATAGTTGCACTAGGTTTTGTTACATTTTTTACAATTTCAAAAAGCTTCTTTGGGGCATTTGCCGCTAATTGAATGGATATAGACTAATTTGGCTTTTTTCAGTGATCACATCATGGGTCCTAGACAAGGCTTACTGGCTCAAAATACATTCTGGCAGACCTGAAAATTGCCCCACATGTTAGAGACCCCTAGACATGTAATGACAAGATGCTAAACACTCAGGAATTTTTAAATGTATAATCTAGGTGCATTTGTAGGAGAGTATGACAAAATTAAGAGCAAACATGTCTGGTTTCATTGCCTGAATACCAGTTTGATACGATTAAAGATTGCCTTATTTCAGTCTGGACAACAGTGGAGAAATGTTTGAACTCTGAATCAGCATAAACTATACTGCATGGCTAAGATTTAATTAGCATTGAAGATGTTGATGTTGATTTTGTTAATTATTTTGAAATCTTATGTTAACTTGTTTTTAATGCTTTATTTACTTTATTATTCTTTTTATATTGGGCCTCATTATAAGTTTGCCGGTCTGGTAACAACGGACCGGCAAACTATGAGATCTGCTCGCGAGTGCCTTCCCACAGGGCCGTAGTGACCCAGTATTTGCCCATTCGCAGCACTGGACAAAAAATGATACCGGCGGCAGCCGCGCCGGTACAATAATGAGGCCCATTGTCTGATATTTTTACATGTGAGAATTTCAATGTGAGCTAAACACATAATAAAAACACATAAAACGTATTGTATTTGCCTAAATAATGCTTTTATGTAGGATCACTATTTGCACATTCAGTCAAAGCAGCGTCTTCTACAACAATATCTCCTTCTGGCTGTTGAGGGCTTTGGCAGATATTTTATGGAGTTCTTGTGACAATGATATCACTCCTCTCCTTCCAGTCACATTCACCGCTTTTATTTTCAATCTGCATTGCATTACTCGGTTCCTTGTTGAAATTACATGCAACATTCCCTAAATCCAAGAGATGTTAACATATGGAAACGTTATTTTACACACAGCACGACCCCAAAATGTACATCTCGTCCTTTTTTAGCAGAATTACTGTGGTTGTATTAATAATCATGCTTTTATTCAGCACAATTAATTAATTCCATGACACAACACATACAAAATAAAATGTACTATTTGTGAAATATAGCACTTAGTACACAAGAATATTTCAAGTGCGTTATCAAATTGTTTCTCGACTAGAAAGCTTCTTCAATATCAGAACTGCGCTTAATATTTCCTTGCATGGTAGAAACTTCAGTTTACTGAAAACAGCTTATTTCTAATAGATCAAGCTTTGTCATATGGCTGCGGGATATTACATTAATGAGTAAATATCCAGTGGAAAAACAATGGGCAATCACAGTGGTTGAATTCAGACAATTACTTTTAATAGATTCCCTTGAACACTAAGAACCAGTTCCAAGTTGCAACTCTCTTCAGCTTGGTTATTCATCACAGACATTAATTTTCTGTGTAGTACAGAAATATGGGCCAACAACACAGCTGAAGGGCCTTGGAGGAAAAAGAATAGCATCGATCTTAAAACCGATATGGTCAGCTAGAATAGGGCAGATTCTTGGAAAACATGACAGCAAATTATCAGGTGTGAAACACTTATCAGGAATGCACACTGAATTGATGGGTGATACTCACTCTATGACATATTCTGGGAACTGAAAATGGCATTAGTCTTCAATACTCTTGTAAAATATTAGTTGCTCATCATTCTGAATGTTACAGTGAAGTGATTGGCTATCTTCAGTTTAACAAACACTTAAGAGTCATGCACTGTTTATGTAGGCTGGCCACAGAACTAAATAGTGGTCGGCCAGAGGTTTAGAAATGAAAACTGAATATATGCCCACTCAAGCCTTTGGTTGTTATCATGAAAGTAAAGGTAGAGGAGGTAATGCTTTGGGTCTGATTCTTATTTCAGGTGTGATAGTCTCTGAAATAGTGGGAGTTGGTTGTGTTTGGTGCTTCTGGGAGGAATGCTGTACAGTCAGAACGTGGTCTCTGGAATGAGTGGCAACATTAAGGGGGTAATTCATAGAATTCAGTGCACAAGTGGCGCACGTGGCTGGCGCACAGTGTGCGCGTGCGAATCCCTGCGCCAGACGTGTGCGCTAAAATCCATTTCCGCGCACAGCGTATTCATGGATTCCAGCCACCAAAACCAGCCGTGGCGCACAGTGGCGCAGAGACCCTGCAGCAGTGCCAGTTACACCCCCAAGAACGGCTCTCGCGCAGGGAAAAGCCATCAGTATACCCAATCCAACGCAAAGGGCTGCGCTAACCCTGTACCAGCACGGCAAGCGGGCTACGTGTATCACTGGGGTGCGCGGGAAGTACCTCACGCGATTGGCCCCGTGCGAGCAGGGTATGCGTATTTCAGGGGTGTGCGGGGAGTTCCACACACGATTTCCGCAGGGTACGCGTATCTCAGGGGTGCGCGGGAAGTGCCACACGCGATTTCAGCAGGGTATGTGTATTTCAGGGGTGCGCGGGAATTTCCACACGCAATTGGGCCCATGCGAGCAGGGTACGTGTATTTTAGGGGTGCGCGGGAAGTGTCACACGCGATTTCAGCAGGGTACGTGTATTTCAGGGGTGCGCGGGAATTTCCACACGCGATTGGGGGTACGCGTATCTCAGGGGTGCGCGGGAAGTGCCACACGCGATTTCAGCAGGGTACGTGTATTTCACGGGTGCGCGGGAAATTCCACACACAATTTCATCATGGTACGTGTATTTTGGGGTGCGGGGGAAGTTTCACACGCGACATCAGCAGGGCACATGTATTTCAGGGGTGCGCGGGAAGTTCCACAAGCGATCTCATCAGGGTACGTGTATTCCGTGGTGCGGGGGAAGTTTCACACGCGACATCAACAGGGTACGTGTATTTCAGGGGTGCGTGGGAATTTCCACACGTGATTCCATCAGGGTACGTGTATTCCAGGGGTGCGCGGGAAGTTCCACACGCGATTGGGCCCGTACGAGCAGGGTACGCGCATTTCAGGGATGCGCAGGAAGTTCCACACGCGATTCCATCAGGGTACGTGTATTACAGGGGTGCGCGGCCCCTGCAGGTGGCTCACACCACAGGGGCCTACCCTGCACATGTCCTGCAGGCACACCATCCACCATGGCCATGACCCCCAGCCAACCCACATGTCAACTTGCACTACTGCCCACCAATGCATGTCCCCCTGCACCCCCAGTCACCAGGGGCACCCTCCACCAGGCCCCCACCCATGTCTCCCAGCACCCCCACCACCCAGCAGTGCAGGGGCACCCACCACCAGGCCCCCACCCATGTCTCCCAGCACCCCCACCCCCCAGCCACCAGGGGCACCCACCACCAGGCCCCCACCCATGTCTCCCAGCACCCCCACCCCCCAGCAGTGCAGGGGCAGCCTCCACCAGCCCCCCACCCATGTCCAACTCATGTCTCCCACCACCCCCACCCCCCAGCACTGTGGGGCACCTGCCAGCAGGCCCCCACCCATGTCCAACTCATGTTCCCCACCACCCCCACCCCCCAGCACTGTGGGGCACCTGCCAGCAGGCCCCCACCCATGTCCAACTCATGTTCCCCACCACCCCCACCCCCCAGCACTGTGGGGCACCTGCTAGCAGGCCCCCACCCATGTCCAACTCATGTTCCCCACCACCCCCACCCCCCAGCACTGTGGGGCACCTGCCAGCAGGCCCCCACCCATGTCCAACTCATGTTCCCCACCACCCCCACCCCCCAGCACTGTGGGGCACCTGCCAGCAGGCCCCCACCCATGTCCAACTCATGGTCCCCACCACCCACACCCCCCAGCACTGTCGGGCACCTGCCAGCAGGCCCCCACCCATGTCTCCCAACCCCCACCCCCCAGCAGTGCAGGGGCAGCCTCCAACAGGCCCCCACCCATGTCTCCCACCACCCCCACCCCCCAGCCACCAGGTGCACCCACAACCAGGCCCCCACCCATGTCTCCCACCACCCCCACCCCCCCAGTCACCAGGGGCAGCCTCCACCAGGCCCCCACCCATGTCTCCCAGCACCCCCACCCCCAGCCACCAGGGGCAGCCTCCACCAGGCCCCCACCCATGTCTCCCAGCACCCCCACCCCCCAGCACTGTGGGGCACCCTCCACCAGGCCCCCACCCATGTCTCCCACCAACCCCACCCCCGAGCAGTGCAGGGGCACCCACCACCAGGCCCCCACCCATGTCTCCCACCACCCCCACCCCCCAGCAGTGCAGGGGCAGCCTCCACCAGGCACCCACCCATGTCTCCCACCACCCCCACCCCCTAGCCACCAGGGGCAGCCTCCACCAGCCCCCCACCCATGTCACCCACCACCCCACCCCCCCAGTTACCAGGGGCAGCCTCCACCAGGCCCCCACCCATGTCTCCCACCACCCCCACCCCCCAGCCACCAGGGGCAGCCTCCACCAGGCCCCCACCCATGTCTCCCACCACCCCCACCCCCCCAGTCACCAGGGGCAGCCTCCACCAGGCCCCCACCCATGTCTTCCAGCACCCCCACCCCCCAGCCACCAGGGGCAGCCTCCACCAGGCCCCCACCCGTGTCTTCCACCACCCCCACCCCCCCAGTCACCAGGGGCAGCCTCCACCAGGCCCCCACCCATGTCTCCCAGTACCCCCACCCCCCAGCACTGTGGGGCACCTGCCAGCAGGCCCCCACCCATGTCCAACTCATGTTCCCCACCACCCCCACCCCCAGCAGTGCAGGGGCACCCACCACCAGGCCCCCACCCATGTCTCCCAGCACCCCCACCCCCCAGCCACCAGGGGCACCCAACACCAGGCCCCCGCCCATGTCTCCCACCACCCCCACCGCCCCAGTCACCAGGGGTAGCCTCCACAGGTCCCCACCCATGTCTCCCAGCACCCCCACCCCCCAGCCACCAGGGGCAGCCTCCACCAGGCCCCCACCCATGTCTCCCAGCACCCACACCCCCCAGCCACCAGGGGCAGCCTCCACCAGCCCCCCACCCATGTCTCCCAGCACCCCCAGCCCCCAGCACTGTGGGGCACCCTCCACCAGGCCCCCACCCATGTCTCCCACCACCCCCACCCCCCAGCACTGTGGGGCACCTGCCAGCAGGCCCCCACCCATGTCCAACTCATGTCTCCCACCACCCCCACCCCCCAGCACTGTGGGGCACCTGCCAGCAGGCCCCCACCCATGTCCAACTCATGTTCCCCACCACCCCCACCCCCGGCAGTGCAGGGGCACCCACCACCAGGCCCCCAGCCATGTGTCCCACCACCCCCACCCCCCCAGCACTGTGGGGCACCCACCACCAGGCCCCACCCATGTCTCCTAGCACCCCCACCCCCCAGCAGTGCAGGGGCAGCCTCCACCAGGCCCCCACCCATGTCCAACTCATGTCTCCCACCACCCCCTCCCCCCAGCACTGTGGGGCACCTGCCAGCAGGCCCCCACCCATGTCCAACTCATGTCTCCCACCACCCCCACCCCCCAGCACTGTGGGGCACCTGCCAGCAGGCCCCCACCCATGTCCAACTCATGTTCCCCACCACCCCCACCCCCAGCACTGTGGGGCACCTGCCAGCAGGCCCCCACCCATGTCCAATTCATGTTCCCCACCCCCCCGCCCCCCAGCACTGTGGGGCACCTGCCAGCAGGCCCCCGCCCATGTCCAACTCATGTCTCCCACCACCCCCACCCCCAGCACTGTGGGGCACCTGCCAGCAGGCCCCCACCCATGTCCAACTCATGTTCCCTACCACCCCCACCCCCCAGCACTGTGGGGCACCTGCCAGCAGGCCCCCACCCATGTCCAACTCATGTTCCCCACCACCCCCACCCCCCAGCACTGTCGGGCACCTGCCAGCAGGCCCCCACCCAAGTCCAGATCATGTTCCCCACCACCCCCACCCCCCAGCACTGTGGGGCACCCTCCACCAGGCCCCCACCCATGTCTCCCACCACCCCCACCCCCCAGCAGTGCAGGGGCACCCACCACCAGGCCCCCACCCATGTCTCCCACCACCCCCACCCCCCAGCAGTGCAGGGGCACCCACCACCTGGCCCCCACCCATGTCTCCCACCACCCCCACCCCCCCAGCACTGTGGGGCACCCACCACCAGGCCCCCAACCAGCACCCCCACCCCCCAGCAGTGCAGGGGCAGCATCCACCAGGCCCCCACCCATGTCCAACTCTTGTCTCCCACCACCCCCACCCCCAGCACTGTGGGGCACCTGCCAGCAGGCCCCCACCCATGTCCAACTCATGTTCCCCACCACCCCCACCCCCAGCACTGTGGGGCACCTGCCAGCAGGCCCCCACCCATGTCCAACTCATGTTCCCCACCCCCCAGCACTATGGGGCACCTGCCAGCAGGCCCCCACCAATGTCCAACTCATGTTCCCCACCACCCCCACCCCCCAGCACTGTGGGGCATCCACCACCAGGCCCCCAACCATGTCTCCCAGCACCCCCACCCCCCAGCAGTGCAGGGGCAGCATCCACCAGGCCCCCACCCATGTCCAACTCTTGTCTCCCACCACCCCCACCCCCCAGCACTGTGGGGCACCTGCCAGCAGGTCCCCACCCATTTCCAACTCATGTCTCCCACCACCCCCACCCTGCAGCACTGTGGGGCACCTGCCAGCAGGCGCCCACCCATGTCCAACTCATGTTCCCCACCACCCCCAACCCCCAGCAGTGCAGGGGCACCCACCACCAGGCCCCCACCCATGTCTCCCAGCACCCCCACCCCCCAGGGGCACCCACCACCAAGCCCCCACCCATGTCTCCCACCACCCCCACCCCCCAGCAGTGCAGGGGCAGCCTCCACCAGGCCCCCACCCATGTCTCCCACCACCCCCACCCCCCAGCAGTGCAGGGGCAGCCTCCACCAGGCCCCTACCCATGTCTCCCACCATCCCCACCCCCCAGCCACCACGGGCAGCCTCCACCAGGCCCCCACCCATGTCTCCCACCACCCCCACCCCCCCAGTCACCAGGGGCAGCCTTCACCAGGCCCCCACCCATGTCTCCCACCACCCCCACCCCCCAGCCACCAGGGGCAGCCTCCACCAGGCCCCCACCCATGTCTCCCACCACCCCCACCCCCCCAGTCACAAGGGGCAGCCTCCACCAGGCCCCCACCCATGTCTCCCAGCACCCCCACACCCCAGCCACCAGGGGCAGCCACCACCAGGCCCCCACCCATGTCTCCCACCACCCACACCCCCCCTGTCACCAGGGGCAGCCTCCACCAGGCCCCCACCCATGTCTCCCAGCACCCCCACCCCCCAGCACTGTGGGGTACCCTCCACCAGGCCCCCACCCATGTCTCCCACCACCCCCACCCCCCGGCAGTGCAGGGGCACCCACCACCAGGCCCCCACCCATGTCTCCCAGCACTCCCACCCCCCAGGAGCACCCACCACCAGGCCCCCACCCATGTCTCCCACCACCCCCACACCCCCCAAGCAACAGGGGCAGCCTCCACCAGGCCCCCACCCATGTCTCCCAGCACCCCCAACCCCCAGCAGTGCAGGGGCAGCCTCCACCAGGCCCCCACCCATGTCTCCCACCACCCCCTCCCCCCAGTCACCAGAGGCAGCCTCCACCAGGCCCCCATCCATGTCTCCCAGCACCCCCAGCCACCAGGGGCAGCCTCCACCAGGCCCCCACCCATGTCTCCTAGCACCCACAACCCCCAGCCACCAGGGGCAGCCTCCACCAGGCCCCCACCCATGTCTCCCAGCACCCCCACCCCCAGCACTGTGGGGCACCCTCCACCAGGCCCCCACCCATGTCTCCCACCACCCCCACCCCCCAGCAGTGCAGGGGCACCCACCACCAGGGCCCCACCCATGTCTCCCACCACCCCCACCCCCCAGCAGTGCAGGGGCAGCCTCCACCAGGCCCCCACCCATGTCTCCCACAACCCCCACCCCCCAGCCACCAGGGGCAGCCTCCACCAGGCCCCCACCCATGTCAACCACCACCCCCACCCCCCCAGTCACCAGGGGCAGCCTCCACCAGGCCCCCACCCATGTCTCCCACCACCCCCACCCGCCAGCCACCAAGGGCAGCCTCCAGCAGGCCCCCACCCATGTCTCCCACCATTCCCACCCCCCAGTCACCAGGGGCAGCTTCCACCAGGCCCCCACCCATGTCTCCCAGCACCCCCACCCCCCAGCCACCAGGGGCAGACTCACCAGGCCCCCACCCATGTCTCCCACCACCCCCACCCCCCAGCACTGTGGGGCACCTGCCAGCAGGCCCCCACCCATGTCCAACTCATGTCGAGCCACCACCCCCACCCCCCCAGCACTGTGGGGCACCTGCCAGCAGGCCCCCACCCATGTCCAACTCATGTCTCCCACCACCCCCTCCCCCCAGCACTGTGGGGCACCTGCCAGCAGGCCCGCACCCATGTCCAACTCATGTCTCCCACCACCCCCACCCCCCAGCACTGTGGGGCACCTGCCAGCAGGCCCCCACCCATGTCCAACTCATGTTCCCCACCACCCCCACCCCCCAGCACTGTGGGGCACCTGCCAGCAGGCCCCCACCCATGTCCAACTCATGTTCCCCACCCCCCCCACCCCCCAGCACTGTGGGGCACCTGCCAGCAGGCCCCCACCCATGTCCAACTCATGTCTCCCACCACCCCCACCCCCCAGCACTGTGGGGCACCTGCCAGCAGGCCCCCACCCATGTCCAACTCATGTTCCCCACCACCCCCACCCCACAGCACTGTGGGGCACCTGCCAGCAGGCCCCCACCCATGTCCAACTCATGTTCCCTACCACCCCCACCCCCCAGCACTGTGGGGCACCTGCCAGCAGGCCCCCACCCATGTCCAACTCATGTTCCCCACCACCCCCACCCCCCAGCACTGTCGGGCACCTGCCAGCAGGCCCCCACCCAAGTCCAACTCATGTTCCCCACCACCCCCACCCACCAGCACTGTGGGGCACCCTCCACCAGGCCCCCACCCATGTCTCCCAGCACCCCCACACCCCAGCAGTGCAGGGGCACCCACCACCAGGCCCCCACCCATGTCTCCCACCACCCCCACCCCCCAGCAGTGCAGGGGCACCCACCACCTGGCCCCCACCCATGTCTCCCACCACCCCCACCCCCCAGCCACCAGGGGCAGCCTCCACCAGGCCTCCACCCATGTCTCCCACCACCCCCACCCCCCCAGCACTGTGGGGCACCCACCACCAGGCCCCCAACCATGTCTCCCAGCACCCCCACCCCCCAGCAGTGCAGGGGCAGCATCCACCAGGCCCCCACCCATGTCCAACTCTTGTCTCCCACCACCCCCACCCCCCAGCACTGTGGGGCACCTGCCAGCAGGCCCCCACCCATGTCCAACTAATGTTCCCCACCACCCCCACCCCCAGCACTGTGGGGAACCTGCCAGCAGGCCCCCACCCATGTCCAACTCATGTTCCCCACCCCCCAGCACTGTGGGGCACCTGCCAGCAGGCCCCCACCCATGTCCAACTCATGTTCCCCACCACCCCCACCCCCCAGCACTGTGGGGCACCTTCCAGCAGGCCCCCACCCATTTCCAACTCATGTCTCCCACCACCCCCACCCCGCAGCACTGTGGGGCACCTGCCAGCAGGCGCCCACCCATGACCAACTCATGTTCCCCACCACCCCCACCCCCCAGCAGTGCAGGGGCACCCACCACCAGGCCCCCACCCATGTCTCCCAGCACCCCCACCCCCCAGGGGCACCCACCACCAAGCCCCCACCCATGTCTCCCACCACCCCCCCCCCAGCAGTGCAGGGGCAGCCTCCACCAGGCCCCCACCCATGTCTCCCACCACCCCCACCCCCCAGCAGTGCAGGGGCATCCTCACAGTTTTTCACAGTTAAAAAGTGAAAAAAAAATACAATCCAACAGTGAACTATGTACATGGGAACAAGCCAGGGTCCATTATCCCAACAAAAGAAAGGAAACCTATCTAACTACACTCACTAATAAAATAAACTATATACAAAAATATGTCCGAAAGGTCCAAATAAAATCAAAACAAAAATGAAACCTAACACTACCTACATAACTATGTACAAGGGCAGCGGGCTAGTTTCACGGCTCACTTGTGGATGTCCCGGGCCAGGGCATCATCGAACTACTCCTCAATGTCCCGGAGGCGGTCCTCCTCCATGTCCCAGAGAGTCCGCAGGGCCGTCGACGTCTCCACCTCCAAACCCCTGCGGATTGCCTCGAGGCACTCGGCCCGCCTCAGGGCCCTCTGCATGGAGTTCTCTGCCCTGACCATTGTGAGCCGTGCCTCTTCCGCCCGCTGCCGCTCTGCATCTATGGCGTGGCCCAACCGCTGCCACACGGAAGAGACTCTCTGTCCTGGATCCTCCTGCCCTCCGGCCGATGCCTGCCCCTCTGATGTTGAAGGCCCCGAGCCTTCATGGCTCCCACCACGTTGCTGCTGCTGCTGTGCCTCTGCCCGTGCACTGCCTCCTGCTGCCTGCACATCCTCTGCCGGCTGGGGTGCAGTCGTAGATGTGGCCACCCCTGCTGGACGTCCGATTCCCGACTGTGGCAGGGATGCCTCCTCCACCAGCCTGGCCGCACCGTCAGAGGCAGCTCCACAGGGCACCCAGGTGACTGATGGGTGGGAAGATGGTACGGAGGACGACTGGCGCGTAGGGGGTCCAGTTGAGGAGGGGGTCATAGCAAGCCCCATCAGACGGAGGAATCCGGCCTGGGTGACCTGTCCCAGCAGGCTGACTTGGTCAACGAGCAATTCGAGATGACGTGCAGTCTCTTCATGAAAAGACTGCAGGTCACCTCGCATGGTCCGTTGACGCAACGCCACACCAGCCAGGACAGGCTCAACCCGGACCTGGATAGCCACGTCCGCAGGCAGAGGAAGGCCAGTTGACGTGAGCTCATCCCATGCCTGAAAACGGGTCTGGACGTAGGCATCCATACTGGTGCAAGATGATGCAGGGACAGGATCAGGGACAGGATTGCACACAGGCACCTCCGCGGCGGCCTGTGCTGCCTCCTGAACCTGGTCCTGCACTGCACCACTAGCACCAGTGGGATCCCCACCTCCAGACCCCGTCTCTGGTGCTTGCACGTCCTCCTCCTCCACCAAACCCCCCACCAACCTGGATGACTCCGTGCCATCTTCCCCTGTTGGGCCCTGTGGGGTCCCAGCTGCCCCTTCTGCTGCCGAGGAGTCCAACTCCAACCTCCGCCTCTTGGACCTCCCCCCAGCAGCTGCGGCCTGGGACGCGGCACCGGACTCCTCACTTCCCGACGAGATCACAACATGGGAGGGGAGCCGGGCCTTGCGTCTCCGGCTGGCGGTGGGATCCCCGTCGCTGTGCACCACAGCGCCTTCTCCGCCCTCTTCATCAGTTGACGCTGCAGACAGGGAGAAACAAAACACAGGCATCAGAGCACTGTACAATGGACACATACACACATGACAGTTGTACATGAGTGGCATTGGCAAACCTCAGACATGTCATCACAATCCCCAACACACATGTCATTACAACTCGCATGTTGTACCATACCACAGCCATATTGCAACTGCCACCACCATCCATACACATACAACAGCATGAGCAGCCAAAGGTGAGCCAGACATCACATGCAACACAGGAAGTGCACCACACATGTACACACACCACCACACTTGCATGCATGTGTACACCTCTGCCAAGTGTCGCAGTGTTCAGATTGGCATCCATGTCACATCTGCCAATCAGGCTTCCACATACCGCTGTCACATGCATCCATGTTGCATCACTGTTGCACCCTTGTCAAATACACACACATGCACATGTACACAGTGCTGATACATGCAGCCGAAAACAACATACATGCGTGACATCACGGACATGTCTACTTACATACACATTCATCCAAACATGTGTGCCCACACAACTGCATTTGGCATGCAAGCCTACACACACAAGCACCATCCATGTCTCACACATTCCAGCCCTCGCATGTGTCAGCCCCACGGCCCTGTACACCCCCACCCATACTCGACCCCATACAAACAGATGTGCAACCTGCACACTACTGAATAATCACCACACGCACTGCTCACAATCAGGATGCATGTACACTCACCGCTCGACTCCAGACAGGTCTGCCTCTCAAGGACCTGGACGTGGAGCGCTGGGGATATGCGTTCCTGGACCCTCATCTGTTCTTCCGACAAGTGGCCCCGGCGCCCCTTGGCATCCGCTGCCTTCAAGAGGTGCCAGGCCTTGTTCAGGATCCTGGACCTGAAGTCCTCCCAGCGCTTCTTGACATGTTGTAAGTCGCGGACTGCCACCCCCTCCGCGTTGATGGCAGTCACAATGTCAGTCCAGATCCAAGTCCGTCCTTCCTTGTCGGCGCGGGAACTTCCGAAGAGGGCATCATACTGCCCCAGGACTTGCTCCACCAGGGCACCAACTTCGGTGGCACTGAAGCTGGTGCCCCTCTGCCTCTCTGGCCGGGGGTTGTCAGTGGTCTCAGATGGTGTTTACCCCAACATGACAACCCCAGAGGCAGGAGTGGGTGGGCAACTGGGTCCTGGGGCTGGGCTGTGGAGCGATGGAATCCCAGTCGGGAGTCTTTGGTTCCAGCAGGGGTGGTCACAGCAACAGCACCCCTGGCAGATGTGCAGGCAGCAAATGGCAGGGCACGTGGGCAGCAGGCAGTCAGGCAGCAGCAGATGGCAGGTGGGAGCGTGCTTGGGGCTCTGGGGGGCAGTAGTTCGGCCTTCTGGGCAGGAGCGTGGTCTTCCGTTTGCTTACGCGTGGCCAGCTTGATACGGAGTGATTTGGCATGTGAAAAATCTGCACGTCAGCGTGCAATTCGAGGAAAGGCCCTTAGCGCGCAAGCGCGTCTGCACGCATATGCATTTTCATTGGACAGAAGGCCCTGTGACGTGACGCGTACAGACGTGCATGGGCATTTCACCACACGTGGAAAACTGCACATCCGCGTGTAATATGAGGAAAGGGCCCATGCGCGTAAGCGCGCGTGGAAAACTGCACATCCGCGTGTAATACGAGGAAAGGCCCTTAGCGCATATGCACGGCAGCACGCATAAGCGATTTCATTGGACCAAAGGCCCTTAGCGCGTGAGCGCGTCTGTGACGTGACGCGCGCAGGTGTTTCCCTCATTGCACGTGATGACAGAACACACGTGGATTTCCACCAATCGCGTGTGAAAGTTCCCGCCACCCCGGAACACACGTACCCAGGCTAATCGCGTGTGGAACTTCCCGCCCACCCTGAAACACACGTACCCAGGCCAATCGCGTGTACGCTCACTCCCCTCAGATCACACGCGATGACACTCGGACCTACAGTCTTACCACGTATCCGAATACGGGAAACCCGCGCACGGCAAAAGACATGCACAGGCGTCAACGCGTCCGCCCACACGAAGGCAGGCGGAGGCGTCCCCGCACACAGCATAAAAGTGCGCGCAAACAACAAACGCGTATATACAGCTACGATGAATGCCCCATTTGTCGCTGCACTGATCGTGGGACACCGCAGGAGGAGGAGAATAGCCAGGGTACGCATTTTCGCACCATGGACAAGCCTTTTTGGGATGCCTGACGACCAGGTCTACGGCAGGTATAGGTTTCCACCCCATATCATCCTAGACCTGGTCAGGGAGTGGGAAGATGTCCTCACATCCCCCACCCTTTGCTCCCAAGCATTGAGCCCCTTGGGGAAGGTGCTCAATGTCCTGCATTTTTTGGCCACTGGGTCATTTCAGCGGACCACTGCCATAGTGGGGGGGTCTCACAGGCCACGCAGTCACGCTGCCTACACCAGGTACTGGCAATCATGACAGCGCGCCCCTCAGTCCGCAGGCACATATACATGCCCAGAACACCCGCAGAAAGGCAGGCCGTTGTCCTGGATTTTTTCAGGGTGGCACACTTCCCCAAAGTGCTCGGTGCCATAGATTGCACCCATGTGGCCCTACGTCCACCTAGGGCCATTGAGCACATCTACCGAAACCGCAAGCACTGGCATTCCATCAATGTACAGGTGGTATGTGATGCAAAGGGAATCATCACCTCTGTCTATGCAAACTACCCTGGCTCCACCCATGACAGTTTCATATACAGAATGTCCGCCCTGAGCCGGGCCCTGGAAGCTGGGCAGCATGGCGACACATGGCTCCTAGGTCAGTACAAATGCCCTTGCACATGCATGCAAGTCACACACAGACAAATATCCAAACCCTAATAATCTCAACTATTATCACCTCCCCAGGGGACAGTGCCTACCCTCTGAGCAACCACATAATGACGCCAATCCGGAACCCCACCACACCACCCCAGGTAAGATACAACGCCGCCCATATTGCAACCAGGGGCATAGTGGAGCGCACATTCAGAGTGCTCAAGTCACGCTTCCGCTCCCTTGACCGCTCTGGTGGGCAACTACTCTATGCACCACCAGTAGTGTGCAGGATCATTGTGGCAGCATGTGTCCTGCACAATGTTTCAACACGGCAGGGCGTCCCGGTGGACATGGTGGTGCCCCCACATCCCCAACCACAGGCACAGGCGCTGCCACATTTTTCACATAAAATCCCACCCCTGCGGAGTACACACAGGCCTGGCACATACCAGGTGACAATCGATGATGACAAAGAGACAGTCAACTGTCACAACCCTACCACCCTGAGATAGTTGCCATGGAAGTGCCACATCGTCTGCATCCCTAGCTACTTAAACACAAGCTATCCTGTGTGACCAAAAGGCACACATATGACATATGACATGATATGGGCCATACACAAGTATTCCAAGGCGCAATGAGGCAGGGAGGGGGGAACAAGGGAACACAGAGAACAGTACTACTAGGCCAGGTGTCATTGAGATCGTGCAAGTGCAGGGGTAGGGGGAATGGGAAAAGTGCAAGGGAAAGGGTGGGGGGGAGTCCAGTACAGGGGAAGTAGCCCAAACAAATGATACATAGGTCGCCTGGTGGCAACTACAAAGGTAAGTGCAGACAAGTGCTGGGAAGGGAGGGCTGTAGGGAGGGCTGTAGGGATGGAGAGACAGTACTGCAGTGCAGGGGTTGCCAGGGAGGCAGTGCAAGTGGAGAGTGGCTGGGACAGGGACCGAGATCGGTGAGAGTGGCCCAGTTGCAGCTCCTGTGCAGTTCCAGTGAAGAATTCTGCAAGGGAGAGGCAGAGAGTAAGCAGAAGCAAAGAGGAAGGTCTTGAGGTGCTTCCAGAACTGGAGATGGTTCCCCTCAAGTTCAAGTCAGGCCGAAGTCTGTTCCAGGGGGAGGGCCCCGCTGCAGAGAGAAATCTACCCCCAGCTAGTTGCTCTGAGAAGCGTATGACCCGGACATGAAAGGTGTGCATCACACACACCTGCAAAACAGGCCATGGCCATCACTGTCATGTCACTCAAACCCTCCCAAACATCAACATGACATGGCAAGCAATACCCATACACCAACGTAGTAACGATAAGGTACAGATTGCCATGTCCTAAATGTACAGTGGCATCGGACAATGATGCCTGACCCGGAATCAGATGAAATGACAGACCAACAAAATCTCCCACCCAAAATAAGTCATTTCCAAATCCATTACAACAGTTGTAGACGTAACATCACAATGAATGCCTGTCTACATTCACATTATGCATTGCAAAATCAACACTGCAGCTCATGTGTGCAGTGCCCTACTCCTGCATCACACTGCTCAGCGTACAGCACAGTGAACAGCCATTGTGTGTGATGCACACCCTGAGCATCACATCTAAGTGACAGACCACATCAAACATCAAATTAGTCATGTACTGGATCCATAATCGGTCACAGAACATGTGCTGCTGGGACACAGTGGGCACCAGAAGGCAAATAGTGTACACGTGGATATGCAAGGGTGGGAGTACATGTAGTGCCTCCGAGTGCAAGTGTGTGGTTCTGCAAGGACATGCACTCCACATATGCATGTGCACTCAAGTGACCATCGGTGTTCCCTACACATCACATGTGAACATCCACCATGTGTACACCCCAGCATGTCAAACCACAACTATCCCCTCGTACCTGAAAGGAAAACACAACACATGAACAGGCATTGATCAGCAGAACACAAATTGTACATAGGATACCACCATTACTATGTCAGAGTTCCCATCATACTGCAGGGCAAGGCAACTATCAACAACAACCCCCCCCCCTCCCTCACAAATGACCATGACCCACTGAACAACTGCACCTGGGTCATGGAGCCTCCAAACCTCAATTCCACCTGGCCACAGGATGACCTTTACCCTTCGTCACCATCTCCCACCTTGTGTGTAAAAAGATGCCTGAACCCCCAGAATCCACACTCATTTCCAAAATCACAAAATCCAAGGCATAAAAACGAACCCGAACACCCTCCAGTAGATGACTTGACGTAGCAGTACCTCACAAAGGCCAAGTACTACCACAATGATGCAACAACCAAGGTAGCACAGCAAAACAATGTCACGACAAGATGTGAGACATGTGTGGTACATGACATAGGATGATGCACCATGAATGGATGTGTACTGTCACAGGTCCCCTGTACAGGTGCGGGAGTGTCACGAAACAACCACCCCCACCATGTCCCGGGTGCCTGCAAGGTCAAACTCACACAGGCCCCTGAGACCCTGGTGGGGAATGAGGTTCAGGGATATGCAGTCGGGACAGGTGTTGACACACTGGATGACTGGAATGAGTGGCAGGAGAGGGGAGGAGGAATGACACATGAAACTAGGGAATGCACGAAAATGTACAACCTGCATGAACACATACACAATCCAAACAAACTTGGATATCATTGTCATGGCCTTCTGTAGTCCAGGCTCAGGAGTGGTACGAACCAACCACCCCCTCTAGGGTTTTGGCGCCTGCAAGTTCGGGGCTTACACAGGCATCCGCAACCCCAGTGGGGAAAGAGGGTCAGGGAACGTTGCTTGGATAGGCACGGGAAGCAGGAACACCGGGTAGAGGGTACAGGTTTCAAAATTGCATAGGATCACGGGTGATTAGGGAGAAAAAACATACCAAATTGAACCACACATACATCCATGCATCAGTACACTCCCCAGCAAGCCTATGCAGAGCAGTTCGAAAGAAAAACAACAAGCCACTTAGCTCTGGTTTTGAGTGCTGGCCTCCTGCCTGCGCACTCTCAGGTCCGGTAACAGGAGCACTGCAATGCTGCAAAGAGAGCCACAGTCAACAACCTGTACGTGCCAATTACACAAAAACACAACACCAAACATGCCCCATAGCAACAAACTACCCTACAAACAGACAATCTGTGCTTGATGCTTCGTACCCATATATAACATCACCCCTGTGATGGGTCATACACAGTCAATGCAGTAAGTCAGCCGCTGGTGGGTGCGTGGCAAATGGAACACCAATGTGTCACAATTCACACAACATGCAATGTTCCCTGGGTAAGCAGACAGACCCATATAGCAAGCCATGACTACAGAGCAAGTTGCGTACCATCATGACCGAAACAAAGTTGGCAGTGCATTTATCATGAAGTACGTGGAAAAGACATGCACTGCACCCGAGTATGTCCCTTGCTGTATGTCCCTGTGAGCTGCCCCTTTCCATGTCTCGGAAGGCTACATGGTTGATACAAGTGCCTCAATGGACCTTGGTGTACCGGAGGGTATGTGCCACTGCCCCTGCATGTGTCCCAGACAACCCTACTATCAACAGCCATCAGTCCACAAACACATCTGAGCTGCATTGTGTGACCAATATTCGTCTAAGCTCACCCTCAGTGCTGTGACTAAGCCTGCATGTGCAACTCGCCTGGTGCAAGCTTTGCTGTGTCGTGGCCCCCCTGTGATGCTCACCTTGCCTGGAGTTCCTTGGAACATGTCAGCAGTTCTAGGATGTGGGTCTGCAATCACTGTGCCTCTGCTTGTGCACACATGTGCATGTGGGCACCAACAAACAGGTGCAGAATTCCGTCGTCCAATGGGCCATGTCTGCTGGCAAAGGTGCTCTGGAGGCTCATCCCCCTGCAGAAAGGGCATGAAACACATGATTAATGCTTCAAAGTCATCTGTTTGTGTCTCATCAGGCATCTCATTACTTGACCATGTCAGAGAGTCACATCACAAATCACACCATCAGTCCGTCTTTCACCTCCAAAGTGTGGAACACTATCTACAGCATGAATTGCAACAAGCACGTGTACAGGAAAGATATGAAACATACTACACAATGCATAGCAATCAATGTCCACATTAATCATGACACACCCCATCTAGCAAAAGCTGAACAGTGGACAATGACACCTAAATCATCCACACTAGGGGTGTCAACACAAGTCACACAGCACCAGACATGCCACAGATATGACAGTCCAAAGCCCTTGTGTAATATTCTGTAACACCGAACCATCCTTGCGAGCCCATGGATAAGGGAGGCAGGAGTGGCATATGTGAGTCAAGGACCCCAAGCAGCAAACACATACACAAGACAACCATGAAGGGCCCAGCTGGAACAGACAGTGGATGCCTTCAAAAGCCACAAAGCACTGCACCGTCACATGAAAGCACAATAGACTAGGAATTTTAAACTAACTCAACTATTAACTAATTACACTAACTATGGAAAACCTACATTACCTATTTAAACTAACTATCAAACAGAAACTTAACTAACTAAACTACAAGAAAAATCAAAAATGGCCACATACGACCCGGGGGGAGGGGAGGCACCTAGGAGGGGGGAGGTACAGGGTGATGCTCAACATCCACATGCGATGATGATGAGCCAAAAAAAAAATCCTCCATGGGCTCAACATCTGCACAGCACAACCTATGTGGGAGATAGATGGTCGTCCGAGTCTGGCTCATCCTGTAAAGGAGGACGTGGCACAGTAGCCTGGCCACCCCTAGCCGCAGCTTGCCCCTCGTCGGCAGCAAATCTGCCGGACGGGTGAGCCTGGTTCTGTGTGGCGATGTTACATAGGTCTGCATGCAGAACCTCACGTGATACACGTGCTTCCTCTTGCAAGGTAGCACGTGTAACACGGAGTTCCTCCTGCAAGGCCTGGCTGGACAACCGCTGCACCTCCCGGCAAGCCTGTAGCTCAGCCGAGATGGTACGCTCAAGCTGTGCAAACCTCTCCTCTGCCTGCTGCCTCTGGGACATCATAAGGACACCCAGAGTGGATCTGAGGGAAGCATACTCCTCCCTCAGGGCATCCATGTGCGCCTCTGCATGAGCAGCAATTGCTTGACGCAGAGACGACATTTCAGCCCGGCGTGCCCTGTCTGAGACCGCCATGCCCAGCCTGAGCGAGCGGGCCGTGGACCGTGCCACCTGCTGCTGGAGAAGCACCTGCCTAGCAGGGGGGAGCACAGATCGGGCCACACGCTCCATGCTCTCAGCGATGTTCTCCATTTCTGCCCCCTGCCGTTCGGAATTGGCAGTCATGTCTTGCTCCCACTCAGTATACAGCGGTTGCGCGCAGCGACCTCGTTGCCGGGCTTGACCCCTGTGGGACCCAAGGACCGGGGGTCCTCGCTGTGTTGGCACCGCCTGCGGCTGCACGACTACATGCCCCCGTCGACGTGATGTCCCAGGCACATCAGTGATTGGTGTGGAGGGTGACCCTGCGTCCCGATCCACCACGGGCAGAGGATCCAAGACTGTCTGATCCCTCAGTGCAGATGTCGCAGACAGAGGAGTGTCCACATCAGAATCACTCACCCCTGACACATGGACTTGATGCTCATCCAACTCAACATGAACGTCAGAGTCGTCATCAAGGCTGGCAGAGACAAGATGGACTGCAGCACTTCGGGGTTTTCATGGCCTACCACCCCACGACCCCCACTAGTGCCGGGTTGATGTGGTGTTACCAACCCTGTGTCTGGCATGAAAACACCATCCTCCGCCTCCATTGCGTCATCACCTGAAAAATAGAGAGAAAAAGGACACTACACATGTCAGAAGCACACGACACACACACACCGACAGCAAAGGTATCCGGAAGATATGTGACACACAACATATGACCTGGCATGCATGCTGGGTCTACTTTGAATAGCTTCTGTGATCAGACCTGGTGAAAGGTGGCAGTTTCCATGGAAGTGGGTCTATGCAGTGCAGAAAATGTGTACGCCACTCACTACCTACATGTACAAGCACTCCATTGTGTGTGCCAGGAAATGTGAAGGCAGTGCAATGTCAAATTCAGACATCACGTGCATTGTGCATTCAATGTGTACCATGTCTAGAAACCAAGCACCCCTCCACCCCAGTACCAAAGCAGGGATGCCTAGCATGGTATCAAAAGCTTAATGTGATACAAATTACAACACTGCAAATGATGCTGGGACAGTGGGCAGGACACATGATGAAAACTCCGGAGGACGCCCACGTGTGAAGAAGACACAAGAGTTGGACAGAGTCATTGGCCATTGAACAGGCTGGGGCCTGTGAGCCACACAGATTGTCAGGGCCTAAACATGTGTGCAACGCAGGAGTGAGCCACAGTTGACATGGGGAGGCTGATGAGATGGCAGGCAATGTATGTGACCAAGGACTCATATTACACTGATCATCCAGTCAAGGACACATAGGGGCATGCGTGCAATGCACATGGAGCATGAATGGGCACTCATGTCCCTGCGGGACATCTGACCCATGCACAGTACAAGTGAGATACCCTGCATCGAGTACTAAGGCTGTACCACATGGCATATGTCTGGCAGTTTCTACGCTGGAAGTTAGCATCTACACAGGACACATGAACAAGAAACTACACATTGGAAAGATTGAAGCAGACCAGTGCAAAGGTGGAACTGGAGTGCAGAGTGGCGGAGGAGGGGCAAGGGAGCATGCCCACATGGAGTCCCGCATGCAGGCAGAGGAGACATGCATGATGGTAGCATTGCATTACTTACACATCAGAACCATGTACACGTCACATGTAGCAGCAATCATGCACAACACATCCCACAAGTGAAACACACACGTCCTGAACAAACACGCATCAACACTCACTGGACTGGGCATCAAAGTCCAGCATCTCTCCCACTCCTTCGACCAATTCAGGTGGTATGAACTCCGCAACGAGAGCGTCATGCGGAGTGAGTTCTTCCTCCTCTGGTGCAGGCCCACCGCCAGTCACCAGAGTCAAGTTGTAATTTGAGGCACGCTTGGCCTTAGTGCTGCGCTTGATGTCATTCCAACGCTTTTTGCACTCCTGCGCCGTGCGCACCTCATGGCCGAATGAACTGACATGTTCCGCAACATGCTTCCAGTGGGTGTCACGTTGGGCAGCCGTAGTCTGACTATTGGCACCCACTAGCATGTCACGGCTGTGGCCCCGCACTTAGTCCACGAGGAAGTCCAGTTCCTGCTTACAGAAAGGCTTCTTCCTCGACGTGCAGGAGGTCGAGGCTGTGTGTGGGGTCCCAGCCTGTGCTGCAGGTACAACCTTAATACTCTTGGACTGTGGCGCAGACCCTGGCTGGCTAATGCCGCCCTGACCAGTATGGCCAGTGGGTTCGGTGGATTGAGCCAAGGGAGTGGCAGGTGGAGGGATGACCAAAGGCCTGACTTGTGTCAGTGGCAGCTGGGTGCCCACTAATGGACCCTGCGCAGCAACATCAGCTGTGGCAGGGTCATTGACCGCAACGGTCCTGATTGGCAGACTCACAACCGGGGTGCTGTTGGGTGCATCTGCCCCTGCACTTGCCAACAAACGGCTGTTCGGGGCAGCAGATGACATGACTGCCGCAGGGACACGTGTCTTGGTCTGAGCAGCCCGGCGTGCCCCTATGGTTTCCCCCTGGCCTGTTGGAGATCTACCAAGGGCTCTTCAAGTGCCAACGCAGCCTGCGCTGGCAGACCCTGAGCCTGGGTGGCGGTGTCCACAGCTGCACCTGCAGCTACCACTACCCTTGGGCCCGTGGCAGTCGATGGAACGGACTGCCGGGTCATACGGGTGCCAGTGCCAGATGCAAGAGCTGCATCCCCTGGAACCACAGGGGGTGGTGGCATGGCTGCACCGACACATGGCACAACATTGTGCTGAAGTGGCGCACCCCTGCCTCTTCCCCCTCTGTGGCTGCCCTGGACACCCTGGAGTCCCCCTACTCCCTGGTCACCACGGCCACGTCCCCGACCATGCCCGGCACGAGGAGTGCGCCCAGCTGAGGCGCCCCTCACCTTTGGTGGCCTCCCAACCATGGAACAGATGTAGTAGTGCTGGCACAGATGGAGTCGTGCCAATGGGAGGTGTACACCACAATTGACCTGGGCAATTGAGGTGAAGGTGGTGGGAAGCAAGATGTTAACAGCCCCCCTGCACCTGCAAGGCTGTATGTGACCCCGGTGATGTGGTGAAGGTTCACGCAACGCTCAGGCACCCCAAAACTGCAGTAAAACCGTGCACGCAACCCTGCAGCCTACGTGCGTGGATTCAACCTTCCGCAGTACGCGGTGACACCCAATAACACGAATAACGCGTACGTGTGGGACACGCAGGCTACTATGACATCGAAAATGGGTGCGATACACAGGGGCACCCGCAGTGGGAAAAAGAGCGTGTGCGACTCACCGTCTGACTAGCGTGATGCAGAAAAACACGCGTAGCCAATACCTCACCAAAAGAAGAGATACGTCCTTGATAGCTGTGAAGTTGTGATGGCGCGCGAAACAACAGGAAGCAGCAACACACGTCGGTCTCCACGAAAGGCACGTACAGCGAACTGCTGGGCCCGCTCACCTTTAACCCGTGCTGAGGGAAACGCACGCGCGCATCACGTCACTTAGGCGCATGGGCCCTTTCCTCGTATTACACGCGGACGTGCAGTTTTTCACGCGCGCTTACGCGCATGGGCCCTTTCCTCGCATTGCACACGGACGTGCAGTTTTCCACACTCGGTGAAATGCCCATGCACGTCTGTACGCGTCACGTCACAGGGGCGCTTGAGGGGCCTTCTGTCCAATGAAAATTCGTATGCGTGCAGACGCGCTTACGCGCTAAGGGCCTTTCCTCGAATTACACGCTGACGTGCAGATTTTTCACGTGCCAATCACTCCGCATCAAGCTGGCCACGCGCAAGCACACGGAAGACCATGCTCCTGCCCAGAAGGCCAACTGCTGCCCCCCAGAGCCCCAAGCACGCTCCCACCTGCCATCTGCTGCTGCCTGACTGCCTGCTGCCCATGTGCCCTGCCATTTGCTGCCTGCACATCAGCCAGGGGTGCTGTTGCTGTGACCACCCCTGCTGGAACCAAAGACTCCCGACTGGGATTCCATCGCTCCACAGCCCAGCCCCAGGACCCAGTTGCCCACCCACTCCTGCCTCTGGGGTTGTCATGTCGGGGCAAACACCATCTGAGACCACTGACAACCCCCGACCAGAGAGGCAGAGGGGCACCAGCTTCAGTGCCACCGAAGTTGGTGCCCTGGTGGAGCAAGTCCTGGGGCAGTATGATGCCCTCTTCGGAAGTTCCCGCGCCGACAAGGAAGGACGGACTTGGATCTGGACTGACATTGTGACTGCCATCAACGCGGAGGGGGTGGCAGTCCGCGACTTACAACATGTCAGGAAGCGCTGGGAGGACTTCAGGTCCAGGACCCTGAACAAGGCCCTGCGCCTCTTGAAGGCAGCGGATGCCAAGGGGCGCCGGGGCCACTTGTCGGAAGAACAGATGAAGGTCCTGGAACGCATATCCCCAGCGCTCCACGTCCAGGTCCTTGAGAGGCAGACCCGTCTGGAGTCGAGCGGTGAGTGTACATGCATCCTGATTGTGAGCAGTGCGTGTGGTGATTATTCAGTAGTGTGCAGGTTGCACATCTGTTTGTATGGGGTCGGGTATGGGTGGGGGTGTACAGGGCTGTGGGGCTGACACATGCGAGGGCTGGAATGTGTGAGACATGGATGGTGCTTGTGTGTTTAGGCTTGCATGCCAAATGCAGTTGTGTGGGCACACATGTTTGGATGAATGTGTATGTAAGTAGACATGTCCGTGATGTCACGCATGTATGTTGTTTTCGGCTGCATGTATCAGCACTGTGTACATGTGCATGTGTGTGTATTTGACAAGGGTGCAACAGTGATGCAACATGGATGCATGTGACAGCGGTATGTGGAAGCCTGATTGGCAGATGTGACATGGATGCCCGTCTGAACACTGCGACACTTGGCAGAGGTGTACACATGCATGTGTACATGGGTGGTGCACTTCCTGTGTTGCATGTGATGTCTGGCTCACCTTTGGCTGCTCATGCTGTTGTATGTGTATGAATGGTGGTGGCAGTTGCAATATGGCTGTGGTATGGCTCATGTGTGCGAGTTGTAATGACATGTGTGTTGGGGATTGTGATGACATGTCTGAGGTTTGCCAATGCCACTCATGTACAACTGTCATGTGTGTGTGTGTCCATTGTACAGTGCCCTGATGCCTGTGTTTTGTTTCTCCCTGTCTGCAGCGTCAACTGATGAAGAGGGCGGAGAAGGTGCTGTGGAGCACAGCGGCGGGGATCCCACCGCCAGCCGGAGACGCAAGGCCCGGCTCCCCTCCCATGTTGTGATCTCGTCGGGGGGTGAGGAGTCAGGTGCCGCGTCCCAGGCCGCAGCTGCCGGGGGGAGGTCCAAGAGGCGGGGGTTGGAGTTGGACTCCTCGGCAGCAGAAGGGGCAGCTGGGACCCCACAGGGCCCAACAGGGGAAGATGGCACGGAGTCATCCAGGTTGGTGGGGGGTTTAGTGGAGGAGGAGGCCGTGCAAGCACCAGAGACGGGATCTGGAGGTGGGGATCCCACTGGTGCTAGTGGTGCAGTGCAGGACCAGGGACAGGAGGCAGCACAGGCCGCCGCGGAGGTGCCTATGTGCAATCCTGTCCCTGATCCTGTCCCTGCATCATCTTGCACCAGCAGGGATGCCTACGTCCAGACCCGTTTTCAGGCAGGGGATGAGCTCACGTCAACTGGCCTTCCTCTGCCTGCGGACGTGGCTATCCAGGTCCGGGTTGAGCCTGTCCTGGCTGGTGTGGCGTTGCGTCAACGGGCCATGCGAGGTGACCTGCAGTCTTTTCATGAAGAGACTGCACGTCATCTCGAATGGCTCGTTGACCACGTCAGCCTGCTGGGACAGGTCACCCAGGCCGGATTCCTCCGTCTGATGGGGCTTGCTACGACCCCCTCCTCAACTGGACCCCCTACGCGCCAGTCGTCCTCCGTGCCATCTTCCCACCCATCAGTCACCTGGGTGCCCTGTGGAGCTGCCTCTGACGGTGCGGCCAGGCTGGTGGAGGAGGCATCCCTGCCACAGTCGGGAGTCAGACGTCCATCAGGGGTGGCCACATCTACGACTGCACCCCAGCCGGCGGAGGATGTGCAGGCAGCAGGAGGCAGTGCACGGGCAGAGGCACAGCAGCAGCAGCAACGTGGTGGGATCCATGAAGGCTCGGGGCCTTCAACAGCGGAGGGGCAGGCATCAGCCGGAGGGCAGGAGGACCCAGCACAGAGAGTGTCTTCCGTGTGGCAGTGGTTGGGCCACACCATAGATGCGGAGCGGCAGCGGGCGGAAGAGGCACGGCTCACAATGGTCAGGGCGGAGAACTCCATGCGGAGGGCCCTGAGGCGGGCCGAGTGCCTCGAGGCAATCCGCAGGGGTTTGGAGGTGGAGACGTCAACGGCCCTGCGGACCCTCGGGGACATGGAGGAGGACCGCTTCCGGGACATTGAGGAGGAGTTCGATGATGCCCTGGCCCGGGACATCCACAAGTGAGCCGTGAAACTAGCCCGCTGCCCTTGTACATAGTTATGTAGGTAGTGTTAGGTTTCATTTTATTTGGACCTTTCGGACATTGGCCACACTTTTGTATATAGTTTATTTTATTAGTTAGTGTAGTTAGATAGGTTTCCTTTCTTTTGTTGGGATAATGGACCCTGGCTTGTTCCCATGTACATAGTTCACTGTTGGATTGTATTTTTTTTTTCACTTTTTCATGGTGCAATGGCTTTATTTTTTATTTCCCATTGGATTTTGTTTTGTGGACATTGACTTTGGAGAACATTACTTTGGAATTTTATTTTTGGTTTTGCTTTTTTTCACGGACATGCTTCTTTTAATTTTTGTACATTCTATTTATGTTTCCTTTAATACATATTTTTTTTGGTGAACTTCAATGTGTGGTATCTCATTGGTTTCATGCATTTCATGATATGTGTTTTGAGATTCACTGACACATTGGGTGTATGTGAGGGAGATGTGTTTGTTTCGGAACTTGCAATTGGTGTTCTGTGATGTAATTGCAAATTATGAGTGGGTGGATGCAAAACTCAGGTGGGTGTTTTGCATTTGGAGGCTGACCATAGGGACCAGGGATCTAGATTGCGATGACATGTTGGCTGGGGAACATGAGTTGCACATGGGTGGGGGCCTGCTGGCAGGTGCCCCACAGTGCTGGGGTGTGGGGGTGATGGGAGACATGGGTGGGGGCCTGGTGGTGGGTGCCCCTGCACTGCTGGGGGGTGGGGGTGGTGGGAGACATGGGTGGGGCCCTGGTGGTGGGTGCCCCTGCACTGCTGGGGGGGTGGGGGTGGTGGGAGACATGGGTGGGGGCCTGGTGGAAGCTGCCCCTGCACTGCTAGGGGGTGGGGGTGGTGGGAGACATGGGTGGGGGCCTGGTGGAGGCTGCCCCTGCACTGCTGGGGGGTGGGGGTGCTGGGAGACATGGGTGGGGGCCTGGTGGTGGGTGCCCCATAGTGCTGGGGGGTGGGGGTGGTGGGAGACATGGGTGGGGGCCTGGTGGAGGCTGCCCCTGGTGGCTGGGGGGTGGGGGTGGTGGGAGACATGGGTGGGGGCCTGGTGGTGGGTGCCCCTGCACTGCTGGGGGGTGGGGGTGGTGGGAGACATGGGTGGGGGCCTGGTGGAGGGTGCCCCACAGTGCTGGGGAGTGGGTGTGCTGGGAGACATGTGTGGGGGCCTGGTGGAGGCTACCCCTGCACTGCTGGGGGGTGGGGGTGGTGGGAGACATGGGTGGGGGCCTGGTGGAGGCTGCCCCTGGTGGCTGGGGGTGGGGGTGGTGGGGAACATGAGTTGGACATGGGTGGGGGCCTGCTGGCAGGTGCCCCACAGTGCTGGGGGGTGGGGGTGGTGGGGAACATGAGTTGGACATGGGTGGGGGCCTCCTGGCAGGTGCCCCACAGTGTTGGGGGGTGGGGGTGGTGGGAGACATGGGTGGGGGCCTGGTGGTGGGTGCCCCTGCACTGCTGGGGGGCGGGGGTGCTGGGGAACATGAGTTGGACATGGGTGGGGGCCTGCTGGCAGGTGCCCCACAGTGCTGGGGGGTGGGGGTGGTGGGGAACATGAGTTGGACATGGGTGGGGGCCTGCTGGCAGGTGCCCCACAGTGCTAGGGGGTGGGGTGGTGGGAGACATGGGTGGGGGCCTGGTGGAGGCTGCCCCTGCACTGCTGGGGGGGTGGGGGTGGTGGGAGACATGGGTGGGGGCCTGGTGGAGGCTGCCCCTGGGGGGTGGAGGGTGGGGGTGCTGGGAGACATGGGTGGGGGCCTGGTGGAGGCTGCCCCTGGTGGCTGGGGGGTGGGGGTGGTGGGAGACATGGGTGGGGGCCTGGTGGAGGCTGCCCCTGGGGGGTGGGGGGTGGGTATGCTGGGAGACATTGGTGGGGGCCTGGTGGAGGCTGCCCCTGCACTGCTGGGGGGGTGGGGGTGGTGGGAGACATGGGTGGGGGCCTGGTGGAGGCTGCCCCTGGGGGGTGGGGGGTGGGGGTGCTGGGAGACATGGGTGGGGGCCTGGTGGAGGCTGCCCCTGGTGGCTGGGGGGTGGGGGTGGTGGGGAACATGAGTTGGACATGGGTGGGGGCCTGCTGGCAGGTGCCCCACAGTGCTGGGGGGTGGGGGTGGTGGGAGACATGGGTGGGGGCCTGGTGGAGGCTGCCCCTGGTGGCTGGGTGGTGGGGGTGGTGGGAGACATGGGTGGGGGCCTGGTGGAGGCTGCCCCTTGTGGCTGGGGGGTGGGGGTGGTGGGGAACATGAGTTGGACATGGGTGGGGGCCTGCTGGCAGGTGCCCCACAGTCCTGGGGGGTGGGGCTGGTGGGAGACATGGGTGGGGGCCTGGTGGAGGCTGCCCCTGGTGGCTGGGGGGTGGGGGTGGTGGAAGACATGGGTGGGGGCCTGGTGGAGGCTGCCACTGGTGGCTGGGGGGTGGGGGTGGTGGGTGGGGGTGGTGGGAGACATGGGTGGGGGCCTGGTGGAGGCTGCCCCTGGTGGCTGGGGGTGCAGGGGGACATGCGTTGGTGGGCAGTAGTGCAAGTTGACATGTGGGTTGGCTGGTGGGCATGGCCATGGTGGATGGGGTGCCTGCAGGACATGTGCTGGGTAGGCCCCTGTGGTGTGAGCCACCTGCAGGGGCCATGGAGGGTGTAGAGGGAACACCTGGGAGGACCCACAAGTGCAATTCACGTGTGCTGCTCCCAGCGCACCCCTGTAATAGATGTGACCTGATGAGATCGCGTGAGGAACTTCTCGCGCACCCCTGTAATACACGTACCCTGATGGAATTGCGTGTGGAACTTCCTGTGCACCCCTGGAATACACGTACCCTGCTGATGTTGCGTGGGATACTTCCCCCGCACCCCGAAATACACGTACCCTGATGAGATCGCGTGTGTGACTTCCCGCGCACCCCCGAAATACACGTACCCCGCTCAATCGCGTGTGTAAATTCCCGCGCACCCCCGAAATACACGTACCTCGCTCAATCGCGTGTGTAACTTCCCTCGCACCCCCGAAATACACGTACCCCGCTCAATCGCGTATCTAACTTCCCGCGCACCCCCGAAATACACGTACCACGCTCAATCGCGTATCTAACTTCCCGCGCACCCCCGAAATACACGTACCCCGCTCAATCGCATGTGTAACTTCCCGCGCACCCCCGAAATACATGTACCACGCTCAATCACGTGTGTAACTTCCCGCGCACCCCCGAAATACACGTACCTCGCTCAATCGCGTGTGTAACTTCCCGCGCACCCCCGAAATACACGTACCCCGCTCAATCGCGTATTTAACTTCCCGCGCACGCCCGAAATACACGTACCTCACTCAATCGCGTGTGTAACTTCCCGCACTCCCCCGAAATACACGTACCCCGCTCAATCGCGTATTTAACTTCCCGCGCACCCCCGAAATACACGTACCCCGCTCAATCGCGTGTGTAACTTCCCGCGCACCCCCGAAATACACGTACCCCGCTCAATCACGTGTGTAACTTCCTGCGCGCCCCCGAAATACATGTACCCCGCTCGATCGCGTGTGTTGCTTCCCGCGCACCCCCGCAATACACGTGCCCCGCTCGCACAGGCCCAATTGCTGTATGTTGCCACTTTTGTGATGCGCTGGGACTCTACCGCCTGCCTTCGTGTGGCGGACGTGTTTCAGCTTGTGCGTGACTTTTGCTGTGCGTGGCTTTGCCCTATTCGATTCCGTGAATACGTGTGGTTCGAGTGCGTGTGGGCGTTCCGTCTGCTTCCCTGCAGTACATCCCCAGTTACGCCCTTATTTTCACGCGTTGTTCCCCATTCCGCGCGTTACGCCCCGTGTCCCGCCCACTTTCTGGTGTATGCGCCGAGGTTGTGTGCTTTCACTGTGCGCATCGGGCACGCCTTTCGGGATGTTGCAGTGACTTGTGCGCCATGCACGGGTTTGGCGCACATCCCGAGGTGAACACGCGCAGGGACTTCCATGAATCGCACGCGTGCGTGTGCGCCTGTTTTTTTCCGCTTGCGCCTGCTTGCGCCTGCTTGCGCGAAGATTTTCGGCGCACGTTTGTTCCATGAATGGCCCCTAAACGTCTTCCTTACTGTTTCTTCATACATCACGTTGTTGCAGGGCGTATGCACATATACAAAAACCCTACCTTACCACTTCATAATATTGGTATAAAGAGGGGCATTCCTAAATATCTCATAATCATTTGTCAACTGCTTCTATTCTCCTTGTTCAGGTTATTTTGCAGGACATTTGGACTAAGCCTCTGAAAGGGGTTCCATGTCTTGAAATCACAGCAAAAATGGCTGTGTATACAAAATATTGCGCCAAAAATGCTGTGGTTTTGCTGCCACAATCATACTGTGGGGGACAACCCCCGGACCCATTATACCTTTTAAGGCGAACAGGGGCACCCCCGCAACCCCTGGTAAAGGTGTACTCCCCTTAAATGGTATAATGGTGTACACCTTTACCAGGTCACACCATGGTTTTAGCCGCACATTTTTTTACCAGCAAGATTTTTACCACAATATTATTACCTAATACCCTGAAAGGCTAGTCTGCATTGTACATTTGGGAGGCAAGATGAGTTAGGAAACTAGTAGGAAGAGTAGGGAGAGGAGAGGATAGATGAGAAGAGATCCAATATGTATATGTAAAGAGAGTTGAAGCTAGTTACTGGGTCATCAATGAGTGTCATGTCCATTTGCAGTTTGTTATTGTTCCCCATTGTTATCCAATTGCTGTTTTATTGGTGATCTTGCTTAATCTCTGAATTGTTCTTATTATTGGGGGAAGATGGGCATTTGTTAGGTTACTACCTGCAACACTCACTGATCTTCTCTAGGTTGTGGGAAACAATGAGTAGCATTATTAGGTATAGCATACATTTGTTTGCGTGTAACCATTACTTCTGTGTCTAGATCTCATAAGAATTCCTTGGTATCCTCTAGGCAAAGACATTCTTTAGTTTAATCATTATTGGCATCCACAGCTTAGCTGGATCAATCAATCCATAGAAATAACCTCTTTCTTTAAGTGAGGTCACATAGCTAGAAATAGTTGTCATTTGTTTTCAGATTAGTCGAGATAAATGTATAATTGTTAGCCCTGTAAAATATATTTTGGGGTATCTAGTACTTTGTGTTTTTTTTGTTATTCTGGTATTTGATATGGTGGTATTTGTGGTACTTTGCTGTACTTTTCTATGGTGGTATTTCTTTGGTATTTTTATAGTGGTGAGACTAATTTCAGAATACTGCCTAATAATGATTTCACCAGGGTCACTAACAACAAACAAATATTGGACTTAATACACTCTGAATAAATGGCTCATACACTCCTGTGATAATTTATTTACAACATCACAATGATGGACTTTTGGATGTGTTCCAACACATGTAAAGCATGCCACTGAAATACAACACATTCATTCAGCCTCTCTAAGTAAAACAATTCACTGCGGCTACTTTGCTTTGTAATATTTCTTACTGCACATTTATCTCCCTATGCATGTCAAACCAATGAGACTTATTGAAAAAGAAATGCACTGAAACTAAATTACCTTTTCGAACTTGTTCTTTATCATAAACTAGAATTATGCAAGTTACACAGAATGACATGTACACCCACGTTATATTTCATAATGTGAGCTAATTTTTCTTCAGTGGCTTTCAACGCTCTATCTGTGCCAGGCTCTGCTAAATCAACCTTGGCTTCTTAAAAACCTGGCAAGAAATATCCCCTTTAAAAAACAAGACTTTGAAAAGTATGAACACAATTTTACATGTACATTTAAGTTTGAATCTCTAATGCAGCACCTAAAAATTGACTGAACTATTTAAGCTATGTTACATAGTATCACTCACTCCCTTAATTAACTTATAATTACCTAGATTAAGCTGGTGATATTCCCTGACTCAGCTTGGCAGTGTTCCAGGGTCATTCACAGCTAAGGTCAATCGAGATTTCACAGCCCTTCTAAAGATGCCAATCCAGGAGAGAGACAGCTTCAGCCTTAGTCAGCTTGCAAACAGCTCAGCACCGGCCCTCTGCTTCCTTCGTCAGTCAGTGACAGAATAGGAATGCCTCTCTAACTCTGCCTCAAACCCTTTGTCATTCAAGAACACCACACCTTGACCAGATCCACCCACTAAAACATCAGGCAATTTACTCTGTCTTTTTCTCATTTTGCAAGCTGCATTGATGAAGAGCAAAAAGATACATCTTTCTTGCGCTTTCTGCACAATGCCATCCTTTAATAGAATGGATCTCCACATTTTTCAGCTTACCAGCACAATTTCAGCCTGCACGTTTAAAGTTAAGTTTTCTTTACCATTTTCTGAGTATTATGCATTGGCCCAATCTGCCTCCACTTTATTTCATGGACTAATTTGAACTAAATGTTATTATGGGATTCAGTTACATGTTAGATGGGGTTGGATTAATTAGTATGTTAGATTTATGTTAGTATTATATTTAGTGTAGCTCAGTTCATTAAAATAGCATCATGGAGCAAAGTGATAATGTTCTAGCATGTGCTCTGTGCATTGGCATCTATCTAAATCCAGACTGATACTCCATACTCTTAAGTCCATTAATGAGTCTCACACCATTGGCCCTACTTAAAACTCAAGCTCTCACTAAAATGTGAATGTTGAAATGTGGAGTCTAGATGTTGAAATGCAGATTCTAGATGTTGAAATGCAGAGTCTAGATACCTTCTCCTACAGCCCTCAAACTGAAAAGGTCTGTATCTGATATGTAATGCGTATGTCTCAGTATACAGAATATGAGAGAACTTGGAGATCGCTGATCACTTTGATTACAGCGCTGAATCCTGTCTGCTCTCTGTAATTCTAAAGGCGATTTAAATGTTAGTCCATTTATCTTGGGAATAGCTAATTCCTTAAAGTATATGTGGTCTTTTCATTCTGCAGTGCTAAAACATCTGACATAACCGCTCTGATTTCAGTCTTCTTAATCTGTAGCTATATTTTCACTTTTAGTATTTTTGTTCCAAAAGACTATCGGCCTCCAAACAAGTTTGGTGGTAAATTGGAGGTGAACCTGCATGTAATATTACCACCGCCACTGGTAGTAGGGTGGTGTTGATCCAAATGACCTTAAAGTTGCAGATTTACCTCGATTATGATGCTGGAGGTAAATCCCCCACTGTGATGTCAAACTTAGTTCAGTTGTGCAGTAAAAACAGAAGTAATTCTGTTCCTGCCCAAAAATATCAGTAATGTAATTTCCACCATTTTAGTTTCGTACCGCCACACTTTTAATTACGCTGCATGAATCAGAACTTTAAATACAATTGCTTGAATGAATGTTGTTAGGTTTATAATATGCTAAATGTGGAGATCAGTAGAGTTAGTCTAACAATGAAGGAAGAAGAATCCACATCGCTCAGAATGGCTGTCAATTAAATATGTTGATATTTTTCAGTGTTGATGTATAGATCTCCTTTTATCCTTGATCTTTTTTATGTTAAATTACCACATAAGTTTAATTTTTATGGGCCCATTGGACATGCATACTTTCCTATCACCTGATTGGCTCAGGAGGATAGCTCCAAGGCAAGGCGCTCGCATTGGAAGCAAGACGACACGGAACAACATATGTTCGATCCCCAGGTCCACGCTTAGAAACCTGTTAAGCGCCTTCTAAATAACCAATTATAATTATTGTTTCCTCCACTACAGCCCTCATACAAAAGAGTTACCCATGCTGTTGGCACTACTCCTCAGGTTGCAGGAAGCCCCAAAGTGCCTCTGCTGTTGGGGTGCCATCACACTAGGAAGCACCACCGTAAGCACTCAGTGTAGGAAGGTATTTATGTTGACCTTGTTAATGTCCTGGAGCCCATTTTCCCTTTAAATGGCCATACGGTTGACACAGTTTCTCTACTAATTGATGTGAATCACAACAGCCCTCTTCACAGCTGAATATAGGAACAAGACTGTGGGGTAATTAAGGATTGTTGATCATATTCTGATCATGTGGGTCATGATCCTGCCAATCGCAGAGTATCATACAAACATGCTAAGCACTTTTTGAATTGATAATTTGAGATATCGCAATGTTTTTTGATACTAAACAACACAGCTCACCTGTAAGGAGGCCCTCTTTCCCGGGTGCTGCTATTCAACCGCATGCACATTTGTGTGTGAACATTGTCAACTTGCATTAAACCGTGATTCAAGGGAAGATACCAGGAGCTACTCATTACTCCCATTCATGCCAAAAATGTGTGGATCCTATTGCAAGGTTAAGTTTCCTTCACCAGGCATGCTATGTTCCATTATTAAGGTGGATAGTTCCAATTCCAACCGATATTGCTGTGGCAGCCCTTGCCTAGTGATGAACAATACAGGCTTACTCACTGGGTGGACACTCCAAAAGGTTGCAGCAAAGATCAAACATTGTTCAACATTTACCAGTGTTTAAGTGTTAGATTGGCACACTTCAGTGGATACAGTGGGCACACATTTTCTGAGCCACACTAAAAATACCTTCTAATTGTGGGTAATGTCTTTCAAAGTGTGTGACTACAAGATGGAGAACATGGGCAAAGTTCGACACATGCATGGTTTTAACTATCCCACAATAATACAATACTAGACCCAAAGTCTGCTTCTAAACTATGTGGAGTAACCCAGGGTTGTACAACCTCCTTTACATTCTTCTACAGTCCACAGACTAACACTCCCATGAATCTTACTGTAAAACCACTCAATACTCAAGGTGTTCTACTGGCTAATGGCATTCAGTGACTACTGTTCTAGTTACTGTGGCTGACAAGGGGGACATTTGCCCAGTATTTGGTGAAGGTAATCACATCTATGTGTGCCTTCTGTATTGGTTCACCTGCCATTGTCTGGTGAACTTCCTACCCTCAAAGTAGTCCACTCTCATTCCCACTGCATCTAGAACATGCCTGTAGAGGCATGGAAGCTGTGTTGTCCATTAATTAGTGCCACATCTACATTTTACATTGGGATCGATGATCCCATGGTGTAATTGAAAGCCTCAGTTTTCTACAAAGAAGCAGGGCAGAAAATATGTTGCCAACATTACAACAAGGTTGACATTGAAAGGATACATTGTTCACATGTTTGTGATATGCTTAACATGCTCAACAATCCCAGAAACCAAGGGCTCATGTATTGATGGGGAAATACGCTATTGATAAGCCTAAATGCCATCTGGCAAAGATGGTGATACAAAAGGACTTCTGAAAATCTGTACATTTTCAAAATTCTGTTGTGGTGTGGAATAGTGGTGCTAAAGTGTATTTTGTCTTTAGTAGAGGGTTCGGAGGTTGTCCTGCCACCCTTAAAAGTTATCCATTGGAAGACTTGTCCCAGTTGATTGATGGCATCAGTTGTCCAACAATTTTTGTATATCAATGGCATGTGAACTCATGTGGCTGTTGCTATTCTGTTGTAAAAACAACTCAACACACCTCCTCTAATTTCCTCTTCCTTGTGGTCTGCGTAGTGAAATATTTTTGAATGATGTATGGATTCTGATTATAGATTGTCTGAAAAGATGAACAACCACAATAATGTGTGTTTTCTCGATGTATTTGGAAAATATTGCATGCAAAAGCACTGAAAGGATCTGAAGCTTGCCAATGGCTACCTCCTCAAGCTCTGTCTTGCTGTCTCTCTCGCTATCTGTGGTATCATCAAAGCACATGACTCTAAGGGGGTAATTCATAGAATTTAGCGCACAAGTGGCGCACGTGGCTGGCGCACAGTGTGCGCGTGCGAATCCCTGCGCCAGCCGCGTGTGCTAAAATACATTTCCGCGCACAGCGTATTCATGGATTCCAGCCACCAAAACCAGCCGTGGTGCACAGTGGCGCAGCGACCCTGCAGCAGCGCCAGGTACGCCCCCAAGAACACCCCTTGCGCAGGGAAAAGCCATCAAAATCCCCAATCCAGCGCAAAGGGCTGCGCTAACCCTGTACCAGCACGGCAATCGGGGTACGTGTATTACTGGGGTGCGTGGGAAGTTTCACACGCGATTTCAGCAGGGTACGTGTATTACTGGGGTGCGTGGGAAGTTTCACACGCGATTGGCCCTGTGCGAGCGGGGTACGTGTATTACTGGGGTGCGCGGGAAGTTTCACATGCGATTGGCCTTGTGTGAGCGGGGTACGTGTATTACTGGGGTGCGCGGGAAGTCTCACACGCGATTGTCCCTGTGCGAGCGGGGTACGTGTATTACTGGGGTGCGCGGGAAGTTTCACACGCGATTTCAGCTGGGTATGTGTATTGCTGGGGTGCGCGGGACGTTTCACACGCGATTGGCCCTGTGCGAGCGGGGTACGTGTATTACTGGGGTACGCGGGAAGTTTCACATGCGATTTCAGCAGGGTACGTGTATTACTGGGGTGCGCGGGAAGTTTCACACGCGATTGGCCCTGTGCGAGCGGGGTACGTGTATTACTGGGGTGCGCGGGAAGTTTCACATGCGATTTCAGCTGGGTATGTGTATTACTGGGGTGTGCGGGAAGTTTCACACGTGATTTCAGCAGGGTACATGTATTACTGGGGTGTGCATGAAGTTTCACACGCGATTGGCCCTGTGCGAGCGGGGTATGTGTATTACTGGGGTGCGCGGGAAGTTTCACACGTGATTTCAGTAGGGTACGTGTATTACTGGGGTGCGCAGGAAGTTTCACACGCGATTGGCCCTGTGCGAGCGGGGTACGTGTATTACTGGGGTGCGCGGGAAGTTTCACACGCGATATCAGCAGGGTGCATGTATTACTGCGGTGCGCGGGAAGTTTCACACGTGATTGGCCCTGTGCGAGCGAGGTACGTGTATTACTGGGATGCGCAAAAAGTTTCTCACGCGATTTCAGCAGGGTACGTGTATTACTGGGGTGCGTGGGAAGTTGCACTCGCGATTTCAGCAGGGTACGTGTATTTCGGGGGTGCCGGGGAGTCCCACACGTGATTTGGCAGTGTGGGTCCTCCCAGGTGTTCCCTGTTCACCATCCACGGCCCCTGCAGACAGCCCACACCACAGGGGTCTACCCTGCATCCCTGGTCATGTCCTGCAGGCAGCCCACCCAACATGGACATGCCCCCCAGCAAAGGCACATGTCTCCTTGCACTACTGATCACCAACTCATGTCTCCTTGCACCCCCACCCCCCAGTATTGCGGGGCACCTGCCAGCAGGCCCTCATTCATGTCCCACTCATGTCCCCCTGCACCCCCACATGTCCCCCTGCACCCCCACCCCCCCAGCATTGCGAGGCACCTGCCAGCAGGCCCCCACTCATTTCCCACTCATGTCCCCCTGCACCCCCACCCCCCAGCATTGCAGGGCACCTGCCAGCAGGCCCCCACTCATGTCCCACTCATGTCCCCCTGCACCCCCACCCCCCAGCATTGCAAGGCACCTGCCAGCATGCCCCACTCATGTCCCACTCATGTCCCCCTGCATCCCCACCCCCCAGCATTGTGGGGCACCTGCCAGCAGGCCCTGACACGTGTCCGCGAGCAAACATGTCATCACAATCTAGATCCCTGGCCCTTATGGGCAGCCTCCACATGCCAAACACCCACCCAAGTATTGCATCCACCCACTCAGAAATGCCAATTACATGATACAACCCCAATGTCAAGTATGTATATGAACACATGTCCCTCACATACACACAATGGGTGTAAGTTAATGTCAAAACCCATATCATGATATGCATGAAACCAATGAGATGATACTACACATTGAAGTTTGATTAAAAAAATTTATTAAAAGCAACATAAATGGAATTAAAAATCAACAAACGACAACGGGAATTAAAATCAAAAAGAAGCATGTCCGTAAAATAATGAAAAACCACAAATCATAATCCAAAGGAAAGGTGTCCAAAGTCACAGTTCAAAAAAGTACATCCAAGGGAAAAACAAAACCGAAAACCATTGCTCCATGGGTATATCCAAAAAAAAACATAATCCAACAGTCAACTATATACAGATAAACAATCCAGGGTCCATGATCCCAATTTAAGAAATGAAACCTATCTAAAAATACTACCTAATTAAAAAACTATGTACAAAAATGTGATCCATTGTCCAAAAGGTCCAAAATCAATAAAAAAGCAAGGAAACCTAACACTAACTACATAACTATTTACAAGGGCAGCTAGCTAGTCCAACGGTTCACTGGTTGTTGTCATGGGCCAGGGCATCATCGAACTCCTGTTCAATGGCTTGGAGGCGGGCATGTTCCCTGGCCCCGAGGTCACGCAGGGATAATGCAGTCTCCAGCTCCAACTCCCTGTGAATACCCTCCAGGCACTCAGCCCGCCTCAGCGCCCTTCGCATGGAGTTCTCCGCCCTGAACATTGTGAGCCGTTCCTCCTCTGCCCGCTGCCGCTCCGTACCTATCTGCTGGCCCAACCGCTCCCACACGGAAGACACTCCCATTCCAGGGTTCTCCTGCCCTATGGCCGATGCCTGCCCCCCTGATGTTGATGGCCCCGAGCCATGATGCCTCCCACGTCGAGCCTGCCGCTGCCTCTGATGCAACTGCCTGCGCCAGCACGACGGCATCCAGGCTGATGGAATCCACCGACGCCGTTGTGCACGTGCCCTGCCCGATGATGCCTCACATCCTCCATCTGCTGGGGTCCAGTTGCTGGTGTGTCCACCCCTGCTGGACCTCCGACTCCCGACTGTGGCAGGGATGGGATCCCCACCGAGTTGGCTGCATTGGTCGGGGCAGGTCCACAGGGGGCCCTGGTGGCATCTGGGCCGGAAGACGGCATGGAGAACGACTGGCGCATAGCCTCCACAGAGGAGGAGAGGGTCGCCAGAGTGCCCCGGGAAGCACGCACCTCATCATGAATGACACCCGTGCGCAACGTGACACCAATCAGGACCTACTCCATACGGCCATGGGTCCCCTCGTCCGCAGATGGAGGGGAGTCAGATGACATGGACATCCCCCCTACCTGCGGACGGGCCTAGGATGGGGCATCCCTGCTGGTGCATGGTGGTGCAGTCACAGTGTCAGGGACAGTGACATGCACAGGCCCCTCCACGGTGACCTGTGCTGCCTCCTGCCCCTGCCCCTGGACTGCACCACTTGCACCAGCAGGGATGCCCCCACCAGGCCCCATGTGCGGCTCAGTAGCGGCCTCCTCTTCCTCTGTGGAAACCACCAACCTGGATGGCTCCATCCCGTCTTCTGCCGTTGCAAGCCCCTGTGGGGGCTCACCCACCCCTTCCACTGCAGCCGTGGGGGCATCCCCGCCCCTTTGCTCCACAGCGCCGTCTCCGCCCTCTTCTTCACTTTGCGCTGTGTAGAGAGAGACATAGAACACAAGCATCAGGGTACTGTACAGTGGTCCCCTAGACAGGAAGCAATAGCAGATGAGCGGCACTGTCAAAGATCACTTCCATCATGTCCCTCGACAACACATGGGTCAGTGCAGGCAAAACACATGCATAAACAGGCATGGCGCATGCTATGGACATTAGCAAACATGTCCAAGGGACTCTTGAAACATACAATGTTGTTTTTGAACTCACATGCATCATGGGTCATGCCTATCACATTCACACACTTCACCGTACTTTCATCCATCTGGACTTGTACACCCCAGACACAGTGGATGCAAGGATAACTAGGCTGCATCAGTGAATCTGAACATTGTCACAGACATGTGTCATGCATCCATGGCATTCACAAGTCACAGACACGCAGGTCAGACACACAGACATGGATACCATACATGTACATGGCATCATCACCCATCCCTCACCCCCACCCATGTCCAGGAACTGAGACTGGCATACTCTCATGTGTCCATTCCGCATAGGGCTCCCCATGTAGCATTTAAACACATTCACCAACAGTGTGCTTCACACATTACTGGTCTCACATGCATGACCATGATGTCCCTGCACACACACGCGTACATGGCCTATGTCACACATACAGGCAAGTATCAGACAACCAGCAGAATGCAACATGCCCTGTCTCACACAGCAATGCTTGGCCACTTACCGCTCGACTCCAGACGGGTCTGCCTCTCAAAGATCTGGGCATGGAGCGCTGGGCGTACGCGTTCCAGGACCCTCAGCTGGATGGTACTCATGCTGCCCCGGCCCCCCTCCACGAGGTGCCGGGCCTTCATGAGGGTCCTGGACCTCAAGTCCTCCCAGCGCTTCTTGACTTGCTTGATGTTGCGGGTTGCCACCCCCTCCGCATTGATGTCAACCACAAAGTCGTACGAGATCGTGACCCTTCCTTCCTTGTCGGCGCGTGATGATCCGAAGAGGGCATCATAATGCCCCAGGAGAAGCTCCACCAGGACACCAACTTCCTTCTGACTGAAGCTGGTGGCCCTCTGCCCCTCTGGCTGGGGGTCGCCAGTGGTCTCAGATGGTGTTTGCCCCGACATGGCGATCCCCGAGGCAGGCTTGGGTGGGCAACTGGGTCCTGGGGCTGGGCTGTGGAGCGATGGTATCCCAGTCAGGAGTCTTCTGTTCCAGCAGGGGTGGGCACCGCAACTGGACCCCTGCAGATGGCTGATGTGAAAGCACCAAATGGCAGAGCACGGTGGCAGTAGGCAGGCAGGCAGCAGCAGATGGCTCGTGGGAGGCTGCTTGGGGATCTGGGGGGCAGTAATTCGGCCTTTTGGGCAGGAGCGTGGTCTTCCGTGTGCTTACGCGTGGCCAGCTTGATACACAGTGATTTGGCACGTGAAAATTCTGCACGTCAGCGTGTAATTCGAGGAAATGCCCTTAGCGCGTAAGCGCGTCTGCATGCATACACGATTTCATTGGACCGAAGGCCCGTCAAGCATAAGCGCCTCTGTGACGTGACGTGCGCGGGTGTGCACGGGTGTTTCAGCCTGCGTGAAAAACTGCACGTCTGTGTGGGAATGCGTGTAATCCGAGGAAAGGGCCCATGCGTGTAAGTGACGTGACGCGCGTGGGTGTTTCCCTCAGCACGGGTTAAAGGTGAGCGGGGGCAGCAGTTCGCTGTACGTGCCTTTCGTGGAGACCGACGTGTGTTGCTGCTTCCTGTTGTTTCGCGCGCCATCACAACTTCACAGCTATCAAGGACGTAACTCTTCTTTTGGCGGGGTTATTGACTATGCGTGTTTTTCTGCATCGCGCTAGTCAGACGGTGAGTCGCACACGCTATTTTTCCCACTGCGGGTGCCCCTGTGTATCGCACCCATTTTCGAGGTCATAGTAGCCTGCGTGTCCTATGCGTACGCGTTATTTGTGTTACTGGGTGCCACCGCGTACTGCGGGAGGTTGATTCCACGCACGTAGGCTGCTGGGTGTGTGCACTGTTTTACTGCAGTTTTGGGGTGCCTGAGCATTGCGTGACCAGTCACTACATCACCGGGGTCACATACAGCCTTGCAGGTGCAGGGGGGCTGTTAACATCTTGCTTCCCACCCTCTTCACCCCAATTGCCCAGGTCAATTGTAGTGCCATTGGCACTACTCCATCTGTGCCGGCACTACTACATCTGTGCCATGGTTGGGAGGACACCAAAGGTGAGGGGCGCCTCAGCTGGGCGTACTCCTCATGGTGGACATGGTCGGGGACATGGCCGTGGTGACCAGGGAATAGAGGGACTCCAGGGTGTACAGGGCGGCCACAGTGGGGGAAGAGGCAGGGGTGCGCCACTTGAGCACAATGTTGTGCCATGTGTTGGTGCAGTCATGCCACCACCCCCTGTGGTTCCGGGGGATGCAACTTCTGCATCTGGCACTGGCGCCCGTGTGACCCGGCAGTCCGTTCCATCGACTGCCACAGGCCCAAGGGTAGTGGTGGCTGCAGGTGCAGCTGTGGACACCGCCACCCAGGCTCAGGGTCTGCCAGGCTGCGTTGGCACTTGAGGAGCCCTTGGTAGATTTCCAACAGGCCAGCAGGGAAACCATGGGGGCACGCAGGGCTGCTCTGACCAAGACACATGTCCCTGGGGCAGTTATGTCATCTGCTGCCCCGAACACCCGGGTGTTGGCAAGTGCAGGGGCAGATGCACCCAACAACACCCCGGTTGCGAGTCTGCCAACCAGGACCATTGCGGTCAATGACCCTGCCACAGCGGATGTTGCTGCGCAGGGTCCATTAGAGGACACAAGTCTGGCCTTTGGTCGTCCCTCCACCTGCCACTCCCTTGGCTCAATCCACCAAACCCACTGGCCATACTGGTCAGGGTGGCATTAGCCAGCCAGGGTCTGCGCCACAGTCCAAGAGGAGGAAGGTTGCACCTACACCACAGACTGGGACCCCACACACAGCCACGACCTCCTGCACGTCGAGGAAGAAGCTTTTCTGCAAGCAGGAACTGGACTTCCTTGTGGACTACGTGCGGGGCCACAGCTGTGACAAGGTAGTGGGTGCCAATAGTCAGACTATGGCTGCCTACCGTGACACCCACTGGAAGCATGTTGCAGAACATGTCAGTTCATTCGGCCATGAGGTGTGCACGGCGCAAGAGTGCAAAAAGCGTTGGAATGACCTCAAACGCAGCGCTAAGGCTAAGCGTGCCTCTAATTACAACTTGACTCTGGTGACTGGCGGTGGGCCTGCACCAGAGGAGGAAGAGCTCACTCCGCATGAGGCACTCATTGCGGAGTTCATACCACCTGAATTGGTCGAAGGAGTGGGAGAGATGCTGGACTTTGATTCCCAGTCCAGTGAGTGTTGATGCGTGTTTGTTGAGGATGTGTGTGTTTCACTTGTGGGATCTGTTGTGCATGATTGCCACTACATGTGACGTGTACATGGTTCTGATGTGTAAGTAATGTAATGCTTCCGTGATGCATGTCTGCTCTGCTGGATGGTGGACATGTGGAGCAGACGGGGACTGTCCGCATCACCACTATTGCACCCTACTGACATGCTGGTTACAAGTATGCCCCTCCGGTCCTTGATCCAGCTCACTGGCCCTTCTGCATGTGACGTGGGGTGACCTTATTCTCAGCCCACGCACAATGTCATTGCATAACTGCCGTGCATGTCTCCTCTGCCTGCATGCAGGGACTCCATGTAAGCATGCCCCCTTGCCGCTCCTCCTCCACTCTGCACCCCAGTTCCACCTTTGCACTGGTCTGCTTCAATCTTGCCAATGAGTACTTTCCTGTTCATGCGTCCTGTGTACATGCTACCTTCCAGCGTACAATCTGCCAGACTTATGCCGTGTGGTAGAGCCTTAGTACTTGATGCAGGGTATCTCACTTGTACTGTGCATAGGTCAGATGTCCCGCAGGGGCATGAGTGCCCATTCATGCTCCATGTGCATTGCACGCATGCCTCTATGTGTCCTTGACTGGATGATCACTGTAATACAAGTCCTGGGTGACATACATTGCATGGCATCTCATCAGCCTTCCCATGTCAACTGTGGCTCAGTACTGTGTTGCACACATGTTTAGGGTCTGACAATCTGTGTGGCTCAGAGGCCTCAGCCTGTTTAATGGCCAATGACTGTGGTAGTGTCTTCTTCACACGTGGGCGGCCTCCAGAGTTTTCATCATGTGTCCTGCTTACTGTCCCATCATCATTTGCAGTGTTGTCACTTGAATCACATTAAGCTGTTGATGCCAGTCAACACTGCCTGTCAATACACAGGTTTATGGTCAGCCTTTTGATACCATGCTAGGCATCCCTGCTTTTGTACTTGGGTGGAGGGGTGCTTGGCTTGTAGATATGCTACCCATTGAATGCACAGTGCACGTGATGCCTGAATTTGACCTTGCACTGCCTTCACATTTCCTGACACACTCCATGGAGTCCTTGTACATGTAGGTAGTGAGTGGCGTACACATTTTCTGCACTGCATGCCAGGTTCTATGTTGTGTGTCACATGTCTGCCTGATGTGTTTGTTGTCGGTGTGTGTGTTGTGTGCTTCTGACATGTGTAGTGACCTTTTTTCTCTCTATTTTTCAGGTGATGACGCAATGGAGGCAGAGGATGGTGTTGTCATGCCAGACACAGGGTTGTTACCACTACATCAACCCGGCACAAGTGGGGGCCGTGGGGTGGTAGGCCATGAAAACCCCCAAGTGCTACAGTCCATCTTGTCTCTGTCTGCCTATGAGTCCAGCCTTGATGACGACTCTGATGTCCATGTCGAGTTGGATGAGCATCAAGTCCATGTGTCAGGGGTGAGTGATTCTGATGTGGACACTCCTCTGTCCGCGACACCTGCACTGAGGGATCAGGCAGACTTGGTTCCTCCACCCGTGGTGGTTCGGGACGCAGGGTCACCCTCCACACCAGTTACTGATGTGCCTGGCACATCACGTCGACGGGGGCATGTAGTCGTGCAGCCGCGGGCGGTGCCAACACAGCAAGGACACCCGGTCCTTGGGTCCCGCAGGGGTCAAGCTCAGCAATGCGGTTGCCGCGCACAACCGCAGTATACTGAGTGGGAGCAAGACATGACTGCCAATTGAGAATGGCAGGGGGCAGCAATGGAGAACATCGTTGAGAGCATGGAATGTGTGGCCCGATCTGCGCTCCCTCCTGCTAGGCAGGTGCTTCTCCAGCAGCATTTGGCACGGTCCACGGCCTGCTCGCTCAGGCCGGGCATGGCGGCCTCAGACAGGGCACGCCAGGCTGAAATGTCGTCTCTGCGTAAAGCAATTGCTGCTCACGCAGAGGCGCACATGGATGCCCTGAGGGAGGAGTATGCTTCCCTCAAATCCACTCTGGGTGTCCTTATGATGTCCCAGAGGCAGTGGGCAGAGGATAGGTTTGCACAGCTTGAGCGTACAATCTCGCCTGAGCTACAGGCTTGCCGGGAGATGCAGCGGTTGTCCAGCCAGGCCTTGAAGGAGGAACTCCGTGTTACACATGCTACCTTGCAAGAGGAAGCACGTGTATCACGTGAGGTTCTGCATGCAGACCTACGTCACATCGCCACACAGAACCATGCTCACCCGTCCGGCAGACTTGCTGCCGACGAGGGGCAAGCTGCGGCTAGGCGTGGCCAGGCTACTGTGCCACGTCCTCTTTTCCAGGATGAGCCAGACTCGGACGACCATCTATCTCCCACATAGGTTGGGCTGTGCAGAAGGGCAGATAGGTCCGATGATAGGATTGATCGGCCCACCCCGGCGGCCAGAGTATTACAGACGTTGCTGGGCGACTTTGGGCTGGCGGATGTTTGGCGACTGAAATACCCTGATACCTCGCAGTATTCTCACTACTCTGCTCCACAGCGCCTACACACGAGATTGGATTACTTCTTTGCCACGTCAGAAGTGGTGATGGCGACCACTCAAATTGAATATAAAGCGAGGGTCCTGTCAGACCACTCGCCCTTAGTGTTGACCTGGCAGTATGGCCGCCCTCGTGCACGGATACCTACATGGCGCCTCCATGCGGAGGCGCTTAGGGACACGGTTTTTAGGGAGGATATCAGGGAGGTGATCCAGCGGTACTTTGAGGTTAACACGGGCAGTGTAGATTCGGCTGGTACACTTTGGGAGGCATTCAAGGTTGTGTTACAAGGGGACGCTATTTCCAAGTCGAAGGGCCTGCAGGGTGGGGTTCTGATGGAGCTAGAGAAGGCGGAGAGACAATTGGAGCGCGAATGCAGCGAAGCAGGAGGGGACGCAGACCTAGTACTTGCGCTGCAGCAGCGGTGTTCGGAGCTTTGGGAAAGGCTCTGTAACCTTAACTATAGGAAATATGTTGAGAGGCAGCATGCGGGTGGAGACAAAACTGGCCGCCTACTGGCATGGCTATATAAGAGAGAAACCCCTAGGCCCCCGATCAGAATGATAGTTGGAGAGGACGGAGAGGAGGTAGACACCCAGGAAGGAGTTAATGCAGCCTTCCTTGATTATTATAGAGCACTGTATGAGGACAAAGGGGGAGAATATCAGGCAGAGATCAGAACTACATTGGAAGACATAGAGCTGCCCAAGATTAGTGATGAAGAAAGAGAGGAGCTGGACGCACCTATCACACTAGAGGAACTGGAGGAGGTAGTGAAGGGATTGCCCACTTGTAAGACTCCGGGCACGGACGGACTCCCGAGTGAGTTTTATAAAGTGTATGGGGCAGAGATACTCCCCCCGATGCTAGAAATGTTCAATGAATCTTTCGAGAAGGGTCGGTTACCGGAAACGCTCAGAGAAGCGCTGATAGTGCCGCTCCCCAAGCCTAATAAACCCCGACAAAGCTGTAGATCGTATAGGCCGCTGTCGATGTTGAACCAGGACAGCAAGATCCTGACGGCGGTCCTGGCCAACAGGCTACGAAGGGTCATCAGTAAACTGATACACCCGGATCAGACGGGCTATGTCCCCAACAGAAACATAACTCACAATCACAGGCGACTTCACCGGGTGATTGAAGAGGGGAACAGAAGTGATGAAGAGATGGTGGTGGTGTCCCTAGATGCAGTTAAGGCATTTGATTCAGTGAGGTGGCCGTGGTTGCTGGCGGCCTTGGAGGGGTACGGGTTTGGGCCTGGCTACGTGAGGTGGGCGAAACTACTGTACAGCGAGCCACTGGCCAGGGTGCGCACGGGATCTGTGATATCCAAAAGGTGGCGATTTAGCAGAGGCACCAGACAGGGATGCCCCTGGTCCCCGATGCTGTACATATTGGCCCTGGAGCCCCTGGCGGTGTACCTCAGACAACAATATGACTTGGTTGGCATCGAGGTGGGAGGAGAGAACCATTTGATATCCCTATATGCTGACGACCTGTTGTTGTACCTGAAGTATCCGGAGGAAAACCTCCAGTACATTTTAGAGGTCATGGAAAAGTATGCGGAGCTGTCCGGCATAGCGGTTAATCCCTGTAAATCGAGCATGTTCCCGCTGGGGAGCTTCATTGGGGTCCCTCTGGAACGGTTGCCGGTGTTGCCCGTGCCCTGGGCAACTGAGTCTTTCCGTTACCTCGGAATTGATGTATATCATGCTGTGAAGGAAGAACACTTGCACAATACCGAGGCGGCGGTAAAGAAAATCTGCGATAGTATGCGGTTTTGGGACAAGCTGCCGCTGGCAATGGTGGGCCGGGGGGCGATGCTCAAAATGGTGGTCCTGCCCAGGCTTTTGCACTTTTTCAGCAATATACCATACTTGATACCCAGGAAGTTCTTTGTCAAACTTGCTAGTGTATGTAGGGACTTCCTGTGGCACGGCATCCGTAACAGGGTGGCCTTGTGGAAACTGCAAAATTTCCACGATAGGGGAGGCATCAAGCTGCCGAACTTTGAGGCCTATTATGTGGCCAGCCAGCTGCAATACGTGACCAAATGGCTCTCTGATGAGGAAACTCCTGAGTCTAGGCTGGTTGCGAGGGACTGTGCCCCGTTTTATCTAAAGGAGGTCGTCTGGGTCCCTAGGTCGGACTTGCAAGGACGCCCATGTATGTTGCTGTTGGGGTGGAAAATTTGGCGCAGAATGTGTCAGTTGATTGAGAACCCGTGCCCGTGTTCCCCGCATGTGCCACTGGCCGCCCTAACTACGGGGGACAGCCAGCTCAGGAAAATTATCAGGACATATTGGGAAACGGTTGGGCTGGCCACATTGGGAGACATATGGCAGGATGGGGCCATTAGAGAATTTGTAGACCTGGGTGAAGAAACAGGGCTGCACGGGGGCCAATATGTTACATATCTAAGGCTGGTACAGATCATCCGCAAGACTTGGCCGGAGACGGTGCTAGCGGAAGATCCAGACGCACTGATCGGAACAATATATGATATATCAGAGGGTGGGCATGAGATCTCCAGATTATATGAGGTGGTGATGACCCGGGTGGGGAAGGACTTGATGGATTTGAGGCTCGATTGGGAAGCGGAAGTGGGGGCACAGATGACTGATGGGATGTGGGAACGGGCCATGGGATACCATAAGAAAGTGTCTAGGAATGCTAGATTGCAGCAAATACAGCTGTACATCACGCACAGAGCATATATGACCCCGAAGAAAATAGCCAAGTTTGCGAGCGCAGGTAGACAAGCATGCCCGAAATGCGATGAGGAAGACGCAGGTATGACACATATGTTCTGGTCCTGCCCAGTGATTGAAGGCTTTTGGGGGGAAGTGGCACAGAAATTAGCAGATAAGGGTGTTCTGCTACGCATTGACACGGCCTGGGCCTGCCTCCTGGGAGGGTTCCCTAGACCACGGAACACCAAACATCTCGGGAAACTGAGAGACCTGGCGTATGTACTTGCTAAGAGAAGGATAGCTATGAGTTGGAAGCAACGCCATGGGCCAAGAATAGAGATATGGTGGCGGGACCTGCAGAAGTGGGCGGAGGCTGAAACGGTGGTATGGCAGGAAGCGTGTGGTAATTGTGGGGAGGAAGAAGTGGGCAACCTGGCGGCTTGGAGAATGTTAATTACGGGACTGTTTGGCACGGAGATGGACCCTGCTGCTTCCGAGAGGGGCGACGCCCGGCCCCACCAAGTGTACACAGAACTGTAAGGTTGATAAGCTCTTGGGGGGAGGGGGGAGGGTTTGAAGTGCAGTAACAAGGCATTAATTGATGTTTACAGTGTGTAATGTATAATGCTGCAAGTTTGGTTTGTAATGTTTTATTTTGAAAATAAAAAATATTAAAAAAAAAAAAAAAATAGGTTGGGCTGTGCAGGCGTTGAGCCCATGGAGGTTTTTATTTTTGGCTCAGCATCATCGCATGTGGGTGTTGAGCAGCACCCTGTACCTCTCCCCTCCTGGGTGCCTCCCCTCCCACCCGGGTCGTACTTTTGATTTTTCTTTTAGTGTAGTTAGTTAAGTTTCTGTTTGATAGTTAGTTTAATTAGGTAATGTAGGTTTTTCATAGTTAGTGTAATTAGTTAATATAGTTTAAAATTACTTGTCTATTGTGCTTTCATGTGACGGTGCAGTGCTTTGTGGCTTTTGAAAGCATCCACTGCCTGTTCCAGCTGGGCCCTTCAGGCTTGTCTTGTGTATGTGTTTGCTGCTTGGGGTCCTTGACTCACATATGCCACTCCTGCCTCCCTTATCCATGGGCTCGCAAGGATGGTTCGGTGTGACAGCCTATTACACAAGGGCTTCGGTTTGTCATATCTGTGGCATGTCTGGTGCTGTGTAACTTGTGTTAACACCCATAGTGGGGATGATTGCGGTGTTATTGACCACTGTTCAGCTTTTGCTAGATGGGGTGTTTCATGATTAATGTGTACATTCATTGCTATGCATTGTGTAGTATGTTTATTATCTTTACTGTACACGTGCTTGTTGCAATTCATGCCGTAGATAGTGTGTTCCACACTTTGGATGTGAAAGACGGACTGATGGTATGATTTCTGATGTAAGTCTCTGACATGGTCCAGTAATGAGATGCCTGAATAGACACACACAGATGACTTTAAAGAATTAATCATGTGTTTCATGCCTTTTCTGCAGGGGGATGAGCCTCCAGACCACCTTTGCCAGCAGACATGGCCCATTGGACGTCTGAGTTCTGGACATGTTTGTTGGTGCCTACATGCACATGTGTGCGCAAGCAGAGGCACAGGGATTGCAGACCTACATCCTAGAACTGCTGACGTGTTCCAAGGAACTCCAGGCAAGGTGAGCAGCACAGGGTGGCCACAGCACAGCAAAGCTTCCACCAGGCCAGTTACACATGCAGGCTTAGTAGCAGCACTGAGGGTGGGCTTGGACGAATATTGGTGTTGAAGCACACAATACAGCTCAGATGTGTTGGTGGACTGATGGCTGTTGATTGTAAGGTTGTCTGGGGCACCTGCAGGGGCAGTGGCACATACCCTCCGGTACACCAAGGTCCATTGAGGCACTTGTATCAACCATGCAGCCTTCCGAGACATGGAAAGGAGCAGCTCACAGGGACATACAGCAAGGGACATACTCGGGTGCAGTGCATTTCATTTCCATGTACATTTTGAAACATGCACTGCCGACTTTGTTTTGGTCATGGTGGAACACGACTTGTTCTGAAGTCATGCCTTGCTATATGGGTCTGTCTGCTTACCCAGGGAACATTGCATGTTGTGTGAATTGTGACACATTGGTGTTCCATTTGCCACGCACCCACCGGTGGCCGACTTACTGCATTGACTGTGTATGACCCATCACAAGGGTAATGTTACACATGGGTACGAAGCATCCACACCAGATTGTCTGTTTGTAGAGTAGTTTGTTGCTATGGGGCATATTTGGTGGTGTGTTTTTGTGTTATGGGCATGCACAGATTATTAACTGTGGCTCTCTTTGTAGCATTGAAGTGCTCCTGTAACCGGACCTGAGAGTGCGCAGGCAGGAGGCCAGCACTCAAAACCAGAGCTAAGTGTCTTGTTTTTCTTTCAAACTGCTCTGCATAGGCTTGCTGGGGGGTGCACTAATGCATGGATGAATGTGTAATTCAATTTGGTATGTTTTTTTTCCCCTAATCACCCGGAGTCCTATCCAATTCGAAACCCTGTACCCTTTACCCGGTGTTCCTGCTTCCCGTACCTATCCAACCAACGTTCCCTAACCCTCTTTCCCCGCTGGGGTTGCGGATGCCTGTGTAAGCCCCAAACTTGCAGGCGCCAAAACCCTAGAGGGGGTGGTTGGTTCATGCCACTCCTAAGCCTGGACTCCAGAAGGCCATGACAATGATGTACAAGTTTGTTCGGATTGTGTATGTGTTCATGCAGGTAGTACATTTTCGTGCATTCCCTACTTTCATGTGTCATTCCTCCTCCCCTCTCCTGCCACTCATTCCAGTTATCCAGTGTGCCAACACCTGTCCCGACTGCATATCCCTGACCCTCCTTCCCCACCAGGGTCTCAGAGGCCTGTGTGAGTTTGACCTTGCAGGCACCCGGGCCACGGTGGGGGTGGTTGGTTCGTGCCACTCCTGCGCCTGTACACGGGACCTGTGACAGTACACATCCGTTCGTGGTGCATCATTCTATGTTATGTACCACACATGGTTCACATCCTGTTGTGACATTGTTTTACTGTGCTACATTGGTTGTTACATCATTGTGGTAGTACTTGGCCTTTGTGAGGTACTGCTACGTCAAGTCATCTACTGGAGGCTGTTCTGGTTCGTTTTTCTGCCCTGGATTTTGTGATTTTGCAAATGAAGGTGGACTCTGAGGGTGCAGGCACCTTTTTACACACAAGGTGGGAGATGGTGATGAAGGGGAAGGATGATCCTGTGGCCAGGTGAAATTGAGGGTTGAAGGCTCCATGATCCAGGTGCAGTAGTCAGTGGGTCATTGTCATTTGTGAGGGAGGGGGGTGTTTTGTTGTTGATAGTTGCCTTGCCCTGCAGTGTGATGGGAACCATGACATTGTAATTGTGGTATCCTATGTACATGTTGTGTTCTGCTTATCAATGCCTGTTCATGTGTTGTGTTTACCTTTCAGGTGTGAGGGGATAGTTGTGGTTTGACATGCTGGGGTGTACACATGGTGAATGTTCACATGTGATGTGTAGAGGACACTGATGGTCACTTGATTGCACATGCATATGTTGAGTGCATGTCCTTACTGACCCACACACTCGCACTATGATGCACTACATGTACAACCACCCTTGGATATCCACGTGTACACTCTGTTTGCCTTCTGGTGCCCACTGTGTCCCTGCAGCACATATTCTGTGACCAATTATGGATCCTGTACATGCCTAATTTTCTTTTTGATGTGGTTTGTCGCTTAGATGTGATGCTCAGGGTGTGCATCACACACAATAGCTGTTCACTGTGCTGTGCGCTGAGCAGTGTGTTGCAGGAGTTGGACACAGCACACAGAAGCTGCAGTGTTGATTTTGCAATGCACAATGTGCATGTAGACAGGCATTCATTGTTATGTTACGTCTACAACTTTTGTAATGCATTTGGGAATGGCTTATTTTGGGTGGGAGGTTGTTGGTCAGTCATTTCATCTGATTCCATGTCAGGCATCATTGTCTGATGCCACTGTACATTTTTCGACATGGCAATGTGTACCTTATTGGTACTGTGTTGGTGTATAGCCATTGCTTGCCATGTCATGTTGTGGTTTGTTAGGGTTTGAGTGACATAACAGTGATGGTCATGGGCTGTTTTGCAGGTGTGTGTGATTCACACCTTGCATGTCAGGGTCAGCCGCTTCTCGAAGCAACGAGCTGGGGGTAGATCTCTCTCCACGGCAGGGGCCTCCCTCTGGAAGAGCCTTCCGGCCTCCCTGGGACTTGAGGAGAACCATCTCCAGTTCCGGAAGCACCTCAAGACCTTCCTCTTTGCTTCTGCTTTCTCTCTCCCTCTCCCTTGCTAAATTCTTCACTGAAACTGCACTGGATCTGCAACTGGGCCACTCTCACGTCTCTCGGTCCTGGCTCACCACTCTCCACTTGCACTGCCTCCCTGGCAACCGCTGCACTGCGGGACTGTCTCTCTATCCCTACAGCCCCCCCTTCCCAGCACTTGTCTGCACTTACCTTTGCAGTTGCCACCAGCAGGCCTATTTATTGGTTTTTTAATCTACTTACCCTGTACTGCACTCCCCCCTCCCCTTCCCCTTGCACTTTTCCCTTCCCCCTACCCCTGCACTTGCACAATCTAAATGACACCTGGCCTAGTAGTATAGTTGTCTGTCTTCCCTTGTTCTCCCCTCCCTGCCTCGTTGCACCTTGAAACACTTGTGTATAGGCACGTTACAAATGCCATATCATGTCATGTCATATGTGTGCCTTTTGGTCACACAGGATAGCTTGTGTTTAAGTAGCTAGGGATGCAGACAATGTGGCACTTCCATGGCACAGTTGACTGTCTCTTTGTCATCATCGATTGTCACCTGGTATGTGCCAGGCCTGTGTGCACTCCGCAGGGGTGGGAGTTTAGGTGGAAAATGTGGCCACAAGCTGGATCCGGGCTTCCTCGCCACGTGCCCTGTCCCCTCCCATGGGCAGCGCCTATGCCTGTGGTTGGGGATGTGGGGGCACCACCATGTCCACCGGTACGCCCTGCCGTGTTGCAACATTGTGCAGGACACATGCTGCCACAATGATCCTGCACACTACTGAGGGTGCATAGAGTAGCTGCCCGCCAGAGCGGTCAAGGGAGCGGAAATGTGACTTGAGCACTCTGAATGTGTGCTCCGCTATGGCCCTGGTTGCAATATGGGCAGTGTTGTATCTTACCTGGGGTTGTGTGGTGGGGTTTCCGGATTGGCGTCATCATGTGGTTGCTCACAGGATAGGCACTGTCCCCTGGGGAGGTGGTTGTTATTATTGGGTTTTGTGTATTTGTGTGTGTGTGTGTGTGACATGCATGCATGTGCAAGGGCATTTGTACTCACCTAGGAGCCAGGTGTCGCCATGCTGCCCAGCTTCCAGGGCCTGGCTCAGGGCGGACATCCTGTATATGAAACTGTCATGGGTGGAGCCAGGGTAGTTTGCATAGACAGAGGTGATGATTCCCTTTGCATCGCATACCACCTGTACATTGATGGAATGCCAGTGCTTGCGGTTTCGGTAGATGTGCTCAGTGGCCCTAGGTGGACATAGGGCCACATGGGTGCAATCTATGGCACCGAGCACTTTGGGGAAGTGTGCCACTCTGTAAAAATCCAGGTCAACAGCCTGCCTTTCTGCGGGTGTTCGGGCATGTATATGTGCCTGCAGACTAAGGGGCGCGCTGTCATGATTGCCAGTACCTGGTGTAGGCAGCGTGACTGCGTGGCCTGTGAGACCCCCCCACTATGGCAGTAGTCCGCTGAAATGACCCAGTGGCCAAGAAATGCAGGACATTGAGCACTTTCTCCAAGCGGCTCAATGCTTGTGAGGAAAGGGTGGGGGATGTAAGGTCACCTTCCCACTCCCTGACAAGGTCTAGGGTGATAATGGGTGGAAACCTATACCTGCCGTAGACCTGGTCGTCAGGCATCCCAAAAAGGCTTGTCCGTGGTGCAAAAATGCATGCCCTGGCTATTCTCCTCCTCCTGCGGTGTCCCACGATCAGTGCTGCGACAAATGGGGCATTCATCGTCGTAGCTGTATATACGTGTTTGTTGTTTGCGCGCACTTTTATACTGTGCGCGGGGACGCTTCCGCCTGCCTTCCTGTGGTGGATGCGTTGACGCCTGTGTGCGTCTTTTGCCGTTCGCGGGTTTCCCGTATTCGAATCCATGAATACGGGTTGTTCGCGTGCGTGTGTGCGTTCCGTGTAGTTCCCTGCAGTACTTCCCCAGATACGCCTTCTTTTTCACGCGTTATTCCCCATTCCGCATGTTACGCACACTGTTCCGCCCACTTTGGTTGTGTGCGCCGCGCTATGTGCGCTTTTGCTGTGCACGTAGCACACGCCGTGTGTGTCCGCGTGTGCCATGGCAGGATTTGGTGCACAGACAGCGGGAAACACGTGCAGCGTCTTCCTTGAATCGCACGCGTGCGCATGCGCTGGGTTTCTCACGCTTGCGCCAGCTTGCGCCTGCTTGCACTGGGATTTTCGGCGCACGTTTGCTCCATGAATCGACCCCTAAGTCTCAATCAGGAATCCGGGTCAGAGCATAAGCCTTGTCAAATTCCACTTTGTTGTATGATGTTCATAATAATAGAATCAATACAAGGGAATCTACAGGTATCCACTCCTGTTCATCTTCAGTGCCTTGCTCTCTTACTTCCTTGATGACACCATTTCTTCACTCTCTAGTGTCTTCGATGGTAGTGTCTCAACTTCCTCATACTGAACTGTCTACACTCTTGCAGATTGTGAGTGTGATATTAATGTAATACATGCACAATTACATCTGTTGCCTATGTTCCAGATCCCCTCGAAGAAGATGCCAATCTTCTTTGCAGAGGAAGAGATGTGTGGACACTGATTGATTGTCACATTCAATACACAGACACACGTACTATTTGGTCTTCTTCAACTCATACTGCCTCTGTGGTATCTGGTAGAAAACATTTCTCCCTATCGTGTCCCCTGTCATGTGTGGGCACTGTAGAAAGATCACGGGGTAATTCATGGATTGTGCCATTCTGCCCGCAAATCCCTGTTTAACAAATGGATAAATGTATAGGTAGCTCAATGCAAGTATTATAAGAAGGGTTTCTAGTTTTTAGTGTTTTGTTTTGTCAATTTCAGTGGTGATTTTCTAGTGTTAAAATTCTGATTATCATTCTTTGCACACATTTTTGCTGAAAATAATGGTGCAACAGTATTGTTCCAGTGTCTATTTTTATTGTATTATTTAATTTTATTGTGTTATAGTCAAAACAAATTAAGTTAACATTTTACTTTTCACAAAACTCAAAATTGATGATAGATCATTAAAACGGTTTCTCAATAGTAAAATAAATGAATAAAGACAGGAATGGAGAAGGCAAAACAAGAGGACCAAATCAAAAATGACACAAGCGAAGGACTTCACATTTTCATCAAATGAAGGGTTTGGCCCCACACACAATGTTTATACATGACAACATTTTTTAAAGCACTAAACAATGATGTTTCTCTTAGTCATTGGAATTATCTCAACAAGTTCCATTCTCTCAATAGTTTTGCTACTTCAGTTGTAAGGAAAACCTCATTGCCTGATGCCAATCATTTCCAGAAGCAATTAGTTTCCAACCACCAATTGTGTGGGGCAAATCTGTCTGCCTCTGCAGTCTGAGCTCAGTGATCCCCGGGCAGTCAATCATCAGATGTCTTAAGGTCTGAATCTCTGCCCCATCACATTTTTGACACCTGGGATTCAATAACTCAACACCATCCCTAATATTCTGCATTTCCAACGTTGGCAACAGATTTAAACGGAATCTCAAAAAGTCTGTTCTAATAATAGGGTCAGGAAATTTCATCAGATAAGTGGACCTCATTGATCTGGGTTTATCTGTATGTGTCAGGGAAGCAAAGATCCTATATTTTCTCATTGTTTCAATAGTTCTAAACCAATCGTTTTAATTTGTTCTTTAGCCATCATAGGATTTTGGATCAGAGTTACTTCCAAACATTATGATTTAACCGGGATGTTAGTACACACTCATTTTAAGTTGTTCAAATATTGGTTAGATACCCCCTGGAATACCACCAAAACATCTTCAGACAGTGAAGGGGAGGGGGAGTCAGAATCAGCCCATACAATGTGATCCACTTCCATTCTAAGCATGCCCTTAGTGATGAAAAACCTAGGCCGTATCTCAGGCTTGCTATAGGGACGCAGTTAGGCAAAATTCAACACTCGCCTCCACAGTTTGCCCTCCAATCTCTCCCAATCAATAATATCTGATTCTGGATTAGTATCAAAGCCAAACAGTAGGGTCAGTATTATCGTGCCAATATAATATTTGATAAGTGGAATAATAGAAAATGTGCAACATTTCTTTAGTATTCTTTTGATTTGTGACCCTGAATGGAGGATTTTTTCATCCATAGCAACTGTAGCCAGCCCTTTAGTTGGGAAAGATCTGACCACCAATCTCAAATAGGTGATCTCTTTAACTATTGGGCTCCCTTGATTATCCAAACACCAAGTAAAAGACTTGGTGGGCCTTAATGGATGCTTAAAGATTAAGATTTGGGATTTGTCAGGGTTTGTCTTCAGGCCATTCAGCTCTGCATATTTCTGAAAGGCAGTGAATAATCTCTGAAGGCCAATCTGAGTTTGATTTAATAACACAATAATGTCGACATAGGCCAGTCAGCCGATTTTAGTAGCAGCCAATTTTGGGCTAGCCAATTCCAACTCCACGATCCATTTCACCAGGTCAGCTTAATAAAGATTAAACATAAAAAGGACTACTAAACATCCCTGCTTAATTCCCCTTGTTATGGCGATGGATTTGGAGAGGTGTCCCATCCTGTTGAGCCTAACCTGCAATTCTGCATCCTTATGTAATTCGATCAAGATGGCCAGCAGGTTTTCTGGCAAACCCCTATCTCTTAATTTCCCCCAAAAGCGATCCCGATTGATGGTATCAAAAGCCTGAGACAGGTCTATCCATGCCCCAAAGAAGGGTTGCCCGCCCTTGGAGAAAGATTTGCTGCTCACAGCATTCAGGACAAGGCCATTTAAAGTTGTCGAAAGGCCTCTCCGAAATCCTGTGTGGTGTTTTGAGATAATAACATGTGTTTTAGCCCATTTTTCCAGGTCCCTGTAGGCCAGCAAAAATGTTCCCAGCAGCGTCCAAGAGGGATATTGGGCGGTAATTTGAGGGATCCAAACGGTCCCCTCTCTTAAAGATGGGAATTATAACTGCCATTCTCCAAGAGCTTGGAATTTGTTTTTAATCTACTGTTCCCTTAAAAAGGGATTCCAATACGCAGGCCCCAGTATTGGGGTCTGATTTAAGAATCGCTTTGCTAAGGCCATTTGGCCCCGGATATCTAGATTTTGAACATTTCAATATTAGATTTTTATTTCCCCTACCAACAACTTCAAAGACCAGGCTATGTCATTTTTGTTCTTTAGTTTAACTTTACCATCGGTACCATATAGCCTGGTGAAGTGCCCAACACACTCTTGTTCCTGCATAACTCCATCCTGAGCTGTCAAAAGACCCGACATTGAACAGAAGATTCAGGAGTTATTTTGTCAAATGGCTCTCAGCATGACTTTCCGCTCTAATTGTGCACAGTAAAATCAATGTGATGTGGACCAATTTCTATAGATATTTTTAAGGTTTTTCGCTTCCCTCTTATAGTCCTGTATATCCTTAACCCCCACCTTAAGCTTTCTTAGTTGCCTTCTCTTTTATATTTTTTTTACCCAGGTCCAAGCGTCAAACTAATGGGGATATTTAACAGGCTGCGGCACAGATGTCGTGTCTGGGGGTTTAATGTCCCAGTGGAACTCCACGAAGGTGCTTGGCTGACACACCTCCTGCAGCTCCTCTTCTGACATAGGAAAGATGATTCGCGGCAAATGATTGGTCAAGGCCCGACCATTATTTTTAAATCTGGTGACTCTATTCCCCCATTGTTCAAGGTCAGTTCTTGAGAAAGGTAGTGGTCCACCATCTGTATTTCTTTTAGTAAAATCTGCTTCTAAAATGGCATGATTACTCAGTGAACCACTTGAAATAGCAAAATGAGTACAGCTTTTAAACAAAGTTCTAGACAAAAACAAGTAATCAATCGTCAAGAAGCTTTCCTCCCTCCACCAAGTGGAAGCAGGGAAATGTCCCCCTCAATGGTACCATTAGCCATCTAGAGGTCCCAACCCACAAAGAAATGCATCCATGACTCTAAGTTGGTTGATGGTAATTTAAAATTCAAAGATCCCAGGGCAAGCTTTTGATACATTGCAAATTGAAATTGCCCATAACCAAAAGTTCATGACATGGAAACTGCCCTGTACAAACAAGCAATAAATCTGGGGCCACAGTAATCAAACTCCAATAAATGTTTACTACAATCCACTTTAGGTTGCCCCTTTCCAACCCCTATTTAACCTTCACGTCTAGAATACCCAACTCCACATTGGACAAAAGTACAGTATGATCAAAAACTTTGTTTCAACAGGCAATACATAGGCCCCGCCGAGGGCTGACCCACTCCCTCGCATACTGCAAGTTTTCGGAATACTGAGAAGCCGTCCAGCCCAAAGGGAGTTTGGAGCCATGTTTCTTGGAACACAATCAGGTCAAATGTCTCAAAAATGTATGCCTTTCTACTTTCAGTGCTAAATGATCTATGGCCCCTTGTATTCCATATTAACAGTTTAATAGACTCTTTTACTAGAGTTGCTTCATGGTCAGACCCAACTTGAGGAATAGCTGGGAAACAATCTCCAGAAAAATAGGCCATACATTAGGAGACATTTCGCTTTTTGTGGAACAGAGGACTTAAGCTGCCCCACTTCGACTTTCGAGCCCAAGTTCATGGGTGTCTTTCGTCTTGCAGGTAAATCCAAAAATACTTCATAACCCCTCTTTCTCAAATACCCTACAGCTCTCCAAACAGCATCGACACCCAGTCTAGATTTTTGGCCCAACTGCACCGTATCAGATGAATCCAATAAGGAAATCTAACATATTCAATATCTGCTGTTGTAAAAACATGAAGATGAGGGATTTCATTCATGATTGGCAGAATTGTAGACCTGTTCAAATCGCTTCTTTTTGGGTTTGCCACATCTGTTCTGGAAATGAAAATGTTCAGCATCCTCTTATGAAGGGGACCCGGCTGTCTTTTCACTTGTGCCCATATTGGGCGATCGGAGGGGCCCTGCATACATGAACCGAGCGTGTTTGCACAGTCCCCGCCTTTTTTACTCCTTCTAGCCTCAGCGAAGTTTGCATTCTCTGTGTGATCTACTGAGATTTCTCCAGCCCCTAAAACCTTTGTGTTTGTGTCGATCTATGATGGTGGGGGGGGGTTTACCGGGAACAGTTCAATTAATAAAAATCTGTTCCTTGCAATGACCAAACAGAGTACCACCTCCACTCTATTTTAGAGTATCAGTACGCTGGTGCCTCTAAGAAAGATGGGAGCAATCTTAAGGGGTTCACGTTGTACCTCAGTCTGGCTTCCAACTGTTATTTTCATGCTTGTTGAGTTGATGCTTTCTTTACTAACTGCTTGAGGAGTTTCCACCTTTTTTCTTTCTGGACCCAACCGCCAGTCTTTGGTATTTCCATAATATCTGACTCAACCTTGCTTACATTTTGAATAAATTTACTTATGTTCGTACTCCTATTTCTTTTAAGTTTTTCATTGCTTTGTTTTCTTAATTTCCCCCAAGTCCACTTGTGTCTCCAAATTAGATTCCAGTAGGTGTTTCTTCTGTCTTTTGTTGGTTTTACCATTGGACTTATTAGGTTTATTATTGGGTACCCTTGCCTCTGGGGTCTCCCTTGTAGAGGAGGGGCTTGGATTCAATTGAATAGTGTCTTGCTCATCAGCTAACTAAATGCACAAACTATTCCAAGGCTGAAGCCAATAGAGGTGTATCATCCAAAGGGATGATTTCGGGGTCTTGGCTAGAACTTTCTCAACCTGACAGGTGAGTCACAATAGGCCCACACAGCACTCCCCTCCTATCTTCAGCCAACTTCAGATTTAATCATCCAAGTTCCTCCTTAGCCCCCTCCCAGTGCTTTATTAAAAGATCCAACTTTTCTGACTGTTTTTTTGTTTCAATTTGGAACTCATTCAATGCCTCCCCCACCCAGCCGTTGATTGCTGATTTCAGGGCAACCAGTGATGTTTCATTAGCCTCCATATTTTTGGTAATTTCCAGGAGTATTCCTGAGTGCTGGTACACATCTGACTTTAAGGCTTCAAACACCTTGACCAGTGAGGTTAAAATAAAATGTCATGCTGTAAGCGTTAAGGCAGTATCGACTGGTGCCTGGACAGTCTACGTGGTCCTATGAATTTGGGGGACCTATATTCTCTTTCCTTCAACACTTAGATAATTAGAGGTGGCTGAATGAAGGGCTCGAGAAGGAATGTGATTTGGAAGAGAGAGAGTTAGTTGTAGCGCATGTCACTGTGGTCCTTGATGGTTCTGGAGGAGCAGGGGAGCACCTGTTTGGACAACACTTTCATGGATTGGACTTGTATATAAACCTCAACCGCTGTGGTTGGTGAGAAAGAGAAGGGAGGAGGAGACGGAGCCAGAGGGTGGCCAAGAGAGTTAGAAGGAGAGGAAGAGGAGAGCACAGGATGTCATGCAGTCTAGTAGTGAAGTGAGAAGCCAGAACTCTAGAGAGGGCCTGGGAGCGAACAGGAGCGGTGGATACTGCAGAAGGATTGGCCAGCTCCTTGCAGATTTAAAAGAATTTTGCTGTATTGTTAGAGGCCTCAGAGATGCAGGCTTTGATGTGGTTTCTCTTCTTGATCAGGACAGAGAGCCTGTATTACCTTTTGCAGCAGTCATCAGGCCAGTTTGTCAAAGGATGCACCCATTGCCCTTCACTTCCTCTCAGCCACCCTACACTTTTGTTGCAGGGTGGCGAGGTCAGAGTCATACCAAGAGTTGCACTTAGAGGTAGGCTTCAGGCTGATTCTCATGACAGGTGCAAGGATGTCCAGAGTGTTGGAGATAGAAAGATGCAGGTTAGAGAGAGCTGTGTCAGAGTGTGATCAGCCACAGGCGTGTGAGGAGCAGAGAAAGTAGCGGTGAAGGCATCCACTGACACACGCATGCGTCATGGGCCGAATTACCGAGAAGGTAGGCAGAGTGCTGGGGTGGGCTTAGCCTGCGGGACATAGAGCATCAGGTAAGAAGAGAGCAGTAAGTGATCAGTCCAAGAGAGAGGAGTGGTGAGAGGGTACGAGAGGGGATATCTGAGGAGATGAGGACATCCAAGATATGCCCGACAGAGTGTGTCAGACCAGAGGCTATATTGGAAAGAGAGAGAGTGTTGCAGATGAAGTGTAAGAGAAGGGAAGAGATCTGCCCATTCTGAGAGGAAGATGGCGACCTGGCAAGGTGGCCTGTGGATGGTGACCACAGTCAGAGAGAGGCCAGGAGAGATAGAGAGTCTGCAGACTAAGCATTCAAAGAAGGAGTAGGCCTGTGTAGGAATGACAGCAGCAGGGACCCACTCTGGAAAAATCAGAGCCACTCCTCTTCTGGTACAGTTCTTTCTGGGTTTGGAGAGGATCCTGTAGATAACAAGGAAGAGAGTGTCAAAACGTATGACAGAGCCGACCGTGAACCATGTCTCAGTGAGAGAGGAGGATATCCAGATCAAGTTTTTTCAAGGAGGTGGCAGATGTCAGAGGAGTGTTTGACAGCGGAGTGAGAGTTAAGAGTAGTGACATGGAGCAGGTTGCTACACTTGAAAGACTTCTGTGGTGGCTTGAGGTATGTCCTGCAGAAGTTGTTGAGGGTTCTGAGAGGTGGTAGAGGTGGTAGAAGTAGGTGGCAAAGGAGACAGAGAGGAGGAAGAGGGTGTCAGAGTGTAAGTAGGAGGAGGCAGAGGAGCCAGAGAAGTGCCAGTAGAAGTAGCAGGAGAAGGGAGGAAGTTGATAAGAAATGGGAGATGCCTATCAAAAAGGAGGAGATTGGCTGACGGCCGTGGAACAAGACAGTGCCATTCAGATAGATGTTAATAATGGTTTAGAGGAGTGGAAGGAGGCCAAGATGGCATCCCACTGAGTGCTACCATTAATGGGAGAGGAGGAGAAAGGTGAGTTATCAGAGACCATATAATGATATTGAGAATGATGTGTTATTTATATAGCGCCTTAATCCAAAGCACTTTCCAGGGCACTGTTACGCTCACCTGGCTCCCACAGGGGCATCGGTCGGACCCAGACAGCTGCGGTCTCCACCCACGTGATGTGTAGTGCAGCGATGACTGACTGTATCTGCCCTCCTAACCCGTAGAAATATTCTCCTGCAAGTGGAGAGATGGATTTAGCCACTTGTGGATTCAAGTGATGGCACCCCCACAGTCCTCCCCAACTAATCTCCTCCGAAATGCCCTCACAGCAATCTCACCTTATATTCTTGAAAGATTCGCTCTCCATCCTGCGTGGATTTGCAGGGGCGCTTCGATTCCAGTTTCTTCACTGGTTTGAAGGCTCGGGAGAGTTCCGGAGAGTATTGACTCTGAGGTTCTTGGTGAGGACCAGTAAGTATTAAGTTCATAGAGTTCAATATGTCCGATGTTCACTCTTGTTCCCCCCTTCCTTTCTTGTCTTGCAGCTGGCTCGTGAAAAGATGCTCTTGTGGCAGCTGGTGGCTTACCCGGCGCTGTCTGGTAAATGTTGCACGAGGAAAACGTGTTGCTTTGTCTCTCTTTACAGATGCGGCACGTGCAAATATGGAGAGTCACAAAAGGATGCCTCCGGTAGTAAATCAGGTAAATCTATGGTGGTAAGACTTATATTTGTTGGTTCCCTCGGTTCACCTTGTGGTTTTCTTTTATCTCCTACGTGCCAAAGTTCGGCGAAGAAATGATGGAGGCAGCGCCGACCCGAAGGATGCTGTGAAGACTGGTGAGTATGGCGCGGCGCTGCAGCTGGAGGTGTGGCGCGTGCAGAAATGATGTTCTTTACAGGTCCGGAGATAAGATGGATCCAGAATCAGGTGTGGAATAGAAATAAGTTTGTTTTCTAACCTTGTCCCTTTCTTTCCTCTTTGTTTTAAGAGCTCCGGATTCGAGGAGGGCGTGGCAGAAGACTGGATGCAGGCTGCAGGCACAGTGAGTGTTACGCTGCTGGATGCAGAATAACGCGAAGCGTGTATTGCTGGTCGGGTATGGTTTAAATAGCCTCAAAAGTAGTCCCAGGTAAGAAGTCCCTAGAGTCCCTGAGTAAAAAATAGTCCCTGTAGAAAAATAGTCCCTTTCAGGCTTCATGTTGGATTGGAGTAATTTGCAGCATGGTCTGCCTGAGGTAAGTAATGACCCTGTAGAATCTTAGGCGCCAGGACTGATTCCTACTATGAGCCTGGTGCCTAAAGCTAACCCAGATAGCCCCTAGCCGGGGCTGCTGAGGTTTTACTAAATGTCTAGATGCCTGCTCCCGGGGCTGGTGGACTTCGTCCAGATGCCTGCGGGTAGGCATCATGACAGGCACATACATACAATATCACCCAACTGAAATTGGTACTCATTTATCGACCTTGGAAGGATGAAAGGCTGAGTTGGCCTTGCCAGGATTCAAACCTGCGACCTGCAGATGACGCTCAGATCGCAGCAGCAAGCGCTCAACCGGCTGAGCTATCTTACCGGCTAAGAGGGGTCCATAGTTTTGGGGAGGGGAAGACAAAAAGAATGTTGGTGAGAGTCTTTCTGGAGGAAGCACTGATGTAGGTATTAATGAGAGGGAGGCCTGGGTTGGAGACCAAGAGGTCCCTCTTGAACCTCTTCCTTCCCGACTTACTGAGAGGGATAGGATATGAGATGGAGCAGCAGTTAGGGAAGATGGCTGAGATGGAGAGCAACATAGAGGGTGTGAGGGGGAAGTAGGAGGAGGAGGGATTGAAAGAGAGAATAGGGATGCACAGCCCTGCACCACATGGCAAAGTATGCACAGAGAGCAGTGTGGGGGGTCACACAGAAAGGGGCAGACAGGTACACTGAACAGTACAAAGGTACTCCCAGCAGGGAGAGTCCCTAGAGAGTGGGAGAGAACCTAATAAGACAAGTTAACAGTACCACAGTTACAAACAATGCAAAACAGATTTGACTTTCCTACCAAGAGGGAAACATGCCTATTTTTTAAACACAGCAGCAATGCACAACACACAGATACAACTTTCCTAAAAAGAGGGAAAGAGGACTATTTCATTAACACAGCAGCAATGCAAAAGAATGTGACTTTACTGGGGAGAGGTGAGGGAGGCTGAACGATACAATCTACTGAAATTCTTATGAGCGGTGCGGTAAGCAACATAGGAATAATTTGGGGGGGAGGGGTGGGTCAGTTTAATAGGGTGCAGTGCCTGGTCAGTCGCAGCAGGTTGACGTCTGCAGGTTTCATGCTTCCATTTATGATAACGGCAGACACAATCTGGAGCTGCTTCTAGGGATTTGCCCTTAACCATCAGCCCGTCATCAGAGGGGGTTGCAACGGGCATTGGAGGATTCTCTTAATAAGGCTATCAGACCAATCAGGGGTTAGGGTGGGAGAAGGGTGGGGAGGTGGGAACAGACAAGGGAAAGCCCCAGCTGTGATGCGGCTGAGGCAGCGAAAACAAGCAGGAGCCCACACAGTTAACAAAATGTAAGCCCCAATACAAGGAATGGAGCAGGAGCCCACACAAGTTTATTTTATTTATTTATTTTTGTATTTGTAGAGCGCACTACAGCCCACAGGCAACAAGGCACTTCAAGGAAACTTAAGGAGGCTTGCTTGCTGGTTACCATAAGCGGCCCAAGAAAGAATGCTTAGATACATTTGTTAGGTTACAGTTGTTATAATTTGAAATGTTACAGTTGTTCGTACATTACCACTCACCGTCGGCGCAGGATAACCCTGGAGCAATAACACAGCCAACAGCCAATCAGGGTTTGGGGGAGGGTGGGAAGTGGAAACAGGCAAGGGAAAGGGAAGAAAGGAACCTTGGCCACAATGCAGCTGAGGTGGCAAACAAAGGTTGAGTGCCGGGTCATTGAAAAGAATGGCTGCTAGTGAACCGCATAGGCATGTAAATCACAGAGGCTGTTGGAAAAGTGTCTGTCATAGCCCGGGATACTGTAGACGAGTAGGAATCTGTGTCCTTGTGATCATACAGTGGACAGGCAGCTCTTTACCCTCTTCCCACTCCCAACGCATAGATTCACTAAGGAGATGGATGCACCAGCAATTCCGTCGAACCTACATGGAAGCAGTTTTTCTGATTGCTTTCTTTCTGGTGAAAAGTCAACACGCGGCTTCCGGGCACTGCCTATAGTCGTCAAAATACCACATATGACTGAATTCGTTGGACATTTGGTTTTGAGAGTAAAATGTGCCTAGAATCAGTTCTAAGGACTTCTACTTTTTATGAAAAAACCTCAATGAGTTAACATGGTTTGCCTTAGATCGCACCCTTACGTGCAGGAATTTGAGCCCAGTCTGAAACACAGAATTTTAACACATTGTGGGCCTCATTACGACCCTGGCGCTAAGGGGTCTGCGCCAGCGTTAGCTGCGCGGACCCCTTACCGCCAACTACGAGTTCCCGGAGCGCCATGGTCATTTTTCCGCCCGCTTTTTGCGGGCGGAAAAATCCATGGCGCTCTGGGACCTTGGTGTTAATTACGCCACCGTATTTTACGGTGGCATAATTAACTCCTTCCCCACTCCCATTGAGCCCTATGGGGCCGAAATGGGAATGGGGAAGGGTAAATGGGTCAATGGGGACTTACCGCCCCGCCGACCTCGGAATGGGGCGGTAAGTCCGCCATCCGCCATGGCGTAAAGGGACTTTGCGCCATGGCCGGAAAGTCCGTCGATGGCGGAAAAAATCCGCCAGGGTCGTAATGAGGGCCTGTGTCTTGCAGGCTCTAGTTGGTAGAAATATGTATTTTTGTCTTTAAAGAATATGCTATACACAAATCACAATAAACAATTCTGACAAACATGTACATCCTTGTATTAAGCAAAAAGAGGACAATTGTAGCTTTTTTCCACATCAACAGAAGCCTGAATGTATCAGAATGCAAATGGTCTCGGGAGGGTAGCTCAGCGGCAACGTGCTTGCCTTGGAAGCAAGACGACATGGAGCAACACAGGTTCGGTCCGCAGCTAGAAACCTCATTTTATATCATATCAAAGCAGCATGAGACTAAATAATGAGTATGAATTTTGCAAATGTACTTTGAAGACGTATGTGCAACAACTTATGTTGATGAGGTCACCTGGTGTAGCCGTAGCTTTACAGAGGCATTCAAGTAGATAGTAGGGAGAGTTGGCAGGACCTCACTGGACCAGAGTAGGAAGGGCACGAAAAGTGTAACTGTAACAATACAGTGCAACAATGTACCTTGTCACCAACTCATTAGACACCCTTCTTGCTCGCATCTGCTGCTTGCAGAAGCAGAAGTAAAGAGCCTGGGAACACAAACACATATACTGCGAATACAGTGTTACATTGTTTTTATATATAAAGGAAAAACGTATTTGTCAGTGGTCAGGGCCTGTTTACAAGTAAGTGTGGCAAATTTTGGGGGCATTTTTACTTTTGGGTCTACGTGAATGTGTGGTCGCAAAAATGGCAAAGGAATGGCCACAACTTCCCAAAACTATTTTATTTTACCAGGTAAAGGATTTAACAGAGATTGTGGGTGTCTACATCCTTGTTTAGTTGAAATGTGTGACTAGTTTGAGGAGATGTGTACAATTTGGAAATACATTTATTTTTGGGGGTGCTTGAATTCATGGTCACAAAAAGAGGATCACAATTTGGTGTATGTGCCTGTCTTATTCAAACCCTACATTCGAGGGAGTGGAAAGAAGAGGGTCAGAAACACTGAAAATAAAAATGGCTCACATTTTTTCGAACATTTCCTCAAAATAGCCCCTGGCCAAATATTCGTTTTTCGTACGTACAGAGAAAGCAATGTAACTTAGAATGTGCAGTGCTTTGGAATAAGGCTGGGGGACAGGCGACAAAGCAATGGGAGGAAGCATGCAGACAGGAGACAAAGCAATGGGAGAAAGCATGCAGACAGGAGACAAAGCAATGGGAGAAAGCATGCAGGTATACTGGGGGAGGAATAGGGCCCTTATCCTAATGTATGCCACCCCATCTCCAGTCACCTCTTCAACCCCTTCAACTTCTTCCCATTCGCTCTCAATAAGTCACCACTGGGAGGGGCAAACAATGGTGATTTGCGGTTTAAAGCGAGGAGGCATTTTTCTGGCAGTGTTTTTTTCCTGGGTTTATCAGATTCAACTGAAACCCAGCTAACTAATAATAAGAATTACTCCACAAATGTGTTTGTGTCCTCTCTTACTCTACCTATGAAATTAATGTGTGACTAATAATGCTTTGGCCTGCTCCATTCCTACAAAAATACACGTGACTAAGAATGGTTTGGCAGTCTTTCTCTTCTACCTACAAAATTATGTGTGACTCATTATGCTATGTATGCTCTCTTCCCCACTTACACAAATGATGTGCATATAAGAATGTTTTAGCATGCTCTCCTCTACCTATAAAATATTATGTGATGAGAAAGGGTTGTGTGTGATCCCTTCCCTTGCTCTCTTCCCACCTACACAAATGATGTGTGTCTAAGAATATTTTGATGTGCTTGCCTCTGTTTTTAAAATGACACATTATATGAATGTTTTGGCATGCTCTGTCCCCCCATTCACAAAAAATGGTCTGTGCCTAAGAATGATTTGGTGTGTTCTTCCCAACCTATAAAATGCTCTGCAACTGAGAATGCTTTGATATGCTTTCTCCTCTGCCTATGATTTGAACATATGTCTAAGAATGCTTTGGCATGATCTCTACCCCTACAAAAATGACAGGCTCCTAAAAATAATTTGTCAAGCCCCGCCATGCCTATGAGCTGATTTTATGAGTAATACTATTTTGCTATGGTATCTTCCCACCTACACAAATCATGTGCATCTAGGGATGTTTTGCTGAATTCAATTTCCACATAAAATGAACGCATGCCTAAGAACACATTTGAGTGCTCTCCCCTTCTCCTATAAAATTAAGTGTGATTTAAGAATGCTTTAACATGCTCTCTCCTCTTTGTATAAAATGTTGTTTGACTAAGAATGCTAAGGCATTCTCTCTAACTAAGACTGCTTTTGTATGCTCTACTCTGCCTATAAATGATGCGTGACTAAGAATGAATTGTCATCCTTGTTACCTCTACACAAAATATGTACCTAAGAATGATTTGGCATGCTTTTTTCAACCTATGTAACGATTGACTATGAACTGGATGTGTGACTAATAAACATTGGTGTGCTTTTTACCACCAACATAAACAAAATGTGGCTAAGAATGCTTTGTCATGCTCCCTGTTCTACCAATCAAATAACTTGTGAGAAATAATTCTTTGGGGCACTTTCTTCCACCGTAGAAAAATACCTGTACCTTTGAAAGGTTTGGTATGCTTTTTCTTCCATCTAAACAATTGATGCGTGACTAAGAATGGATAGGCATAATTTCTTACCACCTATCAATTGCCTTAGAATGATTTGACATGTTCCTCTCTGCCAGTAAATGTAATGTGTGAATAGGAATGCTTTCAGATGTTTTCTTCCATCATAGAAAAGTGATGTGTGCCTAACAATCATTTGCCATACTATCTTCTGCCTCTAAAATGAACATGTGACTAAGAGTGCTTTGGCATGCTCCCTCTTCCACCTATAAAATGACTTTTGACTGAGAATGCTTTTGCACGCTCTTTCCTCCACTTATGTAAACAGTTCTTTGGCATTCTTTCTTCTCCCCCACAAAAATGGCAAGTGCATACAAATGTGTTTCTCTGCCTATAAAATTAACACGAGTAAAGAAATAATTTGATGTACTCTCAACCCACCTCCAATAAAGATGTGTGCCTAAGAATGATTTCTTATGTACTACTCCAGCTGAAAAATGAAAGGATGACTAACAAATGTTTGAAGTGCTCTTCTACTCCTATAACATGAAGTGTGACGGTGAACACTTTGACATGCTTTATTCTCCCTTACAAAAATGGTGTTTACCTAAAATTTATTTAGTGTGCTCTCCTCCACATTTTAAATTAATGTGTGACTAAGAATACTTTGTCATGCTCTCTCTTAGTCCATTAAAATGCTTTGGTGTGCACTCTTTCCACCTATACAAATGGTGTGTGACTAAGAATGATTTGCTGTGCTCTTTGCTCCTTCTGAAACAAACCTGTGAGTATGAATGATTCAGCTCACTCTCTTATTTCCTATTAATGTTAAGTGTACTTAAGAAGGCGTTGGCATGCTCCCTTCACACCAAGAGCATTTTCATGTGCCTAACAATGCTTTGGTGTGCTACTACCTCCACTTATACAATGAACGTATGGCAAAACATGCTTTGGTGTGCTCTCTTCTTCGCTTATGGAATGAAGGTGTGACTAAGAATGCTTTGGCATGCTCTCCTCTCTCTTTTGCCTATAAATCCATTTGTGGCTAGGAATCCTATAACGTGCTCTTTTCCCAAATGCCAAATTATGACTGATTAAGACATGTGGCTCTCTCCTCTGCCTATGAAAAGAATGTGTAACTTAGAACGTTTTGGTGTGCTCCTTCCCTACCTACTAAACTATGTGTTCTTAAGAATGCTTTGGCATGATCTCTTCCCCCTACAAAAATGACAGGCTCCACCCTTCAAAATTAGCATGTAGTAAGGTTGCTTTGGTGTGCTTCCCTCTCTGACCACAGGACATGTGCTACAAACATACACCCCCCACTCCTCAAAATGCTATGTTAAAGTCTAGACTCTAGCTGTGTCCTATTCTCAATTTAAAACCACTCTAATTTGAATAACACTGCAATCTTGTATTACCTACTAACACAACAATTTTCAGTTTCTGGGTAGAGCTTCATGGATTTACTCCTCCCTCTTCAAACACTGACTGCTGACTGTCTTGATTTCTAAATGTGTTGTTTCATATAGGCTGGTGAGGAAGTTACCGGTCCAGGATCAAGCTCAATACCAAGGAATAGCCTAGCTCGCTGAAAACTAAAGGGTTTGGGTTTTTCTCAAGGTGGGTATTTAATGCTTAATGCTAATCATGGATGTTTGGAGTGCCTTCAGATGTTGGAACAGGGACGTTGATTAACCAAAATGCCTAACATAGCGGAAGTGACATTGCAGACCTGGTGGCATCACAGGAAGTGATTTCACTCAACCTTTGATCCAGATGGCATTAGTTTCTCTTTAACCCAGGTGACGTTACTTGAAGTGGCTTGCAGGCATAAAACAAAAGTACAGAAACATCAACATTTTGAAATACGTAATACCTACTGAAGCAGATAAGAATATTTTAGATACCAACCACATTTTAACAATGGTGCTACCTTCATATACCATGGATTGGGTCATGAAATGACAGGGTTAGACTCAACAGTGCCGCATAGCCTAAGGGAATATTGGTTCCAACATTGCATATGAATATATCTTTAAGCAATAAAATATGACATAGCATTGAGCAATTTTGAGGAGTGCTCTGACCTGATTCTTGATGACATGGACTCAAACTTACATTGATAGAAAGCCTGTGGAAGATGTACAACAAAATGGAAATTGTAAAATGGGGAAAGATATACAGAGAATCTCATTGCATGAACTAGAATGAAAGCTAACCACACATCTGAGGAAATATAAGGAGATACATTCCTCCATTAAGAGATTCCCAGGGATGAAATATTGTTACTTTCATATGCACTTTCGTCTTAACTTACTATGCTCCCACAAAGGTGGGGTCTCATACGAGGACTATCTTGGCAAGAAAGACATTGGTTGGATCTGTAAAAAACCTGAGGCGAAAGAAACGCTAAAACATAGGCTGATTGGCTGTAGTGTAATACTAGGCCTGAGGAAAACGTGGCTGGGAAAGTTCATAAGGACATTAGAGGACTTAAACAGTGAAGTCATGTGGGCTAGTCTCTTGTATGGATACTCTAGCTCATTCACCAATGCTTTAGTGAATATTTTAATACTGATGCACTCAATGTTGGGAGAAAATGTTTTTCTCGATTAGTCCACCATAATGAAGTTGGGAGGGGAGTAATTTGTTGGATAGGCAGAAAATGTAATCCAGGAGTTTGAAAGGGAGGTCTTGTGGGTGTACAGTAAATGGTATTATATTGCGTTTAGTTGAATGAATGAATGAATGGTCATGTTTGTTTAGCATGTTGTGTCAGAAGTAATTTATTGCCGTTTTTAATGAACTAAAGGTTTTGACGTTTATGATTAAAAATGTGTTAAAGTTAAGAAACTATGAACACAAAAAATATATATACTGAGGCACTGCATACATATGCCACTTCTGCATTGTATGGCCAATTACTTCCATATTATGCCAATTATAGCTGCATGTAAGGTATTGTCATTATATAAAAAGTAGACCCCCAATGCCAATCTAACTACGTAACACTTATCATGGCCTGCCAGCTGGTATTCATTTATCAACTTCGGAAGAATAAAAGACTGATTTTGCTTGCTAAGATTTGAACCTGCAACCTCCAGATCACACACAGAGCACAGCAGCAAGTGCGAATCCACTGAGCTATCTTACCGCTTTACTATTAAAAATGCAATGCATCATAAAAAAGCATGTCCAAAGTAGCTGCATAATGTAGGCTAGACACCTAATAACACTTTTCATGTTTGCTGTAGCTGTGATGATGCACATAAAAATTCCATGCTGGGAGGCCACCAGGGGGCGCAGGCAAGATATCTGCCTGTTCTCCGAGCTCCGGCCTATCCCTGAGCATTAAGAGGTGATATTGCGCAAAGCAGGTACAAACCTGCCTCTTACCTGTGATTTCTAACTGTCTGAACCTTGAGCCAAGTGGAGGGTCGCACTCCAATGACTTGTCATGGCACCAGCACTCCGAAAAACAGCTTAGTGGTGCCGGCACCTCTCCCCCACACCACATTCTGCTCAACGAGGGAGACGAAGAGATGATGTCGGGCCTGCGATACTGAGAGGAGGAGCTGCGGATATCTAGCCAGCAGCTGCAGCAACACTCCCCACAAGAAGACAGGGGTGCCTTTACGATTTGAGGTGTGCCCTCAAGCCCCATTAAGTGGTAGACAGTGGTGGAGTGTGGGATGTTTTTACCCATGCATCCAAGCCCTACCATAAAACTGTGCAGTACTGGCATGGAAAACATCATGATGGCCAGAACTCCCCAAAGAGTGCACAGGGAAAACATGAAGAATAGGCTGCCACCCATTTTTGGCTATGTTGTGAGCACAGGAGGGCACTGCCTAAAACCACCATTGGGCTACACACACAGTAGCCTGAAACCATTGGGAATGGCAATGCTGATTGCCAAAAAGCAACTCAGAACTGTGGGGAATTCATTTCCTTAATCCCAAAAATGGTTGCATTACCAGTACTCACCACTATCAGAAAGCCGGCGTTTTAAAACCACCAGACTTTTGTGTAAAACTGAACAAATGAAACAAAACCAGGCCAAGGAAAGACTTGCTAAGAGGTGGAAGAATGTAAAACTATATTCTGAAATGACTTGAAGGAAGTAATTATTTAATGTATAGGTACAAATTGTCAGTTTGATTTGAATGTAGAAAACTGGGAACAAAAAGTGACATTAAGCTGAAACCTAGCTTAATGAAACTGGATTCTGCCTGACAACTACCCCCGACAGGAGAAACCTGTTCAGCCACTCTTCCCAGGCCTAGCTGCATCCTGCTGCCCCTTGCCAAAAGGAGTTGTCACCTCTCTGATTAGATTAGGGGTGGAGCACCTGGGAACTGGAAGGGACAGAACAATGCAACTTCCTTGACTCAGGCAAATGTTATATTGGGGGCATCGTAAAATAGCTTCCTCTTGGGAGAAACTGGGGGGCAATTGTGCCTCTGTGAACAAGCTGGCTTGGGGGAAGTGGATAAACCAGTTATTCCACCCTGTGATGTCGGAAGCCACACCCCTTTTTGACCAGATCATAATTTTAAAAAGATAGATAACTCATTGTGCGGACTTGTCAGAATTATATAAGTAATATCATTATGTTTGTGATTTTTCTGTAAACATTTTAAGAGGCGTTAGAACCCTGTGGTGTATTCTGGTGGGTTGCTAGCGGAAAAAAGGGTCTCACTCCAAATGTATGCATGTTAAAAATCTGACACTTTATCATCTGTAACCCATATCCCTGGTGCACATTTGTGTAAAATCTGGAAAGGTTTAGAGGTCGTTATCTGGATGAAAAGGGGAGAATTCTGTCATCAGTGGACATGACATCGTACAAAGACAGGGATCGGATGGTTTGGTGCTACAGAAAATATGTTAACTGGACCTATAATATTAGAAAAATGGTACATAGATAAAGATGTATTTGAATCAAATATAGATTTGTGGGCAAACTGACCAGGGGAGGATCCTCTGACCCATAAACAGACCTCATCATGATGACAATCCATTTCCTTCCCCCAATCATGGGAGAGGGGAGAATTGGGCGAATGACAAGTAGAGAGGGGCAGGCTTAGCTAGGACCAGGCACACACCCATTTTCCAAACACATAAAAAGAGACTGCTGGGACAGGTAGAGAGATTCAATTCCATTTTCTGCGGGACGCTCTGCCGGGAGACTCCAGACTTCACATCCATAAATCTCCAAAGACCAGAACTTTACTTCAGAACTTAAAGCAAGGGCCTAAACCCACAAACTGAGAACTCTTCTCAGCAGGCCTCAGCATCCTTATAATCAGCTGCAAACTATTCCACAGCCGGGCGAGCTGTCTGAATTGTTTTGCCAAGAACAATTCCTAGAGACCAGACCAGAGATCCAGAGAACCACAGGCCGCTGTATCCAGAGAGCTGACCCAGACCGCTGTGAGCAGAACCGGTGCCTGATTGACCCGCCGAGCAGAGAGAACCGAAGTCCAGTCCAGTTGACCAGATCCGTGACGAGGCCTATTTCAAATTGATATTGTGAGCACCTAGCAGAACTGTGCAGAACCAGTCTCTTAGTTAAAATAATCTAATCCAAACTATTTTAACCTAAGTAGAACAGCCTACTAGAAATCGTGTCATCTGTCATTTTTAAAGCTGCACAACTGTCACCTGTCAATTCTGCCGCTGCAAGCTGTCACCTGTCATTTTGAGTTTACTTTAAATCGAAAAACTACCTTTATTAAATCGTCCGTATCTCTGGAACCGTTTGGGCTAGGAACGAGATTCTTCTGAAAGCTTAGAATCTAAGCTTTCCAACAAGCCTAGAACTGACTTCCTACTCCTTATACTTTTTCCGCAATCGCGATCCACACACTCGCGAAATTTACCGCGATTTGCGATTTTGGCTCAATTTCTCCACTTGTCAAAATAGCAGCTCCATTCTTTCTTTTGTTAAAATCCCTTTGCAACTTGGTAATAACTCATAGAGCATTGTTAAAGTGAGCCTTAACTAATATAAAGTAGCCATCACCTACCCTGAACCTCTAGAGGGAATTAAAAGCAATTTTAGCACCTTTTCACTTCCTTGCAAACCACATTAAAGTAATTTGCCTGTGTTTAAAACTCATCCCTGTTTTCTCTAAGCTTGCTGGGGGAACTGGAACTGTGTATTGCATTATAAAGTGTGATTTGTTGGGATTCTTGAAGACTGTGTGCTCTCCTTCCATTTCTTGTATTGCATAGGGGGGGAGTGAATTGTCAAGGAAAAGTGATTACATTGCCTTTTGTTGAAGCCATATCAAGTTATTTTCTGTACTGCATTTCATTCATCATTGCGTTGTCCTTGAAGCCATAAAAGCACTCTCAGCTACCTCATCCTCTATACTACTCCCAAGTAATCAAGTGTACCACTGTAACATTACCCATTGTGGATCCACATCATATGTCTCAGTGTACTATCAGATATTAATTTATTATAAAAGTGTGATATATATATATATATATATATATATATATATATATATATATATATATATATATATATATATATATATATATATATTGTTTAATCTTTCAAATAAACCTTTTAATTTGCAAAACAAACCTACTTCTTGGCTCAGTGGGGTCAGGGGGATTCTAAGAGGGGGGTGTTATACAAGTGTTGTCATCCAGAGTACTGATCTGAATATAAAAATAAATCAATAAGGGTTTTCCTCAGCATCCCAGACTAGGCATTGACTTAGCTGTAGTGTTGATTGAATATTGCTTACAAAAGTGGGGGCTCGGAGCCGGGATATTCTGGGTTAGAATTACCACTTGTGAAGATTAATACAGTGTGCCAACTAACCAGATGCACATATCCGGTTAGATCACCACGCTGTTTTACACTGTGAAAGCATCCTCCAAAGGAACGCTCTAAGGAAACGGTCTGTTTTGTAAAATAAAATACAAACTTCTGTAAATCAGGAAGGAACTCAAATTCCAGAATGACCACCTTGGTAGATATGAAAATAGCCAGAGAGCACTTCTTACATAAGCTGTTTGTGAGAGGTGAGTGAACTCATCAGGACCAAACGGTCTGGTTGCAGGCAATCACGCAACAGGTCACTGAAACAGGGTCAGATAAATGGAGAAATCAGGGTCCATTACATGTGGCGTTGAGTGAATTATATATGGCTTCTAAGGCCAAAGATGAACACAATAAGATTGCCAGGATAGCGGCATATTTGTATCTATATATAGGAGCCATGCAGGACAAATGGCCTGAAGGCCAAGACCTGGCAAATAGGCAACAGATGGCGTTAGAAAAGGCCCAATCTGACCTGGTCTCTTCTGAGCAGAGGCTGCAGAGGAGCCAAGAGTCAGAAAATGATAGTAGGCAGTATATCATTAAAATAAAAGAGGACATGGATATACTGCAACAGGAAAAGACAGACCATGATACCAGAATTCTGGCTTTGCAGAAGGAGCACCAAGACAGTTTGGACTCCTTACTGCAAGGCCAGAAAAAGCTGGAGCAACAGATCAATTTCAACAGGGCATGCACAGAGCAGGTAGCCACCCTGCAAATACAACTAGACAGAGAGAAAGAGGAAAGCAATACATTGATTTTGAAAGACCTGGATACCCAGGCAGAGTTTGATGAAGAACGCCAGAAAGATGGTGCCTTTCAAAGGCAGAGGGACGACCTGGCGTCACAAATGCAGGCTCTTGGTCAGGAAAGGGATACCTTAGGCCAGGAAGTCTGCCACTTAAAAAGAAAAATTGAAGAAAATCACGTGGCCCTCCAGGGGCTGGGTGACCTCCAAAAAGAGCATCAGGGCTTGCTAGATCACACCAGGAGGGTGGAGGAGGCTCTGACAAGAAAGGAGCAGGCCAGTAGGGATGGGACTGAGGAGGTAACCCTCCTGCAGCAAAGACTGGCCCAGTACTCTAGGACCAATCAGGAGGCACAGAGAGAAAATGGTGCTCTCTGTCAGCACAATGATAGGCTCCAGGCAACAGGTAGCGATGCAGGAGAGACTGATGGAGTCTAGTTAAGGCCTTAATTGAGGAACGCAGGCTCTTGCATTGCAACAGGGAGCATGGGCTGATAGAGACGAGGTTCGTTGGGAAAGGGAAACGCCTGAGCATAACCTCAGGAGCCCTGGTACCAGAGGCCTTCATCTCTCCCAGTCCCTGGACTCTGCCACCCCCATGTCCCCTCGCGCACATGAGCCCAGGGCCACGGAGATGGCAGATTGGCAGATTACTATCCAGCTAGAAGTATGGGGCTCATAGGCCAGTACCTCCCAGGAATGGATGGGCGGGCATCCCGGTATGGGCATCCAAGCACAGTGCAATTTAGTGGGGAACCCCAGGAGAGTAGGCCCATTAAGGGCATCCTGAAAACCTCTGCCCAGTTATGTCAGTGGGGGGGAAACCCATCAAATCCTGGCAGCAAGGAGGGGTCTGAAGACTCCTCTGAGCATTACAGGACACAGGAGCCCAGGTCCCCACATTCTGCCAGCCATTCCCAGGCTTGCAGAATCCGGGAAAACCTGGAAGATCAGACGGGCACCTCTGGGAGCAGCGCTTCTGAGTCGGAGGATGAATGGACCAGGGTTACCCAAACCAAAAAGGCCAATAAGGCAAAAAGGGCCTTGCTTAAGGAACCATTGAAACAAATAAAGGCAATAAGGAGTGTCATCACGCCTTATCATAAGAACGCCAAGTATTCTGCTTGGGAACACTTGAAGCTCTATGAGCAAATGATGGAGACTTTCCATTTGAAGGACAGCCAAAGCTGTATTCAATATGTAAAGTGGCCCTTCTCACCAGAATACTCCAGTTTCTTTGCGGGGCTGGAGGAACCAAAAAAACATTCAAGGTGGTCCACATACAGGGCGGCCATCTTGAAACATTTTTCTGTGCACAGAAATCCTCAAGAGGCTCGCAAGGCAACCTACAATTTGCAATGTGGGGAGGATCAGACCCCACAAGAGTTTGTGCAAGAATTAAAGCGTGCTTTTGCGCAGACCACCAGAAGGGTGTGCACGGATAGCAGAAACTTTATCAATACGTTTTTCCATGCCTTACCCAAATACATAATGACCCAGCTCGTGAGAGATTTTCATGAGAAAAGATCTTTAGACTGGGTCATTGAACAGGCTACCCGGATCTATGAGGTGCAGAAGCCCATCGAAAATAAAAATAATGTGCCGAAAAACCCCAAAACCAACAGCACCCCTGCTGCTGCCAAGGTGGCAGAGGTAAAGGTTGCCCCCATTTTAGATTTGGAGATGGGGGGGCCTAAAAACCTGCCTGCACCAAATAATTCACAGCCCAGAAGGCCCTCGGGCCAGTCACAGACAGGGAGTCGAGGAGGTAGTCCCACAAATGGGGTCCCCCGCTCCCCTGACTATGTAAGTCCCCGCTACAAGGGAAACCGACCAATCCTGGGTTATGTGTGGACTCCTCCAGCCCAAGGGGGGGGATCCAGCCAAGCACCTGACACGGGGAACTTCCCTCCTAACTTCCCCCAGGAGGGCAGAAATTCACCAAATCCTGGGCAGAACTTTAACCCCAGGTATCCACCCAATTTCCAGCCCCAAAATCATCCATCCTTCTTTCCCCAATTCCCTGAGCCCAGACAACCTAATCCGGGAGAGGGGAGGCCAAGGGTGGAGGGGTACCAAAATCTTCCCAACCAGGGGTACTACCAGAGAAGGGATAGCTACCCTTCCCGGGATCAGCCCAGGGGAGAAAATAGAGCCCCGTATCAGCCTGAGCGGGTTTCACAACTTGAGCGCCAGGTCCAAAATATGGCACGGGATCTGGGTCACATACTGAGGGCTCAACAGAACCATCAGATGAGCATGCCACCGCAGAATGCCCCAAACTCTGGACCTGGTGCTCCAGAACAATGACGGGGGCAGCACCCCGATAAACCACCGGTTCCCAGGGAGGAGGCACAAGGGGAAGGGGGGTGTAAAGCCTTGGAGGAAGCTTCCTTCCCAACTTGTAAACAGCCCCTGGAAAACCAGGAACCGGAAACAAAATCTCCTGCCCCTGAAAGCCTGCCTCCCAAGGAGCAGAGGGGGTAGGAGAAACAAAGGACCCAAACAGACCCACTTTGTGGAGGAGGTACAGGTCTTCCAATTTGAGGGAGAGGGATCCTCAGCGGATCCTGGGAAAAGGATCTTCTCCTTTCGAGATGGGGGAACTCCTCCCAAAGAAAAATGGGTTCCAAGGGATTCCAATCCAGACTGGGGTGATATGGAGACTGAGCTACCGCCGCCCATCATCTCATCCCAGAACCCACAAAACCGAAATCCCCTGGTTCAAACCCATCCTGGTGACTGCCTTCAAAAGGGGGGGGGCGGCCCAGAACCGGAACCAGGGGAACCCACAATGGCTCTGATCTCCAGTTGCCAACTGTTTCTTTCAGATTCCCAAGGCTCTCCACAGAATTCTGCCCAAATCTCTTCGCTAGCAATGTCCAAAACCAGAAAGTTAGCCCACCAGTTGTCCAAAAATGGCCATTATCTGTGCCCCCTTGAGGAGAAGGAGGGAAGATACTATGCCCTGGTACAAGTACAGGGGCAGGGTACAATTTTGGCACTGGTGGACACTGGATCCCAAGCTACCCTTCTGTCCAAAAGGGCCTTTGAGGAACTAAATGCAGGAAGGGGGGAGAATTACTGTATTCCTCTCACCTCTCTTCCTGGACAACTGCAGAACTTTGACAGGTAGGAAATTCCTGTCGAGGGGACTGCAGATTTGCACATCAAAATTGGGCGACACAAGGTGAAACACTCGGTCATAGTAGTGACTCCAGAGGGCACCCCTTGTTTACTAGGGAATGACCTCCTGAGAAGGTTGTCACCCCTAGTAGATTGCGTAAACAAGGTCCTCTGGACCCAGACTAGCCGGCCAATAAAATTAAAACAGAGTGTCAACCATGTTAGTTTAAATGGCACCTGCCACATGGTTGAACAAAAATCTGACCAAGTAGAATTTCACTTCCAGAACAACCAAATTCGAGACGTGACAGTAATAGCAGTAGGACAACAGACTGGTGATGGGGGTCCTCTCTATTTCTGAAAATCAACCTTCCTTCCAGTTTAAGGTGGTATTCCACACTGGAAGGAAATACTCTGAAATTCTTTACCAATCCACAACCAGACATTCCCACCCCAATAGTCCAGAAAGATGTGAAATCAGTTCAGCGCCTGGCTGATATTCAGCAAATTGGAGAGCAGTTGTTCATCCCTATTGAGTTAAGGACTCTGTTCTCGCTCGCGTGTGTGAAAACAACGGTAAGAGCTTCATCAGCGAAGCCATGTTCCACCAACTCCCAAAAGATCCAGCCATTCCCACATTCAAACTGATAGACAAATGGGAAATGGACCTGGAAGCACCTAATTCCAAACATCTCCTGCCAAGCAGGTGTATGCTCAAAATCTCCATTGGCAACAAGAGCATAGTCCATAATTGTTGGGTCGTGCGAGACGTCACTGCCGCCTTTTACTTAGGCAGTGACATTCTCAATTGCTTTGCCACTAGTTTGGACCTAATAAACTTCAAAGCTTGGTCCCGATTAGCGGATAATCCCATGGGCTTTGATGATCCAGAAAAAGCATTTAGGTCAGCTCAATTGTTACCTTATGCAGTTGAAATTCAGATCAAAGAGGAAGTCACCATCCCAGAAAGGACCAGACAATTCTCCCTGGAAGTGAAAGTTAAAAGAGGACAAAAATTGAAAAACCCTGATGCTTATATTCATCTAAATGCTTCTCTCTAGCAGCAAGGGTTAGGGGTAAACCCAACACCATTAGTCAACATAGAACATGACACCATTCCAATAGAGGTGGATAACAGCGACTTAAAGAGTATTACTCTAGCCGCAGGCACCATTATTGGAATGCCGGTTGATGACCGACATTTCTCCATTGATTTAGGAAATGAACTGCTAGGACCGATCCCCAAGGACTGTTTTGACAGTGACAGTGAGGACAATACAACACCAGACAGGATTTTCACCCGGCATGGGGGGAACTTCCTGGTGTACACTTCTTGCCCTTATGGTAAGGAAGATGTGACTTGTGACTTCAGGAGGGATGAGGTGATTTCCAGGTCCATGAGGGCTGCCTTTCCCACCTGAAGCCCCCAGTCCAAATCAGCACTCTGACCAGGGACTTCTCCACCCAGCTGGAGGAGGCTGCTGAGATAGCCAAACCAGAAGTCTTTCCAGGCTTCAGGCAGATGGTGGAAGAGAGAGTCAACCTAGCTGATGCCTGCGTAACTCTGGAACAGAAGCAAAAGTCGAAACAAGTTTTCTTGGATTTCCAAGATCTCTTTGCGGTAGACTCATATGACTGTGGTCGCACCAACATCCACACCACAACAATTCCCACGGGCCCTGGAATGACTCCAGTGTTTGTGAAGCAATATCGTTTGCCTCTCACATACATGGAGTCCCTTACTGAAATAATTAAGAACCTTGCGTCCCGGGGAATAATCCGTCTAGTACACAGCACCTTCAATAATCCGGTGCTGGGAATATTGAAGCCAAACGGCCAGTGGAGACTCTGCGCCGACCTTAGGGAGCTCAACAAATGGGTCCATACTTCCCGATAGCCTCTGCCCTACATTGACCAAGGGCTGGCCCAGATTCAAGGGTCACAGGTATTCACAGCAATAGACCTGACCAATGGATACTGGACCGTGCCTGTCAGTAGGGAGGACCAATACAAACTGGCTTTTACCTTTGGGGGCCAGCAGTACACCTGGACCCGGACTCCCTTCGGATACCTCAACTCCGGCAATGAATTCAACATTTTCCTACATAAGGCCATGCCCGACCTGGGTGCGAGGGGTAACCTGGCTTATGTAGATGATGTCCTCATCAAAAGTTCATCTGTGGAGGAACACATAGCGGAGATCCGTTATGTTCTGACACGGTTGAGGGCCGCCGGAGCAAAATTTTCCTTCCAGAAAGCACAGTGGTGTAGAACCCGTGTTAATTTCTTGGGGCATGAGATTACTCCTCAGGGTCTCTGTCCCCAGGAAAAGAAAGTGGAAGCACTTCAGAAACTGAAAGACCCCACAACTCTGCGGGAACTAAGGAGCCTCCTTGGACTGACTAATTACAGCAGAAAGTTAATTGAGGGCTAGGCAGAGATCACCAGACCCCTGATTCATCTCTTGAAGGGGGGGGTCAAGTGGGAAAGGGGTCCAGAACAATTCGAGGCAGTAAGACAACTCAAAAGAAGCCTCTCACAAGCGCCTTGCCTAGCTTACCCTGTCAGAAACAAGGAGTTCTTCCTGGAGACAGGGTTCTCTAATACGTGCTTGACGGCAGTATTATACCAAAAGCATGACAAGGTCAATAAAATAATCTCCTATGCGAGCAAAACTTTATCCTCTGTGGAGGAAAAATTCAACGATTCTGAGAAGGCACTCCTGGCAACGGTGTGGGCATTGAAGAATTACCGCCCGTTTATCCAGGGGGAACACATCATAGTGGAGACTCCACACCAGCCTCTGCAATATCTCCAAAGTGACAGAATCCGGGCCGGAAATGTGAGTAATTCCCGAATTACTTCCTGGATTCTGTCAATGCAAGGCTTTCCTGTAGAGTTCAGATATGACCAAAACAAGAAGAGTCCCCTTGCGCAAGGTCTGGCTTACTTGTATGATTGTGCCAGAGAAAACTGTCTCGAGGATGAAAGTCTAAAAATCAAGGACAACAGGGAGGCATACCCCAATTCCCGACACAAAGTCTTTGAAGAAGATAAGTGTGATGGAATGCCCACTGTCTATGTGGATGGATGCTCTTACCATGTTGACAACAACGGGGAGAAAGAACTGGTGGCCGGCGTAGGGAATGCATGGGTGAAGGAGTTTCCAGAACCCTCCGCTGGATACAAAATTGGTCCCCGAAGTAGTCAGGTGGCAGAATTGATGGCTGTGCATCAGGCCATCCTCACTGCTGTCCAACATCAACTCCACGAACTGGTCATAATCACAGATTCGGATTATGTACGGAACGGGTTCGTGGAGCACTTGGTTAATTGGAAAACCAGAGGCATGTTATGTGCTAATAACAAACCCCTGAAACATGGGAAGCTAATCCAAAATATTGATGATCTGGTCACATCGAATGGGATGACCATTTACTGGAAAAAGATCAAGGGTCATTCCAAAGTAGAGGGACCAGACAAAACTGGAAATGACTTAGCTGATCAGCTGGCCAAAACCGGGGCCATCCAAGGGGATCTAATAGAAATAGAGTCCATGTTGGGGGAAATCCAGGTCACTGCCATCACTAGGTCCCAGACCAATGCTCACAATGATCTTTCAACTGCACAATGGAGTAAGGAGACCCCTGATGCTGATTTAATTATAGCTCAGAAGGGGGATCCAATTATTGGTAAGTTTTACCAACACCTTGAGGACCCTGAGAACTTTCCCCTGACGGATACCGATTACATTGGGAAAGAGGACCTAAGAGTGTTGATGAAATGTCCAAAAAGGTTCTGAATCCAAGACGGTTTGTTGGTAAGGAAATCCCAAGCTGGCCATGATCAGTGGGTGGTCCCTACCTCATTCCGAAGCCTGATGTTAAGTCACACCCATGATGCGGCAACCGCCGGTCATAGGGGGTTTCACACAACACTGGAAATCTTAAGAGAGGTTGCATACTGGCCACACATAGGGCAGGACCTCGACCAATACTTGAAGGGGTGTCTTGTGTGTGCACAATTTCAGCCATCATCCCTCACACACAGTGCACCTCTCCAAAAGAGGGGGATGACACTGCCATGGTCCGATTTGCAAATCGACTTTGTAGGCTCTGTAATTCGCTCGTCTAGAGGAAACAAGTACATGTTGACCGTTACATGCTTGTTTACCAAGTGGGTGGAATGTCTCCCGGCCCCAAATTGCAAGGCAGAAACAGCAGCTGCCCTGATGATTAACCACATCTTTTCCCGTTTTGGTCTACCTCAAAGGATTGAGTCAGACAGAGGTAGCCACTTCACCAGTGAATTAATGACAAAGATGTGGGAGATATGGGGGTTAAAAGGAAGCTACACATTGCTAACAGGCCAGCTTCTTCTGGAGCAGTGGAGAGATATAACCGAACCATTGTGAGTATCTTAAAAAAGTTTGTGGCAGATTCTGGGCCAAGTTGGGATATCCGATTACCTCTGGTCCTAATGGCCATCAGATCTACCTGTCATGATCTCTGCTTCCAAAAGATCAGGGTTTTCCTAACTCCCTTGGAAGCAGATCCATAACCCAGGTTCCGAGTGCCAACCAGTCCCAATTGGGACCTTTTGGACCCAGTCCTGGCGCCAGTGGCACCAGGCTCATAAATATGCCCAGTCCCAGCGCTGGAAGCGCCGGGCTCATAATGCTTGGGTGGACTTACCTGCAGCAGACCATGCTGCTTACTTGCCTGCCAGTTGAGCCTCTGATCCTCTTCTGTTTGGAATTACTTTTCCTGTTGGGTGGGGCAGGAGCCACTCCCTAGATTCAGAACACTGGAACTCTTCTGGAAAGCAGGAACTCTTTTCTTACCTAGGCGTGGCTGTGGAAGGAGACACCTAAGCACTACAGGAGGCTATTTAAACCACACCCGATGGATGAATCTTGCTTTGCGTTATTCTGCATCCTCTGCAGCAGAACGCTCATCGTGTCTTCTGCATCTGATCCTGGGCCTAAGGAAAAAGGCTTACCATCCTGAATCCAGTCTTCAGCAACACCTATAAAGACAAGAAAGAACAGGTTAGCATTACGGTCTTCAGTGACAGCTCTTCACTTACCTGGTCCATCGGCTGTCACCAACGCCTCGCGCTGCATTCCGGCATCTGAAAGACAAAGGATTACCTACTCTTCGTGCGCTCCGGAGGTCTTCACACTGCATTCCGGCATCTGAAAGACAAAAGCTTACCAACTCTTTGCACGCTTCGGAGGCCTTCGGCGCTGCATCCCGCATCTGAAAGACAAAACAAGGTGCGTTTAAAGACATTGGGGAACTTTAATACTCACGTGCCATTACTCCTTTCCACATCTAACCCAGTGGGTATTCCGGCACCCTGCAGCCGCTCCGAACTTGTACCTGCAAAATAAAAAGACAGTTAGAGCGCATCGTGAAGCAGGCAACAAGCGCTTACTTACGTGCTTCCAGGCGCTTCTATTCATCACACGGGCTCCATCTTCAACTCACTTCAGCCCGTCATCCGCCATCGCCGGAACCCTGCAAAACAAGAAACATCATTACTAAAGACTTTAAAGACATTAGAATTACTCGAAACTTACCGTTCGTGCAGTAAACGACGGACAGCAGTCCTCTGAAGTCAAGAGGCCTGCTCCCCTTATCCAGTGAAGAAACTGGTTACAGCACCCTGCCCCGAGGCAGATGGAGAGCACGGCGTTCACTTACCTAAGGTGAGAGCGTTAACCTTTGGGGTTCTACAGGAGAAGAGAAAGGGAAGAAGAGAGAGACATTCAATAACCCAGTTCCTTAATCCCATATTTTCTATCTGCAGACATCTTACCCTTCGAGTCATACATACAGTGCACAGAGGTCCAGCCCAAAGAGCCAGCCGTGTGTTACACATCACCTTTGAAGATACGGTATACGCCCAGTCAAGACTGGCGCCTCTACGGGAATCAGGTGAGCGTTACAGAACGCAAAGCCTACCACAAAACTCCCGTCCAGGCGCTATGGAAACCTCGGATACCGACCAGTTAGCCCAGTTACTTGGGGAACTAAGGGCAGAAGTGCATGCAGCCCGTCAGGAAACAAACGCTCTAAGAAGGGAACTGATTATTTCCAAGGAGCGAACAGATGATCTCGCTAGACAATTGCTACAGTCACAAGCCGGACAGACCCCATTACCCGCATCTGGGGGAAATCTTCCTTCTACATCCTCTATGAATCCAGTGCAGATCAACCTACCTGGGAATGTACCTCTGGCTCCGCCCAAACGATTTTCTGGTGACCCAAAGAGGTTTGCAGTATTTATCAATCAGTGCCGGTTGCATTTCTTATGCCGGCCAGCAGCCTTTCCAACTGATCAAACTAAAGTAGCTTTCGTGCTTCCGTACCTTAGTGGCAATGCGGCAGACTGGTCGATCCCTCTAGTAAATCAAGATGATCCGGTCCTCCATGATTTTCAAGCTTTTCAGCTCAGTATGGAAAAACTGTTCGCAAGACATTCACAGGGGCAGGCCTTGGACAATGAGCTTCTTTCGTTGCAACAAGGTAATCAAGACCTTTTGGCTTATATTGCGTCTTTCAACAGACTGATAGTGGAAACTCAATGGCCTGAGGACAAAAGGATTACGCTGTTTTATAGAGGTCTACGTGGAGAGCTCAAAGATGTGTTAGCCCAAGTAGTGAATCCCCACAAGATTGTTCGGACTGTATAGACTTAGTCGTTCAAATAGATCACAGACTGCCGAACAGGAAGGCCGATCGTTCCAAGTTTGATGCTCGAGTATTTTCCAAACCGCCAACTCCTTCCAAAGGAGTAGACTCTGGGGAACCCATTCAAATAGGGGGTCTGAAAGGTCCTCTAACACAAAAGGAGCGGGAAAGGAGAAAACAGTTGCAATTATGCCTCTATTGCGGAAACTCAGGGCACTTTCTTCGAGACTGTCCGGTGAAACCTGCCAAGAAGGCAGTAGGAGCTGCAGTTACCAAAGTTACAAACTCTGAGCAGGGAAACGACCTCGCCCGACAAGAATAGAGGTCCTCTTGCCGAGCGTGAAAACCAGTTCCGTGACCTCGCATTTCGTGATACCTATGGTCCTCATTAGCCCTGATAATCCCGATCGATTACATGCAATTGAAGCTTACGTCGACAGAGGTGCCATCGGCAATTATGTGGATCATGAAATGGTTTTGAGGATGAATCTAACTCTTTGTCCCAAGGCTGTAAAGGAGGTCATTACTACGGTGGATGGTACGGAGATAGCCTCCGGGCCAGTAACGCATACCACTCAAGAGGTGACGCTAGTAAGTCAAGATGGACACCATGAGAAGATTGTGTTCGATGTGATCAAGGCCCCTCAGTTCCAGATTATTCTAGGAATACCTTGGTTAGAGAAACACAATCCTCTGATCGATTGGCGAGCAAGAACAGTCCAGTTTCCAGAATGTGTCTCTACTTGTCACCCTCCACCTGGTGTTGCACTGGCAGCAATTTCTTCAGAGACTCCCCAGTTACCTCCCGAATACCTAGAATACCAAGATGTTTTCCGGAAGGATCAGGCTAACTCTCTACCTCCTCATAGGTCTTATGACTGCCAGATAGACCTGATACCTGGATCTACTCCTCCTTGTAGTAGAATGTATGCCCTCACCGAGCCTGAGAACCTTCACCTTCGACAATACCTGGATCAATACCTGGCAAATGGGTTTATTCGTCCTTCCAAGTCCCCTGCTTCTTCAGCTTTGTTCTTCGTTTCAAAAAAGGAAGGAGACCTTAGAGCTTGTATAGATTATCGCTCCCTGAACCAGATCACCGTTAAGAATAGATATCCATTACCTTTGATCCCTGATCTCCTGGACCAAGTCAGAAAAGCATGCATATATACAAAGCTGGATCTTAGAGGAGCTTACCACTTGGTACGAGTAAAAGAGGGCGGTGAATGGAAGACGGCCTTCCGCACCAAGTATGGGCTATTTGAATATCAGGTCATGCCCTTCGGACTTTGCAATGCCCCGGCCGCCTTTCAATATTTTATGAACGATGTCCTCAGAAAGCTCATAGATGTGTGTGTTGTTGTTTACATTGACGACATCCTCGTTTATTCTTCATCGGAATCTGAACATCGGAAACACGTGAAAATGGTCCTTGAAAGATTGCGTCAACACAAACTTTTCGCTAAGTTGGAAAAATGTGTTTTCAACGTGACTGAAGTTGAATTCTTGGGATTCATATTATCACCTGGCGGAGTGCGTATGGATTCAAAGAAGGTCGATGCAGTTCTCAAATGGCCATCACCATCCTCCGTAAAAGGTGTGCAAAGCATGTTAGGCTTCGCTAACTTTTACTGCAGGTTTATCCCCGAATTCTCTCGAATAGTCCAGCCCATCACTGCCTTGTTAAAGAAAAACAAACGTTTTGAATGGTCTAACGACGCGGAACAAGCTTTCCAGGATTTGAAGACTAAATTTATCTCTGCACCAATCTTAAAACACCCTCGCCCCGAACTCCCCTACATCGTGGAAACTGATGCTTCAAGCCTTGCCATGGGGGCAGATCTATCACAAAAGGACCCGGGAACCAATCAGTTGCATCCCGTGGCATTTTGGTCCCGCAAATTCTCGCCTCCTGAAATCAATTACACGATTACTGACAAGGAACCTCTGGCTATCAAGTCTGCCTTTAAGGCTTGGCGGCATTATCTGCTGGGGGCCCGACACACCGTTACTGTGATTACGGATCACCGAAACCTGCAATATTTGAAAACCGCAAAAGCCCAATCCTCTAGACAACTCCGTTGGGCATTATTCTTTGCCGAGTTTGACTTCATAATTACCTATCGACCTGGTACAAAGAACGGCAAAGCTGATGCCCTTTCTCGGATGGGAGTGGAAGAACACTTAATCAACCCTAAACCTGTACCAATCATTCCCGAACAAAGAATTCTGGGTGTAATCGCCACAGGATCCATTGAGGAAGTTAAGGACAAAGCCAGGCAACTTGTAACTCCAGCAGACATACAGAATTGGCATCTGCAGGGAAAGGACTTTGCAGTAAAGGACAACTTATTGTATTTCCAAGAACGATTATACCTACCCAGCACAGATTTACAGAAAAAAGTAATCTCTTGTTATCACGATTCTTTAATGGAAGGACATCCCAGTATGACCAAGACCTCAGAAAAGATCAAGCGCTACTTCTGGTGGCCGTCTTGGAAAAAAGATATCAGAGACTTTATAATGTCCTGTGGAGTATGCGCCCAAAACAAGAGTCAAAAGGAAAGACCAGCAGGCATCTTACGCCCTATTGACATCCCACCTCGCCCTTGGCATACGCTTTCTATGGACTTTATCACCGATCTACCTCCATGCTCCGGATACAATACGATTCTAGTAATCGTGGACTTATTCTCCAAGATGGCGCATTTCATTCCGCTCAAAGGCTTGCCAACAGCAGCAACTCTGGCCCGAGAATTTCTCGAAAACATCGTCCGACTGCACGGTTTTCCTTCGGTTCTAATTTCGGATCGAGGTAATCAATTTATTTCTCATTTTTGGCGAAGTTGCTGTCGGTCGGCTCAAATTGATGTGAGACTATCGACCAGACACCACCCTCAGACCGACGGACAAACCGAGAGGACCAATCAAACTCTGGAACAGTATTTACGCTGCATGCTGCAACAAACTGAAAAAACTTGGAAAGACATCCTTTGGATAGGCGAATATGCCTACAATAACTCTGTCCATTCGGGAACTGGGAAAACCCCGTTTTTTCTTTTGTACGGCAGTCACCCTCGAACCTCGGAGTTGGATCCCCTCCAAGATCTTGAAACACCAGCAGTAGACTACCTGCATTCTACAATCACCCAAGCCTTTAAGGAAGCTGTTTCTCACCTTCAAAGGGCTAAAGAACAATACAAGAAAGGAGCAGATCAACATCGGAAGGAAGCCCCTCAATATCAAGTAGGGGATCAAGTCTGGTTATCCACCAAATATCTACCTCTAAAAGGGCCACGCACATTCAACCCAAGATACCTTGGTCCCTATTCCATCACTACCATAGTAAACCCAGTAGCGGTCAAGTTGGACTTGCCCCCGCACATGAAGATACATCCGGTCTTCCACGTCTCTCTATTAAAACCCGTGCAACCTCAAACCCGACTAACTAAATCTCCAAAACCTATCCTAGTTGATGGAGAACTCGAGTTTGAAGTCAAAAGCATTCTGGACTCCAAGATCTCCAAATCTAAACTATTTTACCTAATTGACTGGAAAGGCTATGGCCCCCAAGAGAGATCCTGGGAACCTGCTGAATATGTCCACGCTCCTCGCCTAATCAAAAGATTTCACCGAACATTTCCTGACAAGCCAAAACCCCCGGAGAAGCCCGGTTTGGGAGGGGCCTTGTGGGGGGGTACTGTCATGATCTCTGCTTCCAAAAGGTCAGGGTTTTCCCAACTCCCTTGGAAGCAGATCCATAACCCAGGTTCTGAGTGCCAACCAGTCCCAATTGGGACCTTTTGGACCCAGTCCTGGCGCCAGTGGCACCAGGCTCATAAATATGCCCAGTTCCAGCGCTGGAAGCGCCGGGCTCATAATGCTTGGGTGGACTTACCTGCAGCAGACCATGCTGCTTACTTGCCTGCCAGTTGAGCCTCTGATCCTCTTCTGTTTGGAACTACTTTTCCTGTTGGGTGGGGCAGGAGCCACTCCCTAGATTCAGAACACTGGAACTCTTCTGGAAAGCAGGAACTCTTTTCTTACCTAGGCGTGGCTGTGGAAGGAGACACCTAAGCACTACAGGAGGCTATTTAAACCACACCCGATGGATGAATCTTGCTTTGCGTTATTCTGCATCCTCTGCAGCAGAACACTCATCGTGTCTTCTGCATCTGATCCTGGGCCTAAGGAAAAAGGCTTACCATCCTGAATCCAGTCTTCAGCAACACCTATAAAGACAAGAAAGAACAGGTTAGCATTACGGTCTTCAGTGACAGCTCTTCACTTACCTGGTCCATCGGCTGTCACCAACGCCTCGCGCTACATTCCGGCATCTGAAAGACAAAGGCTTACCTACTCTTCGTGCGCTCCGGAGGTCGTCACACTGCATTCCGGCATCTGAAAGACAAAAGCTTACCAACTCTTCGCACGCTCCGGAGGCCTTCGGCGCTGCATCCCGCATCTGAAAGACAAAACAAGGTGCGTTTAAAGACATTGGGGAACTTTAATACTCACATGCCATTACTCCTTTCCACATCTAACCCAGTGGGTATTCCGGCACCCTGCAGCCGCTCCGAACTTGTACCTGCAAAATAAAAAGACAGTTAGAGCGCATCGTGAAGCAGGCAACAAGCGCTTACTTACGTGCTTCCAGGCTCTTCTATTCATCACACGGGCTCCATCTTCAACTCACTTCAGCCAGTCATCCGCCATCGCCGGAACCCTGCAAAACAAGAAACATCATTACTAAAGACTTTAAAGACATTAGAATTACTCGAAACTTACCGTTCGTGCAGTAAACGACGGACAGCAGTCCTCTGAAGTCAAGAGGCCTGCGCTACCTATCCAGTGAAGAAACTGGTTACAGCACCCTGCCCCGAGGCAGATGGAGAGCACGGCGTTCACTGACCTAAGGTGAGAGCGTTAACCTTTGGGGTTCTACAGGAGAAGAGAAAGGGAAGAAGAGAGAGACATTCAATAACCCAGTTCCTTAATCCCATATTTTCTATCTGCAGACATCTTACCCTTCGAGTCACACATACAGTGCACAGAGGTCCAGCCCAAAGAGCCAGCCGTGTGTTACACATGTAAGAGGATTCAATTCAACACTACAGCTAAGTCAACGCCTAGTCTATAATACTGAATGAAAACCCTTATTGATATATCTTTATGTCCAGTTCATGCGTTCTGGATGACTACCCCTATATAACACCCCTCTCTTGGAATCCCCCTGACCCCACTGAGCCAAGAAGTAGTTCTGTTTTGCAAGTTAAAAGGTTTATTTGATAATTTAAAATATATATATATCACACTTTATAATAAATTAATAATTGAATAGCACACTTAATCTGATATGATAAAGATCAACAACGGAGAATCTGGCACTAGCACACTTCTTATAATCACTAATGAGTTGACATGAAATGGATAAGGTAGCACACTGGTAAATAGGAACAAAAGTATAATGTGGTAGAGGATGCTTTATGTAAGCTCAGGTGGATGCAATATTCAATGAATGCAGTACAGAAAATACTCAATATGATTTCAACCAAACAAGGTAATCACTTTTCTCTGGCAATCCCCTCCCCCCCTTGATGCAAGGCAAGGAAATGGAAGGAAAACACACAGTTCTCAGAAATGCAATCAATGTAAATCAGTTCACCCCAGCAAGCTTACACTACAGAAATTTAAAACACAGGCAAATGCTTTGATATGTGCTAGCAATGGATGAGAAATATGCTGGAAATGCTTTTAATTCCCTTTCAGAGGTTCAGGGTGAGTGGTATCTAGTTAATATTAGTCCAGGCTCACACTAGCAATGATGCAGGGATAGTTAGCAGGTTAAACGAATTTCTGGCAAATGGAAGGCAAGCAGCAGCAGTTTTTACATGTGACGAAATTTGCAAATCGCGGTAAAATTCGCGAATGCGTGTTCCGCGATTGCGGTAAAACTATAGGGATGCGGTTCTAGGTTCGTAGGAAAGCCACGATTCTAACCTTTCAGATGAAAGTTATTGCAAGTCTCTAGCACAAACGGTTGCGGAGATATGAGCGATTTTGTGAAGGTCGTTTTTCAGATTTGAAATTTTAAAGTTCAAAAAGACAAGTGCAGCTTGCAACTAGGAAATGACAAGTGACAGCTTTACAAATGACAGGTGACAGTTAGGAGGCAGTTCTACTTAGATTGAATAGATTGAATTATATTATTTTAACTAGGAGATTGGTTCTGCACAGTTTTCTAGGTACTCACACTATATTCTTGAGTGAAATGGGCCTCGCCATGGATCTGGTCAGGTTTTAAATTCGCCTCTGGTCTCTGCACTTCACAGTGATCTGGGTCAGCTCTCTCTGGTTCTCTGGTCTGGGTCTCTAGTTCTGGATAGATTGAAGTCTCTAGTTTGGCTCTCTGGAGGTTTGATGGAGGTAAGTATGGATTTTTCCGGCAGAGCGTCCCGCTGCAGATGGAATTGAAGGTCCCTATCTGTCCTGTCTGTCTGCTTTTATGTGTTTAGAATGTGGGTGTGTTCTAGCATCACTGACCCTACCTCTCTCTCAGCTTCTAATTGGTCAAACTTCCATTTATCATTTGATTGGGGAATGAACTGTGAGTCAGAGGGATGTCATTTTATGGCTTGCAGATAGGACACTCCTCTGTCAGATTGCACACATTCTATATTTGATAATAAAAGACATATTTCACAGTTACACAGTTGCTTGAAATTACATATACATGGTGTGGCTGAATTTAGCCATGTCTCTGTCCAAATCTGCTGTTTCTAAGAGCTTGCATTCAGAAATGGCACATAATTGACTTTTTAACTGATTTTTCACTTTCTGACATTGACCCAACTTTACATACATGTGTGCAGGGAGTATGGACATTAACTGATGAAGTTTCAGATTTTTAACATGCATACATTTAGAGTAATATCCACTTTTCCGCTAAAACCCCCCTGAACATACCACCGGGTCGAAAAACCTCTTAAAATGTGGGCAGAAAAATCACAAGAATTATGGTATCATTTATAAAATGTTCACATGTCCGCTCTATGAGTTATTCATCTTTTTAGAGTTATGTTCTGGCTCCAAAGGGGTGTGGTTTCCTCTCAGCACAAGGTAGAAATACTGGTTTTTCCAGTTCTGCCAAGCCAGCTTGCTCTCACAGGCAGTGCCCCTCCCCTTTCCTCAGGAGGAAGCCACTTTTTACGACCATTTACGACTCCTGCCAATAAAACCTTTGCCTGAGCCAGGACAGGGCTTTGTTCACTTTCCTGCAGAGCACAGGTAATTCAATTATCAGATAGATGGCATATCCTTAGTGTGAGCAGCAAAAGGGCAGCTAGGCCTGGGAACACAGCTGTGACTCAAGTTTCACTCCTGATGGGGGTAGTTGCCAGGCAGAATTCAGTTCCTTAAGCCGGGTTTCAGATAAAATGTCACTTTTTGTTCCCCAGTTTCTGCCTTCAAATAAAACTAAACATTTTCACATATGCAGCTAGAAGGCTGATTCTAAGTGCAAAACTATGGCATTTCAACAGTTACAAAGGCATGTGACACCAAACATAGGTCACTCATTTAATCTAAACATTTTCGATTTTAGTGTCTTTAAATCCAGTGCAACTTAAACTGCTGACTCCATAGCTCAGCCAGTTTTGTTATAAGCATTGTTCTGGGCTCTTCATTTCCCAGATTTTGTAGGCACACAACACTCCATTCTACCAAATGTCTGCTGGTGTCCAGTGAGTTTTTAGATGTGTTGCAATGTTTAAAATAGACAGTTTGAGCCTGCCTTCAGAGAAACACAGGGTGGTTTTAAACTGCCGGCTTTTGGATAGTGGTGAGTACTGGTACTGCACCCATTTTTGGGATTTAAGAAAATGAATTCCCAACAATTCTAGGTTGCATTTGGCAATCAGCATTGCCATTCCCAATGGTTTCAGACTACTGTGCGGGTAGTCCAATGGTGGTTTTAAAGCGCTTTGAAGCTAACCGGCGCTACTGTTTTTCCTTTGGCAACCCATTTCCCACATGGCAACCCGGCCTTTCATTCTCGCACTGGTGGGTGACAAGTGAGGCAACCATTTTGGTGTGCGCACAAACTGCGCAGCTTTCCTGGATTTCGGCGCACATGTGGGTTTTCCGCCATCTTGAATTTTCTAAGCCCACAGCACCAAATGTTGTGGCATGATAGCTTAAACGTGGGTCAGGACACCCAACAAGCCCCCCCACGCGACTGCACTTTGAATTTGAGTCGATGGGGAGTCGCGTGCCCAAGGGTTTTGACCCACGCACCGGTCTGTCCGCATAATCTTCTTCCTACTCTGTAGATGACACAGTTCAGCATCTTCTTCTCCATCCGGTACTGATCGATCGGTTCTCCTCGCCGGTCCTGATGGGAATATTGGGCGGTCCACTGGGCCCATTGGATCTTCGTTCCCAGTCTCCGGATCACCCTCCTTGGCCCGTCTTCAGGTTTTCTTTCTCCTAGGACGACAAAGGAAGAGCGGCAATACCTACTCATAGACATTTTTCCACCACTGTTGAGATAGTGGGACAGCATATGCATTTCATCATGACGAAACATTACATTCTTATTTTGATAAAAAACAGTATAACTAAGAGACAGTTTCATGCAAATCACAATATTTTAGAGACTAGATGTGGTATGTTTTATGATTGGAACAGAATTAGTCTGAGACAGTACCCGCTAGGATTCCAGAGGATTCCTCCAGTTGTTGCAGAGTGTGCCTGGGATGACAACATTTCAACTGGTTTATGTGGACCCACTTGTCTTCCCCCTCTGCCGAACCGCCTTTGGGGATGTGGATTTTGTAGGCCACAGGTGAGATCTTGTCGATGATCTCCAAGGGTCCTTTCCATGTAGGCAAAAATGTGCGCTGCTTGGCCTGGTTCCTTTGGAAGTTGTATAGATAGACCCGGTCCCCCACCTGATATTCCTTCCTGGAAGTTTTCAGGTCATAGTGGGTCTTCATGCTATCAGCTGATCTTTCTAGATTCCGCTGAGCATAAGCAAAACCATGTTGGAGGTGTTTCCTTAAATTCTCTACATACTCATGAGTAGTGGAGGCATTTATCAGTGTCTGCTCTTGGGTCCTATAGAGCAAATGCTGAGGAAGCACCATCTTGCGCCCAGTCATCAACTCAAATGGTGACATTTTGGTTGCAGATGAAGGGGTAGATCTGATAGCCATTAGGACCAGAGGTAATCGGATATCCCAACTTGGCCCAGAATCTGCCACAAACTTCTTTAATATGCTCACAATTGTCCGGTTATATCTCTCTACTGCCCCAGAAGAAGCTGGTCTATAAGCAATATGCAGCTTTCTCTTGACCCCCAGTATCTCCCACATCTTTGTCATTACTTCACTGGTGAAGTGGCTACCTCTGTCTGACTCAATCCTTTGAGGTAGACCAAAACGGGAAAAGATGTGGTTAATCATCAAGGCAGCTGCAGTTTCTGCCTTGCAATTTGGGGCTGGGAGACATTCCACCCACTTGGTAAACAAGCATGTCACGGTCAACATGTACTTATTCCCCCTAGCCGAGCGAATCACAGGGCCTACAAAGTCGATTTGTAAATCTGACCATGGCAGTGTCATCCCCCTCTTTTGGAGAGGTGCACGATGCGTGAGGGATGATGGCTGAAATTGTGCACACACAAGACACCCCTTCAAGTATTGGTCGAGGTCCTGCCCCATGTGTGGCCAGTATGCAACCTCTCTTAAGATTTCCAATGTCGTGTGAAACCCCCTATGACCGGCAGTAGCCGCATCATGGGCGTGACTTAACATCAGGCTTCGGAATGAGGTAGGAACCACCCACTGATCGTGGCCAGCTTTGGATTTCCTTACCAGCAAACCGTCTTGGATCCGGAACATTTTTGGACATTTCATCAACACTCTTAGGTCCTCTTTCCCAATGTAATCGGTATCCGTCAGGGGAAAGTTCTCAGGGTCCTCAAGGTGCTGGTAAAATTTACCAATAATTGGATCCCCCTTCTGAGCAGTAATCAAATCAGCATCAGGGGTCTCCTTACTCCATTGTACAATTGAAAGGTCGTTGTGAGCATTTGTCTGGGACCTAGTGATGGCAGTGACCTGGATTTCCCCCAACAGGGACTCAATCTCAATTAGATCCCCTTGGATGGCCCCGGTTTTGGCCAGCTGATCAGCTAAGTCATTTCCAGTTTTGTCTGGTCCCTCTACTTTGGAATGACCCTTGATCTTTTTCCAATAGATGGTCATCTCATTTGAGGTGACCAGATCATCAATGTTTTGGATCAACTTCCCATGTTTCAAGGGTTTGTTGTTAGCACATAACATGCCTCTGGTTTTCCAATTAACCAGGTGCTCCACGAACCCATTCCGTACATAATCCGAATCTGTGATTATGACCAGTTCGTGGAGTTGATGCTGGACAGCAGTGAGGATGGCCTGATGCACAGCCATCAATTCTGCCACCTGACTACTTCGGGGACCAATTTTGTATCCAGCGGAGGGTTCTGGGGACTCATTCACCCATGCATTCCCTACGCTGGCCACCAGTTCTTTCTCCCCGTCGTTGTCAACATGGTAAGAGCATCCATCCACATAGACAGTGGGCATTCCCTCACACTTGTCCTCTTCAAAGACTTTGTGGGGGGAATTAAGGTATGCCTCCATGTTGTCCTTTATTTTTAGACTTTCGTCCTCGAGACAGTTTTCTCTGGCACAATCATGCAAGTCAGCCAGACCTTGCGCGAGGGGACTCTTCTTGTTTTGGCCATATCTGACCTCCACAGGAAAGCCTTGCATTGACAGAATCCAGGAAGTAATTCGGGAATTACTAACATTTCCGGCCCGGATTCTGTCACTTTGGAGATATTGCAGAGGCTGGTGTGGAGTCTCCACTATGATGTGTTCCCCCTGGATAAACGGGCGGTAATTCTTCAATGCCCACACCGTTGCCAGGAGTGCCTTCTCAGAATCGTTGAATTTTTCCTCCACAGAGGATAAAGTTTTGCTCGCATAGGAGATTACTTTATTGACCTTGTCATGCTTTTGGTATAATACGGCCGTCAAGCACGTATTAGAGAACCCCGTCTCCAGGAAGAACTCCTTGTTTCTGACAGGGTAAGCTAGGCAAGGCGCTTGTGAGAGGCTTCTTTTGAGTTGTTTTACTGCCTCGGATTGTTCTGGACCCCATTCCCACTTGACCCCCCCCTTCAGGAGATGAATCAGGGGTCTGGTGATCTCTGCGTAGCCCTCAATGAACTTTCTGCTGTAATTAGTCAGTCCAAGGAGGCTCCTTAGTTCCCGCAGCGTTGTGGGGTCTTTCAGTTTCTGAAGTGCTTCCACTTTCTTTTCCTGGGGACAAAGACCCTGAGGAGTAATCTCATGCCCCAAGAAGTTAACACGGGTTTTACACCACTGTGCTTTCTGAAAGGAAAGTTTTGCTCCGGCGGCCCTCAACTGTGTCAGAACATAACGGATCTCCGCTATGTGTTCCTCCACAGATGAACTTTTGATGAGGACATCATCTACATAAGCCAGGTTACCCCTTGCACCCAAGTCAGGCATGGCCTTGTGTAGAAAAATGTTGAATTCATTGCCTGAGTTGAGGTATCCGAAGGGAGTCCGGGTCCATGTGTATTGCTGGCCCCCAAAGGTAAAAGCCAGCTTGTATTGGTCCTCCCTACTGACAGGCACGGTCCAGTATCCATTGGTCAGGTCTATTGCAGTGAATACCTGTGACCCCTGGATCTGGGCCAGCCCTTGGTCAATGTAGGGCAGAGGCCATCGGGAAGTATGGACCCGTTTGTTGAGCTCCCTAAGGTCGGCGCAGAGTCTCCACTGGCCGTTTGGCTTCAATATTCCCAGCACCGGATTATTGAAGGTGCTGTGGACGGGACGGATTATTCCCCGGGACTCAAGGTTCTTAATTATTTCGGTAAGGGACTCCATGGATGCAAGAGGCAAACGATATTGCTTCACAAACACTGGAGTCATGCCAGGGTCCGTGGGGATTGTTGTTGTGTGGATGTCGGTGCGACCACAGTCATATGAGTCTACCGCAAAGAGATCTTGGAAATCCAAGAAAACTTGTTTCAATTTTTGCTTTTGTTCCAGAGTCACACAGGCATCAGCTAGATTGACTCTCTCTTCCACCATCTGCCTGAAGCCTGGAAAGACTTCTGGTTTGGCTATCTCCGCGGCCTCCTCCAGCTGGGTGGAGAAGTCCCTGGTCAGAGTGCTGATTTGGACCGGAGGCTTCAGGTGGGCAAGGCAGCCCTCATGTACCTGGAAAATCACCTCATCCCTCCTGAAGTCACAAGTCACATCTTCCTTACCATAGGGGCAAGAAGTGTACACCAGGAAGTTCCCCCCATGCCGGGTAAAAATCCTGTCTGGTGTTGTATGGTCCTCACTGTCACTGTCAAAACAGTCCTTGGGGATTGGTCCTAACAGTTCATTTACTAGGTCGATGGAAAAATGTTGGTCATCAACCGCCATTCCAATAATGGTGCCTGCGGCTAGAGTAATACTCTTTAAGTCGCTGTTATCCACCTCTATTGGAATGGGGTCATGTTCTATGTTGACTAATGGTGTTGGGTTTACCCCCAACCCTTGCTGTTGGAAAGAAGCATTTAGATGTATGTAAGCATCAGGGTTTTTCAACTCTTGTCCCCTTTTAACTTTCACTTCCAGGGAGAATTGTCGGGTCCTTTCTGGGATGGTGACTTCCTCTTTAACCTGAATTTCAACTGCATAAGGTAGCAATTGAGCTGACCTAAATGCTTTTTCTGGATCATCAAAGCCCATGGGATTATCCGCTAATCGGGACCAAGCTTTGAAGTTTATTAGGTCCAAACTAATGGCAAAGCGATTGAGAATGTCACTGCCTAAGTAAAAGGCGGCAGTGACGTCTCGCACGACCCAACAATTATGGACTATGCTCTTGTTGCCAATAGAGATTTTGAGCATACACCTGCTTGGCAGGAGATGTTTTGAATTGGGTGCTTCCAGGTCCATTTCCCATTTGTCTATCAGTTTGAAGGTGGGAATGGCTGGATCTTTTGGAAGTTGGCGAAACATGGCTTCGCTGATGAAGCTCTTACCGTTGTTCACACACACTCGAGCGAGAACAGAGTCCTTCCCATCATTTAACTGAACAGGGATGAACAACTGCTCTCCAATTTGCTGAATATCAGCCAGGCTCTGAGCTGATTTCACATCTTTCTGGACTATAGGAGTGGGAGTTTCTGATTGTGGATTAGTATAGAATTTCAGAGTGTTTCCTTCCAGTGTGGAATACCACCTTAAACTGGAAGGAAGGTTGATTTTCAGAAATAGAGAGGACCCCCCATCACCAGTCTGTTGTCCTACTGCTATTACTGTCACGTCTGGAATCTGGTTGTTCTGGAAGTGAAATTCTACTTGGTCAGATTTTTGTTCAACCATGTGGCAGGTGCCGTTTAAACTAACATGGTTAACACTCTGTTTTAATTTTATTGGTCGGCTAGTCTGGGTCCAGAGGACCTTGTTTACGCAATCTATTAGGGGTGACAACCTTCTCAGGAGGTCATTCCCTAGTAAACAAGGGGTGCCCTCTGCGGTCACAACTATGACCGGGAGTTTCAACTTATGTCGCCCAATTTTAATGTCCAAATCTGCCGTCCCCTCGACGGGAATTTCCTTCCCGTCAAAGTTCTGCAGTTGTCCAGGAAGAGAGGTGAGAGGAATTTGGTAATTCTCTCCCCTTCCTGCATTCAGTTCGTCAAAGGCCCTTCTGGACAGAAGGGTAGCTTGAGATCCCGTGTCCACCAGTGCCGAGATCGTACCCTGCCCCTGTACTTGTACCGGGGCATAATATCTTCCCTCCTTCTCCTCAAGGGGGCACAGATAATGCACATTTTTGGACAACTGGTGGGCTAACTTTCTGGTTTTGGACATCGATAGCGAAGAGATTTGGGCAGAATTCTGTGGAGAGTCTTGGGAATCTGAAAGAAAAAGTTGGCAACTGGAGATCAGAGCCATTGTGGGTTCCCCTGGTTCCGGTTCTGGGCTGCCCCCCCCTTTTTGGAGGCAGTCCCCAGGATGGGTTTGAACCAGGGGATTTTCTTGCTGTTGGTTCTGGGATGAGATGGTGGGCGGCGGTAGCTCAGTCTCCACATCTCCCCAGTCTGGATTTGCATCCCTAGGGACCCATTTTTCTTTGGGGGGAGTTCCCCCCTCTCTGAAGGAGAAGATCCTTTTCCCAGGATCCTCTGAGGATCCCTCTCCCTCAAATTGGAAGATCTGTACCTCCCCCTCAAACTGAGTCTGTTTGGGTCTTTTGTTTCTCCTACCCCCCCTCTGCTCCTTAGGAGGCAGACTTTCAGGGGCAAGAGATTTCGTTTCCGGTTCCTGGGTTTCCAGGGGCTGTTTACAAGTGAGGAAGGAAGCTTCCTCCAAGGCTTTACACCCCCCTTCCCTTTGTGCCTCCTCCCTGGGAACCGGTGAGTTATCGGGGTGCTGCCCCCGTCATTGTTCTGGAGCACCAGGTCCAGAGTTGGGTGCGTTCTGCGCCGGCACGCCCATCTGAGGGTTCTGCTGAGCCCTCAGTATGTGACCCAGGTCCCGCGCCATGTTTTGAACCTGGCGCTCTAACTGGGAAACCCGCTCAGGCTGATACGGGGCCCTGTTTTCTCCCCTGGGCTGATCCCGGGAAGGGTAGCTGTCCCTTCTTTGGTAGTACCCCTGGTTGGGAAGATTTGGGTACCCCTCCACCCTTGGCCTCCCCTCTCCCGGATTCAGTGGTCTCGGCTCAGGGAATTGGGGAAAGAAGGATGGATGGTTTTGGGGCTGAAAGTCGGGTGGATATCTGGGGAAAAAGTTCTGCCCAGGGTTTGGTAAATTTCTGCCCTCCTGGGGAAGTTTGGAGGGAAGTTCCCTGGGTTAGGTGCTTGGCTGGATCCCCCCCCTTGGGCTGGAGGAGTCCACACATAACCCAGGATGGGTCGATTTCCCTTGTAACGGGGACTTACATAATCAGGAGAGCGAGGGACCCCATTTGTGGGGCTGCCTCCTTGGCTCCCTGTCTGTGACTGGCCCGAGGACCTTCTGGGCCTAGCATTATTAGGTGCAGGTAGGTTTTTAGGCCCCCCCATCTCCAAATCTAAAACGGGGGTGACCTTTACCTCTGCCACCTTGGCAGCAGCAGGGGTGGTGTTGGCTTTGGGGTTTTTCTGGGCATTACTTTTGCTATCTACCGGTTTCTGCACCTCATAGATCCGGGTAGCCTGTTCAATGACCCAGTCTAAAGATCTTTTCTCGTGAAAATCCCTCACGAGCTGGGTCATGATATATTTGGGCAAGGCATGGAAAAACGTATTAATAAATTCCCTGCTATCCGTGCGCACCCTTCTTGTGGTCTGTGCAAAAGCACGCTTTAACTCCTGCACAAATTCTTGTGGGGCCTGATCCTCTCCACATTGCAAATTGTAGGCTGCCTTGCGAGCCTCTTGAGGATTTCTGTGAACAGAAAAATGTTTCAAGATGGCCGCCTTATAGGTGGACCATCTTAAATGATTTTGGTCCTCCAGCCCCGCAAAGAAACTGGAGTATTCCGGGGAGAAGGTCCACTTTACATATTGAATACAGCTTTGGCTGTCCTTCAAATGGAATGTCTCCATCATTTGTTCAAACAACTCTAAGTGCTCCCAAACAGAATACTTAGCGTTCTTATGGTAAGGCGTGATGACGCTCCTGATCGCCTTAATCTGCTTTAAGGGGTCCTTAAGCAAGGCCCTTTTTGCCTTATTGGCCTTTTTGGTTCGGGTAACCCTTGTCCATTCTTCCTCGGACTCAGAGGCACTGCTCCCAGAGGTTCCCGTCTGTTCTTCCAGGTTTTCCCGGATTCTGCGAGCCTGGGAATGGCTGGCAGAATGTGGGGACCTGGTCTCCTGTGTCCTGCGCAGTTCAGAGGAGTCTTCAGATTCCTCCTTGCTGCCAGGATTTGATGGGTACCCCCTCCACTGACCTAACTGGGCAGAGGTTTTCAGGATGCCCTTAAAGGGCCTACTCTCCTGGGGTTCCCCATTGAACTGTACTGTACTTGGGTGCCCATACCCGGATGCCCACCCCTCCATTCCTGAGTGGTACTGGCCTATGAGCCCCATACTCTTAGCTGGATAGTAATCTGCCATCCCTGTAGCCCTGTGCTCCTGTGCGCCAGGGGACATGGGGGTGGTAGAGTCCAGGGACTGGGGGAGATGAAGGCCCCTGGTGTTAGGGCTCCTGCGGTTATGGTCAGGAGTCTCTCTTTCCCAGCGGACCTCATCTCTATCCGCCCCTGCTCCCTGTTGCAATGCAAGAGCCTGCATTTGTGCTTTCAGTTCCTCTGTTAAGGCCTTACTCGACTCTATCAGTTTCTCCTGCATCGCTACCTGTTGCTGGAGCCTCTCATTGTGCTGGCAGAGAGCCTCATTTTCCCTCTGTACTTCCTGGTTGGTCCTGGAGAACTGGGCCAGTCTTTGCTGCAGGAGGGTTACCTCCTGAGCTGTGTCCCTATTGGCCTGCTCCTTTCTTGCTAGAGCATCCTCCACCCTCCTGGTGTGCTCTAGCAAGTTCTGGTGTTCTTTTTGGAGGTCACCCAGTCCCTGGTGGGCCAGGTGATTTTCTTCCATTTTTCTTTTTAAATGGCAGACTTCCTGGCCTAAGGTATCCCTTTCCTGACTAAGAGCCTGCATCTGTGCCGCCAGGTCGTCCCTTTGCCTTTGGAAGGCACCAGCATTCTGGCGCTCCTGATCAAACTCTGCCTGGGTATCCAGGTCTTTCAGAATTAGTTTGTTGCTCTCTGCCTTCACTCTATCTAGGTGGCCTTGCAGGGTGACTACCTGCTCAGCACATACCCTGTTGAAGTCCAGTTGTTGCTCCAGCTTTTTCTGGTTTTGCAGTAGGGAGTCCAAACCTTCTTGGTATTCCTTCTGCAAGGCCAGAAATCTGGTATTCTGTTCTACCTTTTCCTGTTGCAGCACATCCATATCCTTCTTTATTTTAATGATGTGCTGCCTACTATCATCTTCTGACTCCTGGCTCCTCTGCAGCCTCTGCTCAGAAGAGTCCAGATCAGATTGGGCCTTCTGTAATGCCATCTGTTGCCTATTTGCCAGATTTTGGCTTTCAGCACATCTATCCTGCATGTCTCCCATATATAGTTACAGGTATGCTGCTATCCTGGAAATCTTATTGTGTTCCTCTTTGGCTTTAGGAGCCATATATAGTTCACTCAGGGCCACATGTAAGGGACCCTGATCTCTATATATATCTGACCCTGTTTCAGTGACCTGTTGTGTGATGGCCTGCAACCACACATCCTGGCGCTGTTCGGTCCATTCACCTCTCACAAATAGCTTATGCAAGAGGTGCTCTCTGGCTATTTTCATGTCTACTAAGGTCGTCATTCTAGAGATTGGTCTCTGTCCTGACTTACAGAAGTTTGTATTTTATTTTTGCAGAACAGAACTTTTCTTGGAGTGTCCCTTTTGAGGAATGCTTCACAGCGTAATGCAGCGTGGTGATCCGACCGGATGTATGTATCCCGTCAGTTAGCACACTGTATTAAGCTGCACAAGTGGTAAATCTAACCCAACGTCTCGGCTCGAGCCCCCAATTTGTAAGAGGATTCAATTCAACACTACAGCTAAGTCAACGCCTAGTCTATAATACTGAATGAAAACCCTTATTGATATATCTTTATGTCCAGTTCATGCGTTCTGGATGACTACCCCTATATAACACCCCTCTCTTGGAATCCCCCTGACCCCACTGAGCCAAGAAGTAGTTCTGTTTTGCAAGTTAAAAGGTTTATTTGATAATTTAAAATATATATATATCACACTTTATAATAAATTAATAATTGAATAGCACACTTAATCTGATATGATAAAGATCAACAACGGAGAATCTGGCACTAGCACACTTCTTATAATCACTAATGAGTTGACATGAAATGGATAAGGTAGCACACTGGTAAATAGGAACAAAAGTATAATGTGGTAGAGGATGCTTTATGTAAGCTCAGGTGGATGCAATATTCAATGAATGCAGTACAGAAAATACTCAATATGATTTCAACCAAACAAGGTAATCACTTTTCTCTGGCAATCCCCTCCCCCCCTTGATGCAAGGCAAGGAAATGGAAGGAAAACACACAGTTCTCAGAAATGCAATCAATGTAAATCAGTTCACCCCAGCAAGCTTACACTACAGAAATTTAAAACACAGGCAAATGCTTTGATATGTGCTAGCAATTGATGAGAAATATGCTGGAAATGCTTTTAATTCCCTTTCAGAGGTTCAGGGTGAGTGGTATCTAGTTAATATTAGTCCAGGCTCACACTAGCAATGATGCAGGGATAGTTAGCAGGTTAAACGAATTTCTGGCAAATGGAAGGCAAGCAGCAGCAGTTTTTACATGTGACGAAATTTGCAAATCGCGGTAAAATTCGCGAATGCGTGTTCCGCGATTGCGGTAAAACTATAGGGATGCGGTTCTAGGTTCGTAGGAAAGCCACGATTCTAACCTTTCAGATGAAAGTTATTGCAAGTCTCTAGCACAAACGGTTGCGGAGATATGAGCGATTTTGTGAAGGTCGTTTTTCAGATTTGAAATTTTAAAGTTCAAAAAGACAAGTGCAGCTTGCAACTAGGAAATGACAAGTGACAGCTTTACAAATGACAGGTGACAGTTAGGAGGCAGTTCTACTTAGATTAAATAGATTGAATTATATTATTTTAACTAGGAGATTGGTTCTGCACAGTTTTCTAGGTACTCACACTATATTCTTGAGTGAAATGGGCCTCGCCATGGATCTGGTCAGGTTTTAAATTCGCCTCTGGTCTCTGCACTTCACAGTGATCTGGGTCAGCTCTCTCTGGTTCTCTGGTCTGGGTCTCTAGTTCTGGATAGATTGAAGTCTCTAGTTTGGCTCTCTGGAGGTTTGATGGAGGTAAGTATGGATTTTTCCGGCAGAGCGTCCCGCTGCAGATGGAATTGAAGGTCCCTATCTGTCCTGTCTGTCTGCTTTTATGTGTTTAGAATGTGGGTGTGTTCTAGCATCACTGACCCTACCTCTCTCTCAGCTTCTAATTGGTCAAACTTCCATTTATCATTTGATTGGGGAATGAACTGTGAGTCAGAGGGATGTCATTTTATGGCTTGCAGATAGGAAACTCCTCTGTCAGATTGCACACATTCTATATTTGATAATAAAAGACATATTTCACAGTTACACAGTTGCTTGAAATTACATATACATGGTGTGGCTGAATTTAGCCATGTCTCTGTCCAAATCTGCTGTTTCTAAGAGCTTGCATTCAGAAATGGCACATAATTGACTTTTTAACTGATTTTTCACTTTCTGACATTGACCCAACTTTACATACATGTGTGCAGGGAGTATGGACATTAACTGATGAAGTTTCAGATTTTTAACATGCATACATTTAGAGTAATATCCACTTTTCCGCTAAAACCCCCCTGAACATACCACCGGGTCGAAAAACCTCTTAAAATGTGGGCAGAAAAATCACAAGAATTATGGTATCATTTATAAAATTTTCACATGTCCGCTCTATGAGTTATTCATCTTTTTAGAGTTATGTTCTGGCTCCAAAGGGGTGTGGTTTCCTCTCAGCACAAGGTAGAAATACTGGTTTTTCCAGTTCTGCCAAGCCAGCTTGCTCTCACAGGCAGTGCCCCTCCCCTTTCCTCAGGAGGAAGCCACTTTTTACGACCATTTACGACTCCTGCCAATAAAACCTTTGCCTGAGCCAGGACAGGGCTTTGTTCACTTTCCTGCAGAGCACAGGTAATTCAATTATCAGATAGATGGCATATCCTTAGTGTGAGCAGCAAAAGGGCAGCTAGGCCTGGGAACACAGCTGTGACTCAAGTTTCACTCCTGATGGGGGTAGTTGCCAGGCAGAATTCAGTTCCTTAAGCCGGGTTTCAGATAAAATGTCACTTTTTGTTCCCCAGTTTCTGCCTTCAAATAAAACTAAACATTTTCACATATGCAGCTAGAAGGCTGATTCTAAGTGCAAAACTATGGCATTTCAACAGTTACAAAGGCATGTGACACCAAACATAGGTCACTCATTTAATCTAAACATTTTCGATTTTAGTGTCTTTAAATCCAGTGCAACTTAAACTGCTGACTCCATAGCTCAGCCAGTTTTGTTATAAGCATTGTTCTGGGCTCTTCATTTCCCAGATTTTGTAGGCACACAACACTCCATTCTACCAAATGTCTGCTGGTGTCCAGTGAGTTTTTAGATGTGTTGCAATGTTTAAAATAGACAGTTTGAGCCTGCCTTCAGAGAAACACAGGGTGGTTTTAAACTGCCGGCTTTTGGATAGTGGTGAGTACTGGTACTGCACCCATTTTTGGGATTTAAGAAAATGAATTCCCAACAATTCTAGGTTGCATTTGGCAATCAGCATTGCCATTCCCAATGGTTTCAGACTACTGTGCGGGTAGTCCAATGGTGGTTTTAAAGCGCTTTGAAGCTAACCGGCGCTACTGTTTTTCCTTTGGCAACCCATTTCCCTCATGGCAACCCGGCCTTTCATTCTCGCACTGGTGGGTGACAAGTGAGGCAACCATTTTGGTGTGCGCACAAACTGCGCAGCTTTCCTGGATTTCGGCGCACATGTGGGTTTTCCGCCATCTTGAATTTTCTAAGCCCACAGCACCAAATGTTGTGGCATGATAGCTTAAACGTGGGTCAGGACACCCAACACACATCACCTTTGAAGATACGGTATACGCCCAGTCAAGACCGGCACCTCTACGGGAATCAGGTGAGCGTTACACTACCTCTTCATCTGCAACCAAAATGTCACCATTTGAGTTGATGACTGGACGCAAGATGGTGCTTCCCCAGCATTTGCTCTACAGAACCCAAGAGCAAAGGTTGATAAATGCCTCCACAACTCATGAATATGTGGAGAATTTAAGGAAACACCTTCAGCATGCTTTTGCCTATGCTCAGCGGAATCTAGAAAGATCAGCCGAGAACATGAAGACCCACTTTGATTTAAAAACTACCCGAAAGGAATATAAGGTGGGTGATCGGGTCTATCTATACAATTTCCAAAGGAAACAGGCCAAACAGCGAAAATTCTTGCCCACATGGAAGGGACCGCTTGAAATTATAGACAAGATCTCCCCTGTTGCCTATAAAATCTGCATCCCCAAAGGCAGTCTGGCGGAAGGGGAAGACAAGTGGGTACATATAAATCAGCTAAAGTGTTGCCATCCCAGGCACACTCTGCAACAACTGGAGGAATCCACTGGAATCCCAGAGGGGGCCGCTCCAGAGTAATTCAGTTCCAACCCTAAAATATTCCACATATAGCATATAAAATTCTGTGATCCTTGTATATATATATGTTCTTGTCTCCTAATTTAAAAAAGAAAATGTATATGTTCACATCTTCTGATTCATAAAATGTATATGTTCGCCACACCATTAATAGTGGTGAAGAAATGTCTACGAATAGGTATTGCCGCTTTGCTTTATCATCCTAGGAGAGATGAAACCATGGAGACTGACCAAGGAGGACGACCAGGGACCGGGAGCAGAGACCCGAGGGGCCCGGGGTACCGCCCTATCCTCCCATCAGGACCAGCAAGGAGAACTGATTGATCGACTGGAGGGAGGAAAAGATGCTGAACTGTGCCATCCATGGAATTGGAAGAAGAGGAGGCGAACATCCCAGATCTTGCGAGTTCCGTCAGAGAAAGGACAGAATGGCCATCGCAAGAGGGGGGGCTTGCGGGATGTTTTTACCCATGCATCCAAGCCCTACCATAAAACTGTGCAGTACAGGCATGGAAAACATCATGATGGCCAGAACTCCCCAGAGAGTGCACAGGGAAAACATGAACAATAGGCTGCCACCCATTTTTGCCTATGTTGTGAGCACAGGAGGGCACTGCCTAAAACCACCATTGGGCTAAACACACAGTAGCCTGAAACCATTAGGAATGGCAATGCTGATTGCCAAAAAGCAACTCAGAACTGTGGGGAATTCATTTCCTTAATCCCAAAAATGGTTGCATTACCAGTACTCACCACTATCAGAAAGCCAGCGTTTTAAAACCACCAGACTTTTGTGTAAAACTGAACAAATGAAACAAAACCAGGCCAAGGAAAGACTTGCTAAGAGGTGGAAGAATGTAAAACTATATTCTGAAATGACTTGAAGGAAGTAATTATTTAATGTATAGGTATAAATTGTCAGTTTGATTTGAATGTAGAAAACTGGGAACAAAAAGTGACATTAAGCTGAAACCTGGCTTAATGAAACTGGATTCTGCCTGACAACTATCCCCGACAGGAGAAACCTGTTCAGCCACTCTTCCCAGGCCTAGCTGCATCCTGCTGCCCCTTGCCAAAAGGAGTTGTCACCTCTCTGATTAGATTAGGGGTGGAGCACCTGGGAACTGGAAGGGACAGAACAATGCAACTTCCTTGACTCAGGCAAATGTTATATTGGGAGCGTCGTAAAATAGCTTCCTCTTGGGAGAAACTGGGGGGCAGCTGTGCCTCTGTGAACAAGCTGGCTTGGGGGAAGTGGATAAACCAGTAATTCCACCCTGTGATGTGGGAAGCCACACCCCTTTTTGACCAGAGCATCATTTTAAAAAGATAGATAACTCATAGTGCGGACTTGTCAGAATTATATAAGTAATATCATTATTTTTGTGATTTTTCTGTGAACATTTTAAGAGGCGTTAGGACCCTGTGGTGTATTCTGGGGGGTTGATAGTGGAAAATAGGGTTTCACTCCAAATGTATGCATGTTAAAAATCTGACACTTTATCATCTGTAACCCATATCCCTGGTGCAAATTTGTGTAAAATCTGGAAAGGTTTAGAGGTCATTATCTGGATGAAAAGGGGAGAATTCTGTCGTCAGTGGACACAACATCGTACAAAGACAGGGATCGGATGGTTTGGTGCTACAGAAAATATGTTAACTGGACCTATAATATTAGAAAAATGGTACATAGATAAAGATGTATTTGAATCAAATATAGATTTGTGGGCAAACTGACCAGGGGAGGATCCTCTGACCCATAAACAGACCTCACCATAATGACAATCCATTTCCTTCCCCCAATCATGGGAGAGGGGAGAATTGGGCGAATGACAAGTAGAGAGGGGCAGGCTTAGCTAGGCCCAGGCACACACCCATTTTCAAAACACATAAAAAGAGACTGCTGGGACAGGTAGAGAGATTCAATTCCATTTTCTGAGGGACGCTCTGCCGGGAGACTCCAGACTTCACATCCATCAATCTCCAAAGACCAGAACTTTACTTCAGAACTGAAAGCAAGGGCCTAAACCCACAAACTGAGAACTCTTCTCAGCAGGCCTCAGCATCCTTATAATCATCTGCAAACTATTCCACAGCCGGGCGAGCTGTCTGAATTGTTTTGCCAAGAACAATTGCCAGAGACCAGACCAGAGATCCAGAGAACCACAGGCCGCTGTATCCAGAGAGCTGACCCATACTGCTGTGAGAAGAACCGGTGCCTGATTGACCCGCCGAGCAGAGAGAACCGAAGTCCAGTCCAGTTGACCAGATCCGTGACGAGGCCTATTTCAAATTGATATTGTGAGTACCTAGCAGAACTGTGCAGAACCAATCTCTTAGTTAAAATAATCTAATCCAAACTATTTTAACCTAAGTAGAACAGCCTCCTATATATCGTGTCATCTGTCATTTTTAAAGCTGCACAACTGTCACCTGTCAATTCTGCCGCTGCAAGCTGTCACCTGTCATTTTGAGTTCTTTAAATCCAAAAAACTACCTTTATTAAATCGTCCGTATCTCTGGAACCGTTTGGGCTAGGAACGAGATTCTTCTGAAAGCTTAGAATCTAAGCTTTCCAACAAGCCTCGAACCGACTTCCTACTCTTTATACTTTTTCCGCAATCGCGATTCACGCACTCGCTAAATTGACTGCGATTTGCAATTTTGGCTCAATTTCTCCACTTGTCAAAATAGCAGCTCCATTCTTTCTTTTGTTAAAATCCGTTTGCAACTTGGTAATAACTCATAGAGCATTGTTAAAGTGAGCCTGAACTAATATAAAGTAGCCATCACCTACCCTGAACCTCTAGAGGGAATTAAAAGCAATTTTAGCACCTTTTCACTTCCTTGCAAACCACATTAAAGTAATTTGCCTGTGTTTAAAACTCATCCCTGTTTTCTCTAAGCTTGCTGGGGGAACTGGAAATGTGTATTACATTATAAAGTGTGATTTGTTGGGATTCTTGAAGACTGTGTGCTCTCCTTCCATTTCTTGTATTGCATAGGGGGGGAGTGAATTGTCAAGGAAAAGTGATTACATTGCCTTTTGTTGAAGCCATATCAAGTTATTTTCTGTACTGCATTTCATTCATCATTGCGTTGTCCTTGAAGCCATAAAATCACTCTCAGCTACCTCATCCTCTATACTACTCCAAAGTAATCAAGTGTACCACTGTAACATTACCCATTGTGGATCCAACACATATGTCTCAGTGTACTATCAGATATTAATTTATTATAAAAGTGTGATATATATATATATATATATATATATATATATATATATATATATATATATATATATATATATATATATTGTTTAATTTTTCAAATAAACCTTTTAATTTGCAAAACAAACCTACTTCTTGGCTCAGCGTGGTCAGGGGGATTCTATGAGGGGGGTGTTATACAAGGGTTGTCATCCAGAGTACTGATCTGAATATAAAAATAAATCAATAAGGGTTTTCCTCAGCATCCCAGACTAGGCATTGACTTAGCTGTAGTGTTGATTGAATATCGCTTACAGGAGAGGCACCCCCACTGACGTGGCACTGCAACCACGGGCCATCACAGAAGCATGCTCGCTCCCGACCTACGTCGGGAAACTAACAACTTATGGCGATGGCAGCAGGTGAGGGGGCAGAGGGAGCCGGCTTCACCAGGGGTGAAACGAAAGCAGAGCAGCGACACCCGCGGCATACACCGGGGGCTGTGAAGAGGTCCCACACAGCCATAACAGCTGAGGGATAGGGCGGGAGTTCTGCTGCTGTTTCCCTGCACATGGGTGATCCGACAAGAGGGAGGTGCAGAACCGTCATGGGAGGCTCTGCCCACTGCCCACAGACCCGCCGAAAAAAAGCAGCCACATTTTAGACAAGGACCGACTCGATCCTAGCAACACTGAGCAGATAAGCACCCCTCAGACCCATGGAAAATTAAGGTGCCAAAACTGGAACTTGAAACACAGCCCCATTCCCCTGAGCTCAAAACTGCTGGAACACAGGGTGTAGCTGAAAAACTATGGGGCTATGGTGAAGGGACTACCCCAGGGCTCACGCCCCGGGAGCTAGGCTGGGGCACAGAAACCCTCCACGCTTAGTGGGGTACCACCAAGTGCAACAAGCGGTGCACAACTCAAGAGACCAAAAGCAGAAGGCAGAGGCACGGTGAAAGACCTGTGTGGCGCCCCACATTGTCAGATCACGTCCTGCACTTCTCAAAGACCACCGATATTTGCAAGGCTGGGCCCCACGGAGGAAGTGAAAGAATGGACCTGGCATAACCCCCAAAGACATTCCAAGATGGGCAGGAGGGGATGCTGTTAGAAGACACAGGCACTACAAAGTAGACCCAGCAACGCTTGGCAAGGCAAGACCCTCGAGGTGGGTCGCTGTGAACCTTTAGTGATCTCGAAATCTGGGGGCCCGGCTCTGTCCCTTTTCCACCGTGTGGTGGCCAGGAGATGATGAGGACCGCCATACCTGGACAGTGAAGAGGTTGCCCAGGTGCTGCCCCCGCACTGGAGATGATCAGGGAATAACCCCTCCTGCACTATCATACCACCTCGGCCCCATTGGTCCCTGCTCGCCCTGATTCGCAGTGAGGCCTCATGCATTGAGGGTTTGGAACCCGGAGTTCCTTACCGAGCAGGCGGACTGGTGTCTCCATATCTTGGACCCCCGGAGAGGAGAACAAGGGTGTGACCAGACCATATATGAGCTGGAAAGAGTCCCTGGTGAGGTACCAGTTTTACACCGAGGATAACATGATGGAAGCGGGTGCCTCACACCCAGCCCCTGCCGACCTGTCCTCCATCAAGTCAGGTATACAGACTATTTTGGAGGAGATCAGAGGGATGAGGACGGACATGGGGGCCAGGATTGCTGACTTCTCAGCCAAAGTGACCACATTGGAGGACAGAGTGGAGGGGGTTGAGGTGAACTAGCCTACTGGAAACACAAATGGAAGCCCGCTTCATGGAGGTAGAACGACGCAAAGAGGAACTCTGACTTAAGGTAGACGACATCGAAAACTGTGAGAGGCGGAATAACCTCAGGACTTTTGGACTGGTCGAAGAGGGGGAGACGCCGGAAGGCTTGGAAGGCAAGGTGCAGGATATATTCAGGTTGACTCTTGGCACAGAGGATGGAGACAAGCTTGTGATATATAGAGTTCACAGAGCAAGCAGAGGACCAAGGGGCCCATGGACAGTCCTAGCCTGTATGCACTACTATGGTGACAGAGTGAGAGTCCTTGAGAGAGCAAAACGGATCAGGGAGATAAATGATGGAGACTTTACACTGTCAATCTTCCAGGACCTCTCCACCTATATACTGCTCCGACGGAAGAAGTGCAGGGCATTTACCAAATGGTTATTGGAGAGGGTAGTGAGGTACAGGTGGGGGTACACATTTTCATTGGCATTTGAATGGGAATGGGAGAGATACCACTTGGTGGCAGAGGAAGGGATCCAAAGAATTGCAGAGTAACTGATCGGCACCCGCGGCGCCCCTCCGGTGGAGCGGGGTGGACAGGACCCGACACCCGCCCGTGGCCTAGAGGTTTTGATGCAATGCAAGGGAAATGTAGGGAAAAGAGGGGTTCTAAGTTCCAGAAGCTGAACACTCCTCCACCGAGGAGAGAAGACTCTTGAGGGGATGATGTAGGGTTTTAAGTTGTCTTTTGATGCACATGTCGCAGAGCCCTGCCATTCAAGGGGCCCCTTGGGGATACAGCTGTCAGGAGGGGATTTAGTGTTTGATTGCTCCTTCTTGCCTACTTGGGTTCCGGAGGGAAGGAAGCCGCTGCCCGAGTTGATGTTGCTATTTCTGTTTATTGTGTTTATTCTTTTTGAGGATACGGCATGTAGGTGCTATCCTGTAGGGAAAAGGCACGTGGCCAGGGGTGCAACGGGAGATCACGAAGTAATGGAGGTGGAAGATGTACTACACACCGATATTGCCGAATGCACCCCCCCGGCCAGTTCTCAGTTTAAAGTGTTCAGAGTGTGGGAGTTGTTAAATAGCATACTCAGGATAGGGGGAGTCACCCTGTTGGTTCGTCGATCATGAGGCTGACGCTCAATTTAGGGAATGTGTGGGTGGGAGGATGAGGATAGGGGGGAAAGATGGAGGGGGCTGAAGGAGGAGGGGTGACCTATGCTATGCTATCCTTACGTATGGATGCCTGTAGGCCTAGTTGGACGCGGGAGCTATGAAAAGAGAAGGGTTATGGCTGAGGTACTTGTTGGCAACCTAAACGTAAAGGGCCTAAACTCACAGAATAAGTGGCCCCTCACTAGTAATATGTTACGGAAATAGAAGCTGAAGGTCCTCTTCCTGCAGGAGACACACTACCGGAGGTATGCAGAATCGCCAGTCAAAGGAAGGGAGATCCATGGGAATTTTTGGGACTCTCTTAAAACCTCTAGGGGGGAAGGGGTGGGGATATTATTGGGAAAGTCAATCGTTCTGGAGGGGGTTGAAACCAAGAGGGGTTTTGGTGGGAGATTTCTGGCTATAAAGGGTAGCAGGGAAGGGACACGAATCACGCTTGCCACCCTCTATGCCCCTAAAATTGGACAACTGGGGTTTCTGCGGCAGGTGTTTAAAGTAATGGATGAGTGGGCAGAGGGGGCGATGATACTTGGGGGAGATTTTAACTTGGTATTAGACCCCCAGCTCGACTGGTGATCGGCAAAGTCTCAGGGGTCTAGGAACCCTCTCAAGGGAACAATTTAGCATTCAAGGACCTCCTGCAGGATCATTTTTGGGTAGATGTTTGGTGCAGGGCCAACCCGTCAGTCGGGGGCTACACCTTCTTCTCATCCCCTACCAGTCATATAAGAGGAGTAATTTCTGACTGGTCCCGAGGGAAAAGGAGGATGAGGTGGGCACCCCAAAGGTGGAAGTTATCAAGTGGTCAGACCAAGAACTGATATCGGAGGCCTGGCGGCTACCTGAGCCACATTGAACCTACAGGTGGCGATGCAACAACACATTGTTGAGAGATTAGATGTTTTGAGAATTCATGGGTAAGGAGATGAGGGCATATTTTAAAACCAACGACACTGGGGCGACAGCCATGACAATGGTGTGGGAGGCTGCCAAAGCCACGTTCCGGAGTGTACTCATTGGGGAGCGGGCCCGCAAGAAGAGGGAAAGGGCATTAATTGAGAAAAGGATCCGTGAGTAGTTGAAGACAATATGCATGGAGCTGAACCGGAGAGGTGTTGATGGAGGGACCCTACTTAGTAATATGAGAGAGTTAAGACAGGAATTAAACAGGGTCCTAATTGGGGTGGTTGTCAAGAAGATGAGGTACACTCGCAAGAGATACTATGAGAAGGGGGACATTGTGGGAAACCTCTTGGCATGAAGGGCTAGGGGCTGTAGAGTGGAAAGGCAGGTTGCCTGTGTCCGGGAAGGGGTGGACGGATATCAAGGGAGGGAAGGCTGGAGCAGAACATTTGCAACCTACTATAGGGACTTGTACGCTAGGCCAGCTAATGAGGCAGTGGAGGATATTTAGCACTATCTGGCCAAATGTGACCTCCACAAACTTAAAGGGTCAGAAGAGAGGCCTTGGAGGGGGAGGTAATTAGGGGGAGGTAATTAGAGAGGAAATCCTAGAAGCTATCAAAGGACTCTGGGTTGGGAAGGCCCCAGGGAAGGATGGCTTCAGGGCTGATTTTTACAAACAGCACCAATCCTTACTGGCAAAACCCTTGACCAAACTATATAACTCAATCATGTGAGGGAATACGATCCACCCCGACCTTACTACAGGCGTTGATAGCTGTTATACCAAAAGAAGGGAAGGACCCGGTGGAGTGCGCCTTTACAGGCCTATATCTCTCCTTAATGTAAGCGCCAAGATCTTCACCAGAATCATGGCAACGCGTTTGGGAATCATGCCTCCACCGTGTAATTCACCCTGATAAGGTCGGCTTTGTGCTGAACAACAGGGAGTGGAGAGCATGCGTAAGACCCTACATATTATGAGCTTGCGGTTGACGCGAGACAAAGGAGCATTTTTGCTGTCCCTTGATGCTGAAAAGGCAGTCGACTGGGTGAGCTGGGCATTCATGGGAGAGGTCCTTGTGTCTCTGGGAATGGGTCAACATGGATGGGATGGTTAACGGCCCTGTACTCGTAACCCATGGCTAGGGTCGCGGTTAACGGGACAGAGTCAGGCTCGTCCCTTTGCAACAGGGCACATGCAAGGAATGTCCTTTGTCCCCAATGATCTATGCATTAGTAATGGAACCATGGGCGGTCTCGATCAGGAATAATAGGAAGATTAGAGGGAAAGAGGTGGGAGGGACATGTTGTAAGCTGAACCTTTTTGCATATGATGCATTGCTTTACGTTCGGACCCATCACACTCTGTCCCTCATCTCCTGAAGAGTCTGGAAGAGTAAGGGAAGGTGTCTAGATTTAAGGTTAACCTTTGTAAATCAGTGGCGTTCCCGATAAGGAACCTTTCAGGGAGGGAAAGGGATTACATAGCTGGGCTTCCCTTCAAGGTGCAGACAGAGAAGTTTCGGTATCTAGTTGGTTCAGCTGACACGTGGCTTTAGGGACCTTTTCTCCGTGAATTTCCTTCTCCTATGGGCAGCAGGGAAGCTTGACCAGGATTACTATCCTGGATGGCGATGCTTAATTTGATCAAGATGGTGATACTACCCAAATTTCTATTTCTTTTCCAGATGCTCCCAATAACTGTTCCCCGGTCTTTCCTGTTTGAGGTGAAGCGTGTCTTGCTGCGATTTCTTAGGCAGTAAATGACACACTAACCCGACCCAAGGATGAGGGGGGTAGTCGGATTCCTGGACCTGGCAGTTTATTGCAAAGCAACCCAGTTGCCAGTTTTGGTGGACCACTTTGACCCGGATTCGGGAAAACAGTGGATGGCAATGGACAACAAAGTGTTGTCTCCCGTGACGTTAACTGAGGGGCTTTTGGGTCCCTAAATTGCGCATTCCCAGTAGAGTCCTGCACCACCCTCCTGTACTGGAGGTTCTGTGGTCGCTCTGGAAGGAGGGAGGGGATAACGGGTGGCTCACATCCTGGCCGTCACCCATGAGCTATGTTTGGCCCCCAACTCTGAGATGGAATAGAGGAACCACAGGCATTTCAGCTATGGTATGAGGTGCCATTTTGCTTCCTGCAGCTAAAAGGGGCCTTGACACAGAAGAGATGGGGGGGGGAATCTCAGGAGGGACCTAACGGATGTTGAGAAATTCCTGATAACACAGCAGGGATCTAAAGGGAAGATAGCACAACTATTCAAATCGGATTGAGGATTGTTGAGGAGGGTGGGGAGGAACAGGGTCACATGCTTCACACCATGCTTGGGGTAGCAAGGTGCTGCCTGGCCCAACAGTGGAAAACCCCATGCATGCCTGTTGAGAATGAATGGGTGATGAAGGACCATTTATGACATGGAATACCTCACCAAACCTCTGATGGAGTCCAAGGTTAACATTGAGGCAGCCTGGCTCCCCTTTTTTGAGAAATATGGGCGCCGGACCAGAAAGGCTGAATAATAGAGAGAGATGTGGAAACCGAGAGGGGAGACTTCGGAGGGGAGGGACTGGGCCGATGGGGAGCATTCTTAATGGTGTACTCCAATAAGGAAAGGCATCCTTTGCACTCAGGTGTGCCATGAGATTGAACCCAGACTCAAGATGAAAGTATAAATTAACTGTCCACACTCAGAAGTGAAATTTCTATTTGAAACGCATGGCATGGGGGAGAAGGGGGAGACTACGCAATGGAGGTGCTATTGAAGATTTCAATGATGTTTGATGTTGTATGACTAAAATGTCAATAAACTTGATTTTTAACAAAAAAAATGACATGCCACAATATGCTATACCTAGACTGACAGCACCAAACTGGAAATATGACCACATAAAAACACTTATCATACTTTATCATAGCTGTCTAGAAAAATATACAATGGCACAGTAAGGACTGGATGCACCCAAATGTCAGTGTAGCCAGGTAATTACACTTACCTGTCTTACTTTATTATAGATGCCCTGGAAGAATGTCACGCCACAGTAAACAATGGCTGGTCTTGCTGCAGAAAAAAGGCTAGTCTAGACACGTAATAACACTAAAGATGCTTACTTCATTTTAGAAGCCCAGCCAAACATACCATGAGCAGTAGAAAGTGGCTAGACTGGCTGCATCCAAACTTCAGTCTAGACAGGTAATTACACTTATCAGTCTTACTTTATTATAGATTTCCTGAAAACATCTCATGCCAGAGTAAGTAATGACTAGACTGGCTGCAAACAAATGCCAGTCTAGAAAGGTAATAACACTTATCATACTCATTCTTACTTTATCATAGATGCTGTGTAAAAATGCCATGCCACATTATGTATTTATTTATTTATTTGATGTGCTATAGTTTTAATCTAAAACTTTACACATATACAATAAATATTACACACAATAACACTATACAGTATAGTACAGTATTATACTTCATTTACATGCACATATCCATTCACCAAGAACAATCTGTAATCAGTCAGCAATTAATCATGATCCATGTCAATATCAAATTAAATTTGGATTATTCGTCACCATACCAATAAAAGATAAAATAAGATAGAGATAAAATAAAATATACCAATAATGTTAAAGGCACATATCCTCGTCACCTTATGAGTCCCACTTAATCGGGGCACCAGCACATTAACATGCATTTCTATTTCCTTCATCATGTACCACAGTTGAATATGTTTCTGCCAATTTCCATATACTAAACAAAGATGTATGCAAACCCCTATTGTGAGTATTTAAACACAGTTTTACACATTCTGTCAGCACGTGTTTAGCAGACTCAGTATGTGCCTCAGAAACCTTGCTGTTCCGGCAAGGCCAATGAAGGTCCCAGGACTTCAACACTGGAAGCCTATTAATACGCAACAACAGAATTGGGGGGCAATTCATAGAATTCAGCGCACAAGTGGCGCACGCGGCTGGCGCACATTGTGCGCGTGCGAATCCCTGCGCCAGCCGCGTGCGCTAAAATACATTTCCGCGCACAGCGTATTCATGGATTCCAGCCACCATAACCAGCCGTGGCGCACAGTGGCGCGGCGACCCTGCAGCAGCGCCAGTTACGCCCCCAAGAATGCCACTTGAGCAGGGAAAAGCCATCAAAATCCCCAATCCAGCGCAAAGGGCTGCGCTAACCCTGTACCAGCACGGCAAGCGGGGAACGCGTATCACTGGGGATCGCGGGAAGTTTCACACGCGATTGGCCCTGTGCGAGCGTGGTACGTGTATTACTGGGGTGCGTGGGAAGTTTCACACACGATTTCAGCAGGGTACGTGTATTACTGGGTGTGCGGGAAGTTTCACACGCGATTTGAGCTGGGTACGTGTATTACTGGGGTGCACGGGAAGTTTCACACGCAATTTCAACTGGGTACGTGTATTACTAGGGTGCGCGGGAAGTTTCACACGCGATTTCAGCTGGGTACGTGCATTACTGGGGTGCACGGGAAGTTTCACATGCGATTTCAGCAGGGTACGTGTATTACTGGGGTGTGCGGGAAGTTTCACACGCGATTTCAGCTGGGTACATGCATTACTGGGGTGCGCGGGAAGTTCCACACGCGATTGGCCCTGTGCGAGCGGGGTACGTGTATTGCTGGGGTGCGCGGGAAGTTTCACATGCGATTTCAGCAGGGTACGTGTATTACTGGGGTGCGCAGGAAGTTCCACACGCGATTGGCCCTGTGCGAGCGGGGTACGTGTATTGCTGGGGTGCGTGGGAAGTTTCACACGCGATTTCAGCTGGGTACGTGTATTACTGGGTTGCGCGGGAAGTTTCACACGCAATTTCAGCTGGGTACGTGTATTACTGGGGTGCGCTGGAAGTTTCACACGCGATTGGCCCTGTGCGAGTGGGGTACGTGTATTACTGGGGTGCACGGGAACTTTCACATGCGATTTCAGCTGGGTACGTGTATTACTGGGGTGCGCAGGAAGTTTCACACGCGATTTCAGCTGGGTATGTGTATTACTGGGGTATATCCTGCACCCCCACACCCCAGCATTGCGAGGCACCTGCCAGCAGGCCCCCACTCATGTCCCACTCATGTCCCCCTGCACCCCCACCCCCCAGCAATGCGAGGCACCAGCCAGCAGGCCCCCACTCATGTCCCACTCATGTCCCCCTGCACTCCCACCCGCCAGCATTGTGAGGCACCTGTAGCAGGCCCCCACTCATGTCCCACTCATGTCCCCCTGCACCCCCACCCCCCAGCATTGCGAGGCACCTGCCGGCAGGCCCCCACTCATGTCCCCCTGCACCCCCACCCCCCAGCATTGCGAGGCACCTGCCAGCAGGCCCCCATTCATGTCCCACTAATGTCCCCCTGCACTCCTACCCCCCAGCATTCTGAGACACCTGCCAGCAGGCCCCCACTCATGTCCCACTCATGTCCCCCTGCACCCCCACCCCCCAGCATTGCGAGGCACCTGCCAGCAGGCCCCCACTCATGTCCCACTCACGTCCCCCTGCACCCCCACCCCCCAGCATTGTGGGGCACCTGCCAGCAGGCCCTGACACATGTCCCCCAGCCAACACGTCATCACAATCTAGATCCCTGGCCCTTATGGGCAGCCTCCACATGCCAAACACCCACCCAAGTATTTCATCCACCCACTCAGAATTGCCAATTACATGATACAACCTCAATGCCAAGTATGTAAATGAACACATGTCCCTCACATACACACAATGGGTGTAAGCGAATGTCAAAACCCATATCATGATATGCATGAAACCAATGATATGATACTACACATTGATGTTTGATGAAAAAAATGTATTAAAAGCAACATAAATGGGATTAAAAATAAACAAAGACAATGGGAATTAAAAACAAAAAGCAGCATGTCTGTAAAATAATGAAAAACCACAAATCATAATCCAAAGGAAAGGTGTCCAAAGTCACAGTTCAAAAAAGTACATCCAAGGGAAAAACAAAACCAAAAATCATTGCTCCATGGGTAAATCAATAAAAAAAAACATAATCCAACAGTCAACTATATACAGATAAACAATCCAGGGTCCATGATCCCAACTGAAGAAATGAAACCTATCTAAAAATACTACCTAATAAAAAAACTATATACAAAAATGTGGTCCATTGTCCAAAAGGTCCAAAATTAAGAAAAAAGCAAAGGAAACCTAACACTAACTACATTACTATTTACAAGGTCAGCAGGCTAGTCCAACGGCTCACTGGATGTTGTCATGGGCCAGGGCATCATCGAACTCCTGTTCAATGGCTTGGAGACGGGCATGTTCCCTGGCCCCAAGGTCTCGCAGGGATAATGCAGTGTCCAGCTCCAACTCCCTGCGAAGACCCTCGAGGCACTCAGCCCTCCTCAGTGCCCTCCGCATGGAGTTCTCCGCCCTGACCATTGTGAGCCATTCCTCCTCTGCCCGCTGCCGCTCCGCACCTATCTGCTGGCCCAACCGCTCCCACACGGAAGCCACTCCCATTCCAGGGTTCTCCTGCCCTCCAGCCGATGCCTGCACCCCTGATGTTGATGGCCCCGAGCCATGATGCCTCCCACGTCGAGCCTGCCGCTGCCTCCGACGCAACTGCCTGTGCCAGCACGACGGCATCCAGGCTGATGGAATCCACTGACGCCGTCATGCACGTGCCCTGCCCGATGATGCCGTCACATCCTCCATCTGCTGGGGTCCAGTTGCTGGTGTGTCCACCCCTGCTGGGCCTCCGACTCCTGACTGTGGCAGGGATGGGATCCCCACCGAGTTGGCTGCATTGGTCGGGGCAGGTCCACAGGGGGCCCTGGTGGCATCTGGGCCGGAAGACGGTATGGAGAACAACTGGCGCATAGCCTCCACAGAGGAGGAGAGGGTCGCCAAAGTGCCCGACACATGTACGAGACCCCCGACCACGACCGCTCCCAACTGGGCAACGTTGGCACGGTGCTCTTTGTGATGACGTGCGTGCTCCCCCCGGGAAGCACGCACCTCATTATGAATGACACCCGTGCGCAATACGACACCAATCAGGACCTTCTCCATATGGCCAGGGGTCCCCTCGTCCGTAGGTGGAGGGAAGTCAGATGACATGGACATCCCCCTACCTGCGGACAGGCCTGGGATGGGGCATCCCTCCTGGTGCATGGTGGTGCAGTCACAGTGTCAGGGACAGTGACATGCACAGGCACCTCCACGGCGACCTGTGCTGCCTCCTGCCCATGCCCCTGGACTGCGCCACTTGCACCAGCAGGGATGCCCCCACCAGGCCCCATGTGCGGCTCAGTAGCGGCCTCCTCCTCCTCTGTGGAAACCACCAACCTGGATGGCTCCACACCATCTTCTGTCGTTGCAAGCCCCTGTGGGGGCTCACCCACCCCTTCCGATGCAGCCGTGGGGGCATCCCCGCCACTTTGCTCCACAGCGCCGTCTCCGCCCTCTTCTTCACTTTACGCTGTGCAGAGGGAGACATAGAACACAAGCATCAGGGTACTGTACAATGGTCCCCGAGACAGGAAGCAATAGCAGATGAGTGGCACTGTCAAAGATCACTTCCATCATGTCCCTCCACAACACATGGGTCAGTGCAGGCAAAACACATGCAGTAACAGGCATGGCGCATGCTATGGACATAAGAAAACATGTCCAAGGGACCCTTGAAACATACAATGTTGTTTTTGAACTCACATGTATCATGGGTCATGCCTATCACATTCACACACTTCACCGTACTTTCATCCATCTGCACTCGTACACCCCAGACACAGTGGATGCAAGGATAGCTAGGCTGCATCAGTGGATCTGAACATTGACACAGACATGTGTCATGCATCCATGGCATTCACAAGTCACAGACACGCAGGTCAGACACACAGACATGGACACCATACATGTACATGGCATCATCACCCATCCCTCACCCCCACCCATGTCCAGGAACAGAGACTGGCATGCTCTCATGTGTCCATTCCGCATAGGGCTCCCCAAGTAGCATTTAAACACATACACCAACCGTGTGCTTCACAGATTACTGGTCTCACATGCATGACCATGATGTCCCTGCACACACACACGCGTACATGGCCTATGTCACACATACAGGCAAGTATCAGACAACCAGCACACTGCAAATGCCCTGTCTCACACAGCAATGCCTGGCCACTTACCGCTCGACTCCATACGGGTCTGCCTCTCAAGGACCTGGACGTGGAGCGCTGGGGATATGCGTTCCAGGACCGTCATCTGATCTTCTGACAAGTGGCCCGGCGCCCCTTAGCATCCGCTGCCTTCAAGAAGCGCCGGGCCTTATTGAGGGTCCTGGACCTGAAGTCCTCCCAGCGCTTCTTGACATGATGTAATAGTCGGACTGCCACCCCCTCCGCTTTGATGGCAGTCACGATGTCCGTCCAGATCCTGTCCCGTCCATCCTTGTCGGCGCGTGGTGATCCGAAGAGGGCATCATAATGCCCCAGGACATGCTCCACCAGGACACCAACTTTCTTCTGACTGAAGCTGGTGGCCCTCTGCCCCTCTGGCTGGGGGTCGCCAGTGGTCTCGGATGGTGTTTGCCCCGACATGGCGACCCCCGAGGCAGGCGTGGGTGGGCAACTGGGTCCTGGGGCTGGGCTGTGGAGCGTTGGTATCCCAGTCAGGAGTCTTCTGTTCCAGCAGGGGTGGACACAGCAACTGGACCCCTGCAGATGGCTGATGCGCAGGCACCAAATGGCAGGGCACGGTGGCAGCAGGCAGGCAGGCAGCAGCAGATGGCTCGTGGGAGGCTGTTTGGGGCTCTGGAGGGGCAGTAATTCGGCCTTTTGGGCAGGAGCGTGGTCTTCCGTGTGCTTACGCTTGGCCAGCTTGATACGGAGTGATTTGGCACGTGAAAATTCTGCACGTCAGCGTGTAATTCGAGGAAAGGCCCTTAGCGCGTAAGCGCATCTGCACGCATACGCAATTTCATTGGACAGAAGGCCCTTCAAGCGCAAGCGCCTCTGTGACGTGAATCGCGCAGGCGTGCACGGGCGTTTCAGCGCGCGTGTAAAACTGCACATCCGTGTGGGAATGCGTGTAATCTGAGAAAAGGGCCCATGCGCGTAAGTGACGTGATGCGCGCAGGCGTTTCCCTCAGCACGGGCTAAAGGTGAGCGGGGGCAGCAGTTCGCTTTACGTGCCTTTCGTGGAGACTGACGTGTGTTGCTGCTTCCTATTTTTTCGCGCGCCATCACAACTTCACAGCTATCAAGGACGTATCTCTTCTTTTGGCGGGGGTATTGGCTATGCGTGTTTTTCTGCATCGCGCTAGTCAGACAGTGAGTCGCACCCGCTATTTTTCCCACTGCGGGTGCCTCTGTGTATCGCACCCATTTTCGAGGTCATATTAGCCTGCGTGTCCCAGGCGTACGCGTTATTCGTGTTACTGGGTGCCACCGCATACTGTGGGAGGTTGATTCCACACACACAGGCTGCAGGGTTGCGTGTACGGTTTTACTGCAGTTTTGGGGTGCCTGAGCGTTGCGTGACCCGTCACTACATATCGGGGTCACATACAGCCTTGCAGGTGCAGGGGGGCTGTTAACATCTTGCTTCCCACCCCCTTCACCCCAATTGCCCAGGTCAATTGTGGTGTACACCTCCCATTGGCACTACTCCATCTGTGCCGGCACTACTACATCTGTGCCATGGTTGGGAGGACACCAAAGGTGAGGGTTGCCTCAGCTGGGCGTACTCCTCGTGGCGGGCGTGGTCTGGGACGTGGCTGTGGTGACCAGGGAGTAGGTGGACTCCAGGGTGTCCAGGGCGGCCACAGAGGGGGAAGAGGCAGGGGTGCGCCACTTGAGCACAATGTTGTGCATTGTGTCAGTGCAGTCATGCCACCACCCCCTGTGGTTCCAGGGGATGTAGCTTCTGCATCTGGCACTGGCGCCCGTGTGACCCGGCAGTCCGTTCCATCGACTGCCACGGGCCCAAGGGTAGTGGTAGCTGCAGGTGCAGCTGTGGACACCGCCACCCAGGCTCAGGGTCTGCCAGCGCAGGCTGCGTTGGCACTTGAGGAGCCCTTGGTAGATTTACAACAGGCCAGCAGGGAAACCATAGAGGCAGGCAGGGCTGCTCAGACCAAGACACGTGTCCCTGGGGCAGTTATGTCATCTGCTGCCCTGAACAGCCGGGTGTTGGCAAGTGCAGGGGCAGATGCACCCAACAACACCCCGGTTGTGAGTCTGCCGACCAGGACCGTTGCGGTCAATGACCCTGCCACAGCGGATGTTGCTGCGCAGGGTCCATTAGAGGGCACCCAGATGCCACTGACACAAGTCTGGCCTTTGGTTGTCCCTCCACCTGCCACTCCCTTGGCTCAATCCACCAAACCCACTGGCCATACTGGTCAGGGCAGCATTAGCCAGCCAGGGTCTGCGCCACAGTCCAAGAGGAGGAAGGTTGCACCTGCAGCACAGGCTGGGACTCCACACACAGCCATGACCTCCTGCACGTCGAGGAAGAAGCCTTTCTGCAAGCAGGAACTGGACTTCCTCGTGGACTACGTGCGGGGCCACAGCCGTGACATGGTAGTGGGTGCCAATAGTCAGACTATGGCTGCCCACCGTGACACCCACGGGAAGCATGTTGCGGAACATGTCAGTTCATTCGGCCATGAGGTGCGCACGGCGCAAGAGTGCAAAAAGCGTTGGAATGACCTCAAACGCAGCGCTAAGGCTAAGCGTGCCTCTAATTACAACTTGACTCTGGTGACTGGCGGTGGGTCTGCACCAGAGGAGGAAGAGCTCACTCCGCATGAGGCACTCGCTGCGGAGTTCATACCACCTGAATTGGTCAAAGGAGTGGGAGAGATGCTGGACTTTGATGCCCAGTCCAGTGAGTGTTGATGCGTGTTTGTTGAGGACGTGTGTGTTTCACTTGTGGGATCTGTTGTGCATGATTGCCACTACATGTGACGTGTTCATGGTTCTGATGTGTAAGTAATGCAATGCTTCCATGATGCATGTCTGCTCTGCTGGATGGTGGACATGTGGAGCAGACGGGGACTGTCCGCATCACCACTATTGCACCCTACTGACATGCTGGTTACAAGTATGCCCCTCCGGTCCATGTTCCAGCTCACTGGCCCTTCTGCATGTGGCGTGGGGTGAGCTTCCTCTCAGCCCAGGCACAATATCATTGCATAACTGACGTGCATGTCTCCTCTGCCTGCATGCGGGGACTCCATGTAAGCATGCTCCCTTGCCCCTCCTCCGCCACTCTGCACCCCAGTTCCACCTTTTCACTGGTCTGCTTCAATCTTGCCAATGTGTACTTTTATGTTCATGCGTCCTGTGTACATGCTACCTTCCAGCGTACAATCTGCCAGACATATGCCGTGTGGTACAGGCTTGGTACTTGATGCAGGGTATCTCACTTGTACTGTGCATAGGTCAGCTGTCCCGCAGGGACATGAGTGCCCATTCATGCTCCATGTGCATTGCACGCATGCCCCTATGTGTCCTTGACTGGATGATCACTGTAATACAAGTCCTGGGTGACATACATTGCATGGCATCTCATCAGCCTTCCCATGTCAACTGTGGCTCAGTACTGCGTTGCACACATGTTTAGGGTCTGACAATCTGTGTGGCTCACAGGCCTCAGTCTGTTTAATGGCCAATGACTCTGTCCGACTGTTGTAGTGTCTTCTTCACACGTGGGCGGGTTCCAGAGTTTTCATCATGTGTCCTGCTTACTGTCCCATCATCATTTGCAGTGTTGTCACTTGAATCACATTAAGCTGTTGATGCCAGTCAACACTGCCTGTCAATACACAGGTGTATGGTCAGCCTTTTGATACCATGCTAGGTATCCCTGCTTGTGTACTTGGGTGGAGGGGTGCTTGGCTTGTAGATATGCTACCCATTGAATGCACAGTGCACGTGATGCCTGAATTTGACCTTGCACTGCCTTCACATTTCCTGACACACACCATGGAGTACTTGTACAAGTAGGTAGTGAGTGGCATACACATTTTCTGCACTGCATAGACCCACTTCCATGCAAACTGCCACCTTTCAACAGGTCTGATCACAGAAGCAATTCAAAGTTGACCCAGCATGCATGCCAGGTTCTATGTTGTGTGTCACATGTCTGCCTGATGTGTTTGTTTTCGGTGTGTGTGTGTGTTGTGTGCTTCTGACATGTGTAGTGACCTTTTTTCTCTATATTTTTCAGGTGATGACGCAATGGAGGCGGAGGATGGTGTTGTCATGCCAGACACAGGGTTGTTACCACTACATCAACCCGGCACAAGTGGGGGTCGTGGGGTGGTAGGCCACGAAAACCCCCACGTGCTACAGTCCATCTTGTCTCTGGCTGCCTATGAGTCCAGCCTTGATGACGACTCTGACGTCAATGTCGAGTTGGATGAGCATCAAGTCCATGTGTCAGGGGTGAATGATTGTGATGTGGACACTCCTCTGTCCGCGACACCTGCACTGAGGGATCAGACAGTCTTGGTTCCTCCACCCGTGTTGGATCGGGACGCAGGGTCACCCTCCACACCAGTCACTGATGTGCCTGGGACATGATGTCGACGGGGGCATGTAGTTGTGCAGCCGCGGGCGGTGCCAACACAGCGAGGACACCTGGTCCTTGAGTCCCGCAGGGGTCAAGCCCAGCAACGCGGTTGCCGCCCACAACCGCAGTATACTGAGTGGGAACAAGACATGACTGCCAATTCAGAACGGCAGGGGGCAGCAATGTAGAACATCACTGAGAGCATGGAGCGTGTGGCCCGATCTGCGTTCCCTCCTGCTAGGCAGCTGCTTCTTCAGCAGCAGGGGGCACGGTCCACGGCCCGCTCGCTCAGGCTGGACATGGCGGCCTCAGACAGGGCACGCCAGGCTGAAATGTCGTCTCTGCATAAAGCTATTGCTGCTCACGCAGTGTCGCACATGGATGCCCTGAGGGAGGAGTATGCTTCCCTCAAATCCACTCTGGGTGTCCTTATGATGTCCCAGAGGCAGCGGGCAGAGGAGAGGTTTGCACAGCATGAGTGTACCATTTCGGCTGAGCTACAGGCTTGCCGGGAGGTGCAGCGGTTGTCCAGCCAGGCCTTGAAGGCGGAACTCTGTGTTACACATGCTACCTTGCAAGAGGAAGCACGTGTATCACGTGAGGTTCTGCATGCAGACCTACGTCACATCGCCACACAGATCCAGGCTCACCCGTCCGGCAGACTTGCTGCCGACGAGGGGCAAGCTGCGGCTAGGCATGGCCAGGTGACTCTGCCACGTCCTCCTTTCCAGGATGAGCGAGACTCGGACGACCATCTATCTCCCACATAGGTCGGGCTGTGCAGGCGTTGAGCCCATGGAGGTTTTTTTTTTGGCTCAGTATCATCGCATGTGGGTGTTGAGCAGCACCCTGTATCTCCCCCTCCTGGGTGCCACCCCTCCCCCCCGAGTCGTATGTGGCCATTTTCGATTTTTCTTTTAGTGTAGTTAGTTAAGTTTCTGTTTGATAGTTAGTTTAATTAGGTAATGTAGGTTTTTCATAGTTAGTGTAATTAGTTAATATAGTTTAAAATTGCTTGTCTATTGTGCTTTCATGTGACGGTGCAGTGCTTTTTGGCTTTTGAAAGCATCCACTGTCTGTTCCAGCTGGGCCCTTCAGGCTTGTCTTGTGTATGTGTTTGCTGCTTGGGGTCATTGACTCACATATGCCACTCCTGCCTCCCTTATCCATGGGCTCGCAAGGATGGTTCGGTGTGACAGCCTATTACACAAGGGCTTTGGACTGTAATATCTGTGGCATGTCTGGTGCTGTGTAACTTGTGTTAACACCCCTAGTGGGGATGATTGCAGTGTTATTGACCACTGTTCAGCTTTTGCTAGATGGGGTGTTTCATGATTAATCTGTACATTCATTGCTATGCATTGTGTAGTATGTTTCTTATCTTTACTGTACACGTGCTTGTTGCAATTCATGCCGTAGATAGTGTGTTCCACACTTTGGATGTGAAAGATGGACTGATGGTGTGATTTCTGATGTAAGTCTCTAACATGGTCCAGTAATGAGATGCCTGAAGAGACACACACAGATGACTTTAAAGAATTAATCATGTGTTTCATGCCTTTTCTGCAGGGGGATGAGCCTCCAGACCACCGTTGCCAGCAGACATGGCCCATTGGACGTCTGAATTCTGGACATGTTTGTTGGTGCCCACATGCACATGTGTGCGCAAGCAGAAGCACAGGGATTGCAGACCTACATCCTAGAACTGCTGATGTGTTCCAAGGAACTCCAGGCAAGGTGAGCAGCACAGGGGGGCCACAACACAGCAAAGCTTCCACCAGGCCAGTTGCACATGCAGGCTTAGTAGCAGCACTGAGGGTGAGCTTGGACGAATATTGGCGTTGAAGCACACAATACAGCTCAGATGTGTTGGTGGACTGATGGCTGTTGATTGTAAGGTTGTCTGGGGCACCTGCAGGGGCAGTGGCACATACCCTCCGGTACACCAAGGTCCATTGAGGCACTTGTATCAACCATGCAGCCTTCTGAGACATGGAAAGGAGCAGCTCACAGGGACATACAGCAAGGGACATACTCGGGTGCAGTGCATTTCATTTCCATGTACATTTTGAAACATGCACTGCCTACTTTGTTTTGGTCATGGTGGAACACGACTTGTTCTGAAGTCATGCCTTGCTATATGGGTCTGTCTGCTTACATAGGGAACATTGCATGTTGTGTGAATTGTGACACATTGGTGTTCCATTTGCCACGCACCCACCGGTGGCCGACTTACTGCATTGACTGTGTATGACCCATCACAAGGGTCATGTTACATATGGGTACGAAGAATCCACACCAGATTGTCTGTTTGTAGAGTAGTTTGTTGCTATGGGGCATATTTGGTGGTGTGTTTTTGTGTTATGGGCACGCACAGATTATTAACTGTGGCTCTCTTTGTAGCATTGAAGTGCTCCTGTAACCGGACCTGAGAGTGCGCAGGCAGGAGGCCAGCACTGAAAACCAGAGCTAATTGTCTTGTTTTTCTTTCAAACTGCTCTGCATAGGCTTGCTGGGGGGTGCACTAATGCATGGATGAATGTGTAATTCATTTTGGTATGTTTTTTTCCCCTAATCACCCAGAGTCCTATCCAATTCGAAACCCTGTACCCTTTACCTGGTGTTCCTGCTTCCCGTACCTATACAACCAACGTTCCCTAACCCTCTTTCCCCGCTGGGGTTGCGAATGCCTGTGTAAGCCCCAAACTTGCAGGCCCCAAAACCCTAGAGGGGGCGGTTGGTTCATGCCACTCCTAAGCCTGGACTCCAGAAGGCCATGACAATGATGTACAAGTTTGTTCGAATTGTGTATGTGTTCATGCAGGTAGTACATTTTCGTGCATTCCCTACTTTCATGTGTCATTCCTCCTCCCCTCTCCTGCCACTCATTCCAGTTATCCAGTGTGCCAACACCTGTCCCGACTGCATATCCCTGACCCTCCTTCCCCACCAGGGTCTCAGAGGCCTGTGTGAGTTTGACCTTGCAGGTACCCGGGCTACGGTGGGGGTGGTTGGTTCGTGCCACTCCTGCGCCTGTACACGGGACCTGTGACAGTACACATCCTTTCGTGGTGCATCATTCTATGTTATGTACCACACATGGTTCACATCCTGTTGTGACATTGTTTTACTGTGCTACCTTGGTTGTTACATCATTGTGGTAGTACTTGGCCTTTGTGAGGTACTGCTACATCAAGTCATCTACTGGAGGCTGTTCTGGTTCGGTTTTTTGCCTTGTATTTTGTGATTTTGCAAATGAAGGTGGACTCTGAGGGTGCAGGCACCTTTTTACACACAAGGTGGGAGATGGTGACGAAGGGGAAGGGTGATCCTGTGGCCAGGTGACATTGAGGGTTGAAGGCTCCATGACCCAGGTGCAGTTGTTCAATGGGTCATGGTCATTTGTGAGGGAGGGGGGGGTTGTTGTTGATAGTTGCCTTGCCCTGCAATGTGATGGGAACCCTGAAATTGTAATTGTGGTATCCTATGTACATGTTGTGTTCTGCTGATCAATGCCTGTTCATGTGTTGTGTTTATCTTTCAGGTGTGAGGGGATAGTTGTGATTTGACATGCTGGGGTGTACACATGGTGAATGTTCACATGTGATGTGTAGAGGACACTGATGGTCATTTGATTGCACATGCATATGTTGAGTGCATGTCCTTACTGACCCACACACTCGCACTATGATGCACTACATGTACAACCACCCTTGGATATCCACGTGTACACTCTGTTTGCCTTCTGGTGCCCACTGTGTCCCTGCAGCACATATTCTGTGACCAATTATGGATCCTGTACATGCCTAATTTGCTTTTTGATGTGGTTTGTCGCTTAGATGTGATGCTCAGGGTGTGCATCACACACAATAGCTGTTCACTGTGCTGTGCACTGAGCAGTGTGTTGCAGGAGTTGGACACAGCACACAGAAGCTGCAGTGTTGATTTTGCAATGCACAATGTGCATGTAGACAGGCATTCATTGTTATGTTACGTCTACAGCTTTTGTAATGCATTTGGGAATGGCTTATTTTGGGTGGGAGGTTGTTGGTCAGTCATTTCATCTGATTCCATGTCAGGCATCATTGTCTGATGCCACTGTACATCTTTCGACATGGCAATGTGTACCTTATTGGTACTGTGTTGGTGTATAGCCATTGCTTGCCATATCATGTTGTGGTTTGGGAGGGTTTGAGTGACATAACAGTGATGGTCATGGGCTGTTTTGCAGGTGTGTGTGATTCACACCTTGCATGTCAGGGTCAGCCGCTTCTCGAAGCAACGAGCTGGGGGTAGATCTCTCTCTGCGGCAGGGGCCTCCCTCTGGAAGTGCCTTCCGGCCTCCCTGGAACTTGAGGAGAACCATCTCCAGTTCCGGAAGCACCTCAACACCTTCCTCTTTGCTTCTGCTTTCTCTCTCCCTCTCCCTTGCTAAATTCTTCACTGAAACTGCACTGGATCTGCAACTGGGCCACTCTCACCGACCTCGGTCCTGGCTCAGCCACTCTCCACTTGCACTGCCTCCCTGGCAACCGCTGCACTGCGGGACTGTCTCTCTATCCCTACAGCCCCCCCCCCTTCCCAGCACTTGTCTGCACTTACCTTTGCAGTTGCCACCAGCAGGCCTATTTATTGTTTTTTTATTCTACTTACCCTGTACTGCACTGCTCCCCTCCCCTTCCCCTTGCACTTTTCCCTTCCCCCTACCCCTGCACTTGCACAATCTAAATGACACCTGGCCTAGTAGTATAGTTGTCTGTCTTCCCTTGTTCTCCCCTCCCTGCCTCGTTGCACCTTGAGACACTTGTGTATAGGCACGTTACAATTGCCATATCATGTCATGTCATATGTGTGCCTTTTGGTCACACAGGATAGCTTCTGTTTAAGTAGCTAGGGATGCAGACAATGTGGCACTTCCACGGCACAGTTGACTGTCTCTTTGTCATCATCGATTGTCACCTGGTATGTGCCAGGCCTGTGTGCACTCCGCAGGGGTGGGAGTTTAGGTGGAAAATGTGGCCACAAGCTGGGTCCGGGCTTCCTCGCCACGTGCCCTGTCCCCTCCCATGGGCAGCGCCTGTGCCTGTGGTTGGGGATGTGGGGGCACCACCATGTCCACCGGTACGCCCTGCCGTGTTGCAACATTGTGCAGGACACATGCTGCCACAATGATCCTGCACACTACTGGGGGTGCATAGAGTAGCTGCCCGCCAGAGCGGTCAAGGGAGCGGAAACGTGACTTGAGCACTCCGAATGTGCGCTCCGCTATGGCCCTGGTTGCAATATGGGCAGCGTTGTATCTTACCTGGGGTGGTGTGGTGGGGTTCCGGATTGGCGTCATCATGTGGTTGCTCACAGGGTAGGCACTGTCCCCTGGGGAGGTGTAAATGGTTGTGATTATTGGGTTTTGTGTATTTGTGTGTGTGTGTGACATGCATGCATGTGCAAGGGCATTTGTACTCACCTAGGAGACAGCTGTCGCCATGCTACCCAGCTTCCAGGGCCCGGCTCAGGGCAGACATTCTGTATATGAAACTGTTATGGGTGGAGCCAGGGTAGTTTGCATAGACAGAGGTGATGATTCCCTTTGCATCACATACCACCTGTACATTGATGGAATGCCAGTGCTTGTGGTTTCGGTAGATGTGCTCAGTGGCCCTAGGTGGACGTAGGGCCACAAGGGTGCAATCTATGGCACCGAGCACTTTGGGGAAGTGTGCCACCCTGTAAAAATCCAGGACAACGGCCTGCCTTTCTGCGGGTGTTCTGGGCATGTCTATGTGCCTGCGGACTGAGGGGCGCGCTGTCATGATTGCCAGTACCTGGTGTAGGCAGCGTGACTGTGTGGCCTGTGAGACCCCCCCCACTATGGCAGTAGTCCGCTGAAATGACCCAGTGGCCAAGAAATGCAGGACATTGAGCACCTTCTCCAAAGGGCTCAATGCTTGGGAGCAAAGGGTGGGGGATGTAAGGTCATCTTCCCACTTCCTGACCAGGTCTAGGATGATATGGGGTGGAAACCTATTCCTGCCGTAGACCTGGTCGTCAGGCATCCCAAAAAGGCTTGTCCGTGGTGCGAAAATGCGTGCCCTGGCTATTCTCCTCCTCCTGCGGTGTCCCACGATCAGTGCCGCGACAAATGGGGCATTCATCCTAGCTGTATATACGTGTTTGTTGTTTGCGCGCACTTTTATACTGTGCGCGGGGTCGCTTCCGCCTGCCTTCGTGTGGCAGACGCGTTGATGCCTGTGTGCGTCTTTTGCCGTGCGCGGGTTTCCCGTATTCAAATCCATGAATACGGGTTGTTTGCGTGCGTGTGCGCGTTCCGTGTAGTTCCCTGCAGTACTTCCCCAGTTACGCCTTCTTTTTTTAGCGCACGCCGTGTGTGCCCGCGTGTGCCATGGCAGGATTTGGTGCACGGACAGCGGGAAACACGTGCAGCGTCTTCCTTGAATCTCACGCTTGCGCCACCTTGCGCCTGCTTGCGCTGGGATTTTCGGCGCATGTTTGCTCCATCAATCGACCCCTAAATCTCTTCAGTGCAATTGAAGGACATAAGGTAAAGTAGGGTTGCATCTTTTTAAAGGTGTATAGAATATCAGGCACAAAAGTATAGCTTTTTAATTAACTCAGTTGCTTAAAATGTTCATTCCAATCCCACAGGTCTAAGTGTCTTTCAAAGCTTTGCAGGAGATTGGAATAGCCATCACCCCATTTGGTGATCCAGTCAATATCTTCATATAAGAAGGTCATTCTCTTACTGAAACTGGATTTCATTTCCAGATTCCGCTCTAAATTGCCTAGTCCTTTTAAGAGATTATTCAATGGTCCATTCATCATTTTTATATGCATGATGGATCTCTTCTTCAGGACCAACGATTTAAGAGAATGAATGCCCTACGCAAGCCTAAAAATAGCCATGGGAACACATTTAGGCAGACCCACTAATTCCCTCCAAAATATGCCCTCTATTAACTGGAGCCACTCAAGATCGATGTCTATCAAGATCTCAAGGCCATAGATAACAGCCGGAACTAGAGACTGTAGATTTGTCTTATACCAATCAGTGAATAACTTGCCCTTCTTCTTGCAAATTGTCCAATAAGTGCAGTCAACTGTGCTGCCTTCCTAGTGTTGGCTTCAATGCATATTTTAAAGCACTTTCCAGACTCAAATTCGACCCCCCAGAAATTTATACTACGAAATATAGACAATCTCAATGTTCTGTATCCGCACCCTAAGTCTGGCTATTTGTATCACAGTAAATAGCATTGGCTGTGTGTTCTCCCTATTAATAACTAGCCCATTCTTATCTGCGTAGGCCTAAAGTGCGTTTGCTGTGTGCTGGATGCCACTGAAAGTATGATCCAGTAGCACCACGTCATCTGCATGTGCCAGGACCATACAATGCGAGTCATCAATTTTGGGAGGACCGCCTCTTTTCTGAGACAAATACAGAGGTATGTCTGAAACATAGAAATTGTATAAGAGCGGCGCCGTAACACAGCACTGATTAACTCCACAATTTTGTGTAACAAGCATTGTCATTGCCCCACCTTTATCCAATCTCAAACACACAGTATTATAACTGTGTAGTAACTTTAAATAGTAGAGTATCCCCGCTGAGCAGCTTAATAGATCTAATTGCGCCACAACAGATCTCTCTTAACTATGCCAAAAGATGCTTTAAAATCAATGAAGATGGCATATAGAGGAGATTATTTGAGCCTTGTGCTTGCTTGACCATGGAATCCAGAAGGCGCAAATGATGTACCGTTGTATAATTAGGACGAAACCCACACTGGTATCTATCTCAAATATTACATTGTTCTACCCATTTTTGTAGTTCTTTACGCAGGAAGGATGCCAAACGTTTTCCGGTACAATCCAACATAGACAGTACTCGATAATTACCATGATCCAAAGGAGAACCTTTCTTTAGAAACAGAACCAGAATTGCAGTTTGGCAGTAGCTAGGGATTTTACCTTTAGTGAAAACCTTATCAAATAATATTTTAAGTAAAGAGGACCAGAAGTGGGGATTATGCCGCAGGACCAAATTGGCCAATCCATTGGGTCCACAAGCCCGGGAAGATTATAAACTCTTCATTTTCATGTAAATGTCCTCCTCTGTGATCGTAATTACCATGCCAGGGGGTGTAAAATCTCTCTGAACTGGTCTTGGCCCCTGAGGGAAAGAATAACACTGAGCAAGAAATGTCACCCACGCATGTTCATTTATGGGGTTCATTATAGCTTGTTTGGTACTTCCCTTAGCTTCACCTAGAATAGCCCAGATGCTACGCGAATCTCCATTACATAAGATAGTCGCCATACGTTGCCAGGTCGCATCTTTATTGGACCATCACCATCTTTTTAGCCAATTAAGATAGGTTTTTTTTAGTAATCTTGTCTCATGCAGATCGTTTTGACCTGTGCAAGTCCCTCCTGAGCATGCGTTTGCATTCCCGGATTACTTTATCATATACCCTATAAGACTTTTGATCTCTAGCTGTAAAGGACACATACAATGTGTCGTCCGGAGAAGGCCAGGATTCAGCTCTCAATGTCGTCTGTGGACATTTTCTGGAATGCACATATGTCACTCGGTTTCATAGAAAATGTTGCTTGCTTGGCCTTCACAATATTCTTCTCAGATCACTTATTCCTGTTGGCTATATAGTTAGTTGCCAATTTGCCTATGTGACTTACTTCTACTTGAAAAAAGGGCTGCCCCCATATTAAGAATAAGTACCTCATAGTCACTCCATGAGTTAGCACTAACACTTGGGTCCTCAATCCTCAAGGCTAATGTGCTGTTTACAAAAACGTAATCCCACATGGCAGCTGTTCCACTCTTCCTCCAAGTGAACCGACCTGCAGTGTAGTTTTAGTACAACCATTAACCATTTCGAGTTCCTACCTATAAAGGAACCTCAATGAACAAGCCCCCCTCAATGTCCACCTGTCTCTGCATCATAATTCTTTCAGCTAAGAAATGAACTAGACTCGCTGTACCAAAATGCAAGTCTTGCCACTATGAACACATAACATGCCTGATTTATCCTGGATGCCCATTATGTGATAGCGCACCCCCATCCTGCCCCACCCTCCTGACACATTCCCTCTACCTCCCAATCTCCTTCTCCAAACCCAAAATCAGCCCTTGGACCAGCATTACGTCCCTGTCCCTCTTCCTCGTCCCAGTACTTACATATGAGGCAAGATGCTTTATAGTCAAGTACTGGGATGAGGAAGAGTAGGACTAGGATTAATGAATATTACTGGTAAGTAGTATAGGCATTGAACACATGCACACACATGCACACATATGCACAGCCATGTATACACCGGTCAGATGCTCATCTACACTGGACCCATCCACCATTTACTCACATACCAGCCACCCATACATCATGCACACACTCACACACATTATATTATATACATGGACATACACACACACCCTTTCATGCATGCAGACACACAACAACAAAACTATGTTCTTACCTTTTCCCGAACATGTTGCTGTTCATAAGGAATTCCTCTGCAGGCAGGCCTCTCGTCCATACGTCATGCATGCAAGGAACCAGCTCTGGTTTCTGCCATGCACAGAACAGGGGAGCCAGAGCCTTCCATGTCCTATGGGTGGGAGGCAGGATTCTTTTTGAAGTCATTTTGACTTTAAACAATAATAATTTCCATCATGGAAACCCATAACGGAAATTATCTCTTTTTTAAGTCAGACTGGCTTACACAAGAAATGAATGTAAAGAGGGCTCTTGTCTGAGAGCCCTCTTTACTTTCGGTTTCTCTCTGCCGCTGCAACCTTCAACCAACGGTTTCAGAGGCAGAGCAGTGGTCACATAGTAGTTGCCAGGGGTCACAGTTGCATCCCTCAGTGACATCCAATTGATGTCCCTGGCCGTGGAAAGGGAGATGGTGTATAGTCCTTAGATTTTATGATGGGTATGTCACCTATGTTCTAAATCATATACAAACATGATGGTGGCATCCTTTGCATTGTTATGTTGAAAATGCAAAATCGAAAACATACTAAAAAAGAGAACAACAACTCAAGAAATCATGTCTTATCAGTCCTGCCTATTGGTTCCATGTCCAAAAGGAACATTGACAATGATGTCCTTTCTGGTTATTCTACTACCACATGGATAGGCTGATATGATATGATATGGCATACGTGCGTGTGCACAAGTGTTTCTAGGCACAACAAGAAAAGGAGGGTGAAAAAGAGGAAGGACAAAACAACAATCTTGCTAGGCCTTGTGTCATTCAGATCGTGCAAGTACGAGGAAGAGAAAAGGGGGAAAAGTGCAAAGGAGGGGAGGAGGGAGAAGTGGAGGTAAAAGAAGTGCAGCCAGCGGAAAGCTTATAAGTGCAGACCGGTGGGACTATAGGGTTGCTGATACAGGCCACAAGTGCTGGGGCAGCCAGGAGGCAGTGCGCAGGACAACTGGACAAGCAGGAGCCTGGGCCCAAGTTCAGAGTGTAGCCAGGTGACCAGTGAGTGGGGTAGTTGGGGCACCAGAAGAGGAGAAGAAGAGAGAAAGTAGAAGCAAAAAGAAAGGTTTTGAGTTCCTTCCGGAACCGGAGGTGGTTCTGCTCATGTTTCAAAGAAGCAGGGAGGCTGTTACAGAGGGAGGCCCCAGCCGAGGACACCCAACTCTATTCTTCGAAAAGTGACTGACCCTCAGATAGTTGGAGGTGGACGAGCGAAGGGCTCGAGAAGGGAGATGTTTAGGAAGTGAGAGTTGGAGGTAGAGTGGTCCCAGGCCCCAGAAAGCCTTGTGTATGATGCAAAGGTGTTTAACTTGATCCTTCCCACCACAGGGAGCCAATGAAGAGATTTCAGAGCTGGAGAGATACGATCCCTGGGCTTGAGGCCAAGGACAAGTTTTTCAGTCCTGTTCTGGATAAGTTGTAGATGTTGGAGAGTAGAAGCAGGAAGATTTAGAAAGAGGTTGTTGCATTAGTCCAGCCTAGAGAGGACCAGGGCTCTAAAGACAGTGAGCTTGTGGGAGAAGGTGAGGAAAGGAAGAATACCTCTGAGGAGGTGCAGCTGATAGTTTGACTTCTTAGAGACTTCAGGGATGTGAGGGGATAAGGAGAGGGTGGAGTCAAAGATGACCCCAGGGTTATTACCCTCATATGTAGGAGCAGGAATAGAGCCCAGAATGGCCAGCCAAAGAGAGAGAGCAAAGGAGGGAGCTGTTGTTCTGATGAGGAGGATCTCAATCGTACTGGCATTAAGGCAGAGATCATTGGCGGCGCACCATTCTTGAATTGCGGCCCGACAGTCTGGTATGAGAGAAGGAGAAAAAGCAGCTGAAGGGAGCCTAAAAGAGAGATGGGTTTCATATGTGGTTGAAGAGCCATGGAGAAAGAATAGACCCCTGAAACCACAAGTAGAGAGATAGAGATAGAAGAGAGGAAAGACCACAGTTGGACCTGAGAGGGTTAATCAGTGAGGAAGGAGCTCAGCCAGCCCAGGGCCTGATCAGTGATACCCAGGTTATCATGGAGGCAGATGAGCAGGATGACATGGTTGAAAGTATCAAAAGCAGATGAGAGATCAAAAAGAATAAAGACAGAAGGAAGGTTAGAGTCAAGGTTCAAGAGCAGGTCTTAACGGGTGTTCAGGGGATCAATTTCCATGCTTCTGGCAGCTCTTAAGTCAGACTGGTGGTCGTGGAGACAACCAACAGATTCAGTGTGAAGATTAAGCTGGGGGATGGCCAGCTTTTCAAGAGTTTGCCCAGGAAGAGTGTGATGGAGTCGGGCAGCAGTTATCAACAGAGGAAGGATTGGCAGAGGGCTTCTTAAAAAGGGGATGCACAAGGGAGTGCTTAAGGTGGGAGGGGAAGGTTCCAGTGGCAAAGGAATTATTGCATAGATCAACCACGGCTGGAGCAAGGGGGTTGATGTGGTCCTTGATGGTTCTGGATGAGCATGGGAGAACCTGCTTTGAAGAGACTTTCATAGAAACATTATTGTCTGGGGTGAACAAGGGAAAGGAAGGAGGAGGAGGAGGTAGAAGAAGACTGGGTGGACAGGATCTCCTGCATTTCAGTGATGAAATGAGAAGCCAAGGCAGTGCAAAGGGCCCACAAGGGATCAGGAGAGGTAGAGACTGCAGCGGGTTTGGCCAGCTCCTTGCAGATTTTGTTTGGCCGAGTTGTCAGACACTGCAGAGCTGCAGACTTGGATGTGGGATCTCTGTTTGGCGATCACAGATAGTCTGTATTGACTTTGGAGCAGCCTGGAGGCCAGTTTTTCAGAGAGTAGAGTTGATGCCCTTCACTTCCTCTCAGCCACCCTGCACTTGCGTTTAAGGGTTACAAGGTTGCATTCATGCCAAGAGTTGCATTTGGATTTGGGCTTCAAGCAGATCCTCATGACAGGGGCAAGGACATCAAGATGAAGGTTAGATAGGGCTGTGTCAGTTAGTGAGTCAGCAAAGGTGCAGAAGGAGGAGAGAAAGCAGCGGTCAAAGCCTCAACTGACACACGCTTCATGGGTCAGATTACCGAGAAGGTAGGTGCCAGTGTTGGGGCCGGCTTGGCCTGAGGGTTGGCTAGTGAGAGGTTCGAGGAGAGAAGGAAATGATCAGACCAGGAGAGGAGTGGTTAGAGGGTTAGAAAGGGGGCACTGTTGTTTCTGGACCGGCACACTACAACTCTGCAGGCAGGTTCCGTCCCGCCCGCCAGGGTCACAGCTGTCGACCGGCATGGCACCCGCTCGCAGAGTTCTCACGGAAGCATTGCCACCATTGTTAATGGTGCCGGAGCTCCCGTGTCCCCATTCCCATGGGGACTAACAAAATGACTGGCGCCTGACATTCCGGCCACAGGACTTGGAATAGCCCAGTGTCACTGGGAAGTCAGGCACTGGTATTTTTTTTCGGGTCCAGCAGCAATCCACCGGTTTTACCAGCAGGGTTAATGCCGGACCTGTAATGAGGCCCTATTTATGTTTTATTGGACAATAGTCTGTTATAATGAGACCAGATGTACTACATTTAAATCCTGTGCTGTTTGTGGGTCACTCATAGGTATCAATAGTTAGACTAACAGAGGAAACCTTGTGCCACCCGCAACATGTCAGGAAATAATGGATGTAACCAATGACATAGACATATGTTTGCATGCAGCTGCATTGCAAATTTTGGAAAAGCTGAATTTACGAGGTTTCTCTTTCATTTGCACATGCGTTCAATCTCCACCACCAGTACACACGATGGGTTATGAGGTAAAGGTCTAGAGTAGAAACAGATTTTAAGTAAGGAGACAGAGATGTGTCATATACTTAACATGTGCGTCTGCCCATATGCAACATTACCATTATTGGGAGATTACTATTCTGCAGGACAATCAAATAATTTTTTGAGGCTGGAAGGTGGGCACCACAAAGGGTGATTGGCTCACATTCCATCGTGCAACATGAATTGCTGCTACATGTTCCGAAGCACCTGGTCCCTTGCATAGGTCTCGAAATACAACATGAACACAAAGAAAGTCTCAGAGCATTTTGGAGAATATAGCAAAGGTGTGGGATCTGGTGTAGGCCACGGCGGTGAAAAGAAAGATGTGCCTACAAAAAAAGGTCAACACAGCATACAATACACGACAAATGATGAATGTGGCTGTGACATCCCCTGCAGCATTTTCACTGTGTGTTGGAATAACTATGTGACAACAAAATGTGTGTGCACACACACATACACCTCCACACACAAACATACTGACTAAGCACTTTGTTTTTTCTTCATCCTGGAGAGTTGTGAGGGACCAAGGACCAGTGTAGCGGGGGGGGGGGGTGGTGTTGCTGGGGCCAAGCAAGAAGATGATGAGTAGGCCCTGCTTGACCTTAGCTTCTGGACAGCATAGGTACCTCTACCCTATTTCTTTCCCTCTCTGTCTCTTGTGTAACACAAACTCACACTAACAGAGAAACATGTATCAACTGCAAATTGTGTCTTTTTTCCATAGGAGAGTCCATAGTGAGTGAACAGTGATGTTGGCGTGGCGAGCGGTGGTGATGGAGCTTCTCCTGAAGATGATGAGACTTCTTGCAAGAAAGATACCTCACCTATATTATTTTGCTCTCTTTCTTTCTCTCTCTCTTGTCTCCTACTCACACACACACACACACAGACATTTCGACTAACCACTTTGTCTTTTTTTCTTCCAGGGAGTTCATTGTGAGGGAGTAGTGGCATTGATAGAGTGGTTTAGGGGCCCTGCCGGAAGATGATGAGAAAGCCCTGGTACCCAAATCTTCTTGAAAGGTACAGTGCCTCTCCTCCATTAATTCCCTTAATTTCATTCTCTCTCATCTCTCTGTCTCTCACACACACAAATACCGACTAAGCACTTTGTTTTTACATCATCCTGGAGAGTCCATTGTGAAGGAGCAGTGTTGTTGGCAATGCAAGGTGTGGTGATGGGACCAAGCCAGAAGATGACAAAAAGGCCCTGGCTGACCGGCTCTTCTGGACAGGATTGGGACATCTTCCCTATTTTCTCACTTTTTCTTTTGCTCACAGTAACACAGACATACACACAGACACAACACACACATCGATTAACCACTCTGTGTTTTTCCCAAAGGAAAGTCCATTGTGAGGGAGCAGTGGTGTTGGCTGGGGAAGGGGTGGAGATCGGGCCCCTCTTGAAGTTGATGAGAATGCCCTGGTAGATGACACTTCTTGAAATGAAGGGTACTCCTCCTACATTATTTCCCACTGTGTCTTTTTATCTTGTCACACACAGGCACACACACTCACACTTGCCATCTAACCACTTTGTGTTTTCCCACAAGGAGAATCCATCAGGAGTGTTGGTGTTGGCGGTGTGAGGGGTGGTAATGGGGCCCCGTCAAATGAAGAATAGAAGGCCCTGGAAGACCGGCAGTTCTGGAAAGTATAGATACCTCTCCCCAATGTATTCCCTCCACCACTCATCACACAAGCACACACACATACAAACACACACCACACCTATGGACTAGACATTCTGTCTTTTTCCCCCTCCAGAGTCAATTTTGAGGGAGCAGTGGCATTGGGTGGGAGAGGGGTGATGATGGAGAAGCTCCAGAAGATGACGAGAAGGCCCTCACTCACTGGCACTTCTAGAAAGGATAGGTACCTCTCCTCTATTTTCCCTCTATGTCCCTCCGTTCACACAAACTCACACACAGATAAACACATATCAAATCAAAATGTTGTATTTTTCCATATGAGAGTCCATTATGAGGGAACAGTGGTGTTGGCATGGTGACGTGTGGTGAATGAGCTTCTCCTGACGTTGACGATAAGGCCTTGGCAGATGATACTTCTTGAAAGAAAGGTACCTCTCCTATATTATTTCCCTCTGTTTCTTTCTCTCTCGTCACACACTCACACACACACACATACACACACACACACACGCACACACAGACACACACATTTCGGCTAACCACTTTGTCTTTTTTTCTCCCGTTGGAGTCCATTGTGAGGGAGCTGAGGCATAGGCAGGGTGGTGATGGGGCACTGCCAGAGGATGATGAGAAAGCCCTGATGCCCAAATCTTCTTGAAAGGAACGGTACCTCTCCTCCATTATTTCCATTAATTTATTTCTCTCTCATCTCTCTGTCTCTCACACACACAAATACCGACTAAGCACTTTGTTTTTAATTCATCCTGGAGAGTCCATTGCGAAGGAGCAGTGTTGTTGGCACTGCACGGTATGGTGATGGCACCAAGCCAGAAGATGACAATAAGGCCCGGGCTGACCGGCTCTTCTGGATAGGATTGGGACATCTTCCCTATTTTCTCACTTTTTCTTGTGCTCACAGGAACACAACCATACACACAGACACAACAACACACATATCAACTAACCACTCTGTATTTTCCTCAAGGTTAGTCCATTGTGTGGGAGCAGTGGTGTTGGCTGGGGAAGAGGTGGAGATGGGGCCCCTCTAGAAGTTGATGAGAAAGCCCTGGTAGATGACACTACTTGAAATGAAAGGTACTTATCCTCTATTATTTCCCACTCTGTCTTTCTATCTTGTCATACACAGAAACAAACACACACACACATGCCATCTAACCGCCTTGTGCTTTTCCCACAAGGAGAATCGATTAGGAGTGTGGTTGGCAGTGTGAGGGGTGGTAATGGGGCCACACCAAATGAAGATGAGAAGACCCTGGAAGACCAGCACTTCTGGAACGTGTAGGTACCTCTCCCCTATATTTTCCCTCCATCACTCATCACACAAACACACACATACACACACAGATATACCCCCTAACCACTTTGTCTCTACACCCCCAGGAGAGTCCATTGTGAGGGAGCTATGACATTGTCATGGTGGTTGATGGGGCCCCACCAAAAGCTGATGAGAAAGCCTTGGCAGACATCACTTCTTGAAAGGAAAGGTATCTCTCCTCCATATTTCACTTTCTTTCTTTCCCTCTCATCTCATTCTCTCTCACACACACACCAAATGAGCACTTTGTTTTTTCTTCTTCCAGGAGAGTCCATTGTGAGGGAGTGGTGTTGTTTGGCAGTGCAAGCGGTGGTGATGGGGAAAAGCCAGAAGATGACGAGACGGCCTTGGCTGACTGGCTCTTTTGGACAAGAAAGGTACCTCTCCCCCATGTTCTCACTCTCTCTCTCCCTCTCTCTTTTATTTCACAGAAACACACACATATACACAGATCAACTAACCAATCTGTGTTGTTTCCCCAAGGAGAGTCCATTGTGAGTGAGCAGTGGTGTTGGCTGGATGTGGGGTGGTAATGGAGCACCTGCTGAAGATGATGAGAATGACCTGGCAGATGATTGAAAGAAAAGTTACCTTTCCTATATTATTTCCCACTCTTTCTTTTTAGCTTGTCTCACACACAGATATACACACACTCACATACCACCTAACCACTTTTCCCCCCCTTACTGCTCCAGTACAGTCCATTGTGAGGGAGCGTTAGTGTTGGCGGAGGGAGGGATGGTAATGGGGCACAGCCAAATGAAGATGAGAAGGCCCTGGAAGACCATGGGCCTCATTATGAGTTAGCGGTCCGGAATCAATGGAGGCAGTAAACACGCCGCCACTGTTGTTTCCAGACCGGCTAACTCTGAGTTCTGCAGGCAGGTGAAGTAACGCCACCGGCCTGCAGACGTAAATGGAAACACCGGCACCGGTAATTGCGGTGCTGGTATTTCGACTGTCCCCATGTAATGCTTCGATGATTCCTGCAATAACGGTCGCGGTAATTCACTACGAGTCCAGCGGCAGCCTGCCAGTTTTTCCAGCACGGCTACCACCAGACTCGTAATGAGGACCCATGACTTCTGGAAAGCATAGTTACCTCTCCCATATATTTTCCCTCTATCATTCTTCACACAAATACACACAAATACACACACAAATATCCACTAACCACTCTGCCTTTTTTCCCCAGCAGAGTCCATTTTGAGGGAGCAGTGGAATTGGCAGGGAAAGGGGTGGTGATGGCCCCCAGAAGAAGATGACCAGAAGGCCCTGGCTCCCCAGCACCTCTAAAAATGATAGGAACCTCCCCTATGTTTTCCTCTCTGTAGGAGAGTCCCTTGTGAGGGAACAGTGGCATTGGCATGGTGCATAGTTGTGATGGAGCTTCTCCTGAAGTTGTTGAGAAGGCACTGTCAGATGAAACTTCTTCAAAGGTACCTCCTCTATATTGTTTCCCTCTCTTTCTTTCTCTCTTATCTCACACTCACACAGACACACATTTTGACTAGCCACTTTATCTTTTTTTCCTTCCAGGAGAGTTCATTGTGAGGATGCTGTGGCATTGGCGGTGCAAGGGTTTTTGATGGGGCTTTTCCAGAAAATTATGAGAAAGCATTGGCAGATGAAACTTCTTGAAAGGAAAAGTACCTCTCCTCTATTATTTCACTTTCTTTTGCTCTCATCTCACACACACACAGACAGCCGTCTGGACAGAGATTACGGTAGACCTGATGTTTTCGAGTTGAAGATCGCTATGTCCAGGTGAAACAGTGTGAAGAGATTATCATTTGTGAGCAACCATGGTGACAATCAGATCTCAGTACTGTTTGCAGCCTTCTTCTCCTAAGTGTCACCTGTTTCTCTACTTCTTTTGCTCCAGATCCTTCACTCTGAGGAACTCATGTATCTGCAGGTGCATTGCTCCAACATCCAAAACCCAGTACCTGATGTAATTCTACTTGCAGAAATGTGTTTTTACTGCATTCGTTCATTCGTTATTTTTTTCATTCAATATTGGTTAATATTGCTGAATGGAAATAACAGCATTTAAATATCACCTGTGCTTATCCTTATGCTTACAACAACATAACAGAATTACCTGTTTTATTTAAAGTAAGTCAATGACTAGTGAGGAGCTCTGCATTCATTTTAGTAATTTAAATGTGCTGTTTAAATTCACACAACCAACTCAACATGATTTGTGAAGTCTATCCAAATATAAGCCAGAAATACCCTTAAGTGTTGAAATTTTAAGTTGAAAAATCAGGGCGAGTGTTTGTTATTAATTAACACATTTGATATGCCCTACTTACAGGCCTATTGATTTCAGCTTTCATATTTAATTCAAGTGTAATGCTACCCTGTGACATACAATAGAATGTTCTGTTATTGAAAAACTCAGAGACAGCAATTAACGTGTTTCTATTTTTTGTATTGATGCAGCACATAATAAATTAGCTTGAAACTGGTAGGTCTTGTTAACCTTGCAATTGGGAATGCTACTGATTTTTTCTCAACCCATTCTTGTTCTTATATATCATTTACAGTTATTTTCTTCTTAAATTAATCAGGGATACATATATATATATATATATATATATATATCCAGTTAAAAAAAGTGTTACACGGACGTTATGGTTAAGTTGCGCTACTAAAAACCTATGAAATTCAGTAAAAAAACGTTGTTAAAGGGACGTTATGGTTCCAAGTAAAACCGAAAAACCCTTGAAATTCACCAGTTATGGTAAGCTAAGCAACGATAACTCGCGCCACCACAGTGCACTGCTAAGACTAACACCCAGGACATCAAAGATGACATCACATGTCTGGCTCACTCTTTTTTCCTTTACTGACATATCTAGGCCAAATGGTTTTCTTCAGTAACAGTCAGGAAAAAAAAATGTAAAAGGTACTATATTTGTAGACTTATGCTTCAAGTATGTTCTTACAGTCATGTCACCTTTGATGTCCTGGGTGTTAGTCTTAGCAGTGCACGGTGGTGGCGCGAGTTATGGTTGTCTAGCTCACCATAACTGGAAAATTTCTGTTTTTTTTATTTTACTTGAAACCATAACATCCCTTTAACAAAGTTTTTTCTTTGAATTTCAAAGGTTTTTATTAGTGCAACTTAACCATAATGTCCCCTTAACAAAGTTTTTTCATTGAATTTCAAAGGTGTTTTTACCAGTGCATGCTATTGTCCTACAACTTACTAATATTATACTTACCCAATATAGCAATGTTTGTGTCCAATTTACAAAGTGTCACCTTAAACACTGCCATGTCCCACCTTCTAGAATCATTTTTAACATGTCCATACACTTTTTGCAACTATTTCAACTAGTTTTGCATCTGTAGACATCTTCGAACATCTGACTTCATAGCGGACCTTCTGGACAGTGTCACATGACCATACGCTGGCGCATGGCATGATGACTTGTCCGAGAACCCATCCACACTTCACGGTAAGATCTCTGCTTCGCAGACAGTTCAGAACTGCATTTACTACTGATCTAGGAACTTTCAACTTCAAAATGTCCCTGCGGCGTCCCGGTGTAGGAAGGAACATATTTTTCCAAGATGGCCACCATGGAAAGGGAAGGAAAGGGTTCTATACAGGGCCCTCTTGGCTTTCCATGGCAGCCTGAAGAAGGCGAAAAGAGAACCTTATGACGATATTACCACAAGCACATTTTTCATCCCTTTCAGATCTATCCTAATTTCGAATAACTTTACCACAAAGCCAGTCCCAGGTGGACATAGCCACTTTAATCCTATGTTTTGTCCCTTGTGGTCATGGCCAGTAGCCAGATTTTCTGGATCATTACCTTATTCCATGACCCGGACAACCTGGCCACTGCCCATGGCCAGAAGCTACCCCTCAGTCACTAAAGATATACTGTAATTTTTTGTAGCTACATTATGACACTTGTCAAATAATACAACACTGGCAAATTTGCAAAACCATACCTGTAGGTCCTTGCCAATGCTCCTTACGCAAGTTTGCTGTAAATCCACGCATGTTTTATTTTTTCAAACGTGTCAAATGTATACACATAGAATTTTCATATAACCTAGCCCCCACTTGTTAAAATCCATTCAGACCTTAGGAAAACATCTATATCTAGATGTGTAGATTTGTCAAATGACACCACATTTCTAAGCCTTTACAATATTTTGGCGACCCCCCCTCTAATTTTGCTCCCTCTTGACAGAATCCCACCAAACTTTGTAAAAACATGTATATCTAAATCTATTATCAGTTTGCCAAATGAAGTGTATATTCATGAAATGGCACCTCATTTATAAGCCTTTACATTATTTTGGGACCCCCCTCTAATTTTGCCCCCTCTTCACAAAATCCCACCAAACTACACAAAAATATTCATATCTAAATATATTATCAGTCTCCCAAATTAAGTGTAGATTCATCAAATGGCACCTAATTTAAAAGCCTTTACATTATTTTGGGACCCACACTCTAATTTTGCCCCCTTATGACAGAATCTCACCAAACTTTGCATACTCACTCAGAATCATGAAAAATTTCATGCAGTTCCATTAAGTGGCACCAAAGTTATAAGCCACCCAAGAACTGCATTTCACCAACCCTGTAATGCTGAGGTGTCTTCGAACTTTCACAGGACTGTTCGTGAATATCCAAACTGTTCGCAGACTTTCGTGGCAAAAAAACACCAGTTTTTTTGCTTCTTGCAGCCATATCCCATCCAATCCTCATCACCCCTCACCTCCCCAGAGATTATTTGATAAGTTTGACAAGTGCAATGTTGTGTTTTTTAATATGTTTTTACCACGATGTCCATGGACACCGGCCCCTGTACGCGAATCCAAGATGGCGGGTGTTTCCAAAAATATGATGCACTTCACGCTCTTCACCATCCAATCAGTGAACACTGCATGTCCGTGGAAATTACTCAAGCCGATTAACCAATCGGTGTCCTGTCCGCGGAGTGAACAGGGAAGTTTGTACATAGAGTGGACATAGATATCACACATTTTGTGACCTACTTTTTGGTTGTTTTAAAAGAAACTACTGGACGGACTTTCACCAAATTTACAAAAGCACGCTTTTGGGACCAAGCCGTTGCTCCTGCCATAAATTTGGTGAAAATCCGTCCAGCGGTTTGGGCTGTAGGCGTGAGCAAAGTTTTTTCCCCATTCAGTCTATGGGAAAAAAAGACATTTTGGGACCCCCCTATAACTTTGCCCCCTGGATCAAACCTCACCGAACTTTGGAAAAAAAATCAGAGTGAGCCATATACTTTTTTTGAAGAGTCCATGGGGAGCGAAGTTATAAGCCGCCCAAAGAGTGTTCTTGCAAAGGGTTTAGCAACCTAATCATAACTACACAGCCACTACTGTGGGCCGTGTAATATATAAATATATATATATATATGTATTCAGTGAAAAGATGTTGTTTAAGGGACATTATTGTTCAATTGCACTAATGAAAACCTATCAAAACCAGTAGAAAAAGTGTGTGAAAAGGATATTATGGTTACTGGTAAAATCAAAAACCCCAGAAAGCTTACCATAACTGGTGAATTTCTGGGGTTTTTCAATTTTCTACTTTTATTAGCGCAGCTTAACCTATCCTTTGACTACGTTTTTTCACTGCATTTCATAGGTTCTTACGAGGATACCCTTAATTTGTGTACATGTACCATGCAACATACTGACCTCACTGGCCCAAAGTGATAGCCATAGAGTCTGCAGACTCTACGACTGTACGTGGACCTCGGGCAGCATCCACACTGCCCAAAACTCAGGGGCTGTCTTACATTGTTGCAGCATGCAGCAAACAAACAGAAGGTGTTTAAAGTGCAAAAAGCAGCAATGCAATTACATAGGTTGTGCAACATAATAGAATGCACCAAGCAAAAAGATACCATGTGCGTTCAACAATATTACCTCAGTACTGCTTGGCATACACAGGGAGAATCAACTGTCACAAGGAAGTGCAACATACTAAGAGGAGAACCATACATAAAAGTAGTAAGTACACTATATTTCTGCCTGTGACTATGGAGTTTGTTCTGTGTACATGACAAGTAAAAAACATTATTTTTTTTTTACACAGAAAGGGCAAGCACCCTAGAGTGGCTTGAAGAGAATTTCCCTCATGATGAAATGGGTGATGATAGCAACTCTAATGGTACCCAGTACCATTTTTGAAGTAGAACATTAAGACACATGGCTTCACATGTAACTGAAACATGCTCCCTTTTTAACAGTACATACTGCAAATGAAGGCAATGGGCCAGTAGCACCAGCTACAGGAGGATGGGCACAGACACACCCAAAGTGCAAATGTAGAAAATGAACTGATGTGCCTTTGTGCAAAAATGGACCAGCTGTACACCAATTTTGCAGACTTTAAAGTATGTGTAGAAAGACATTTAATGGGCCATATTAAGGACCACTGCCCACTTGTACATGTGCCCCTTCCTCCTGTCCCATCCAACCATCCTCACAAATTCCCTGTAATCAAAGACGCTATGATGAGACGTCAATACCTTCCTCCCCCGATGACCGGCCTGTGCAAAACCTCAATTCCCCTACATTTGTTTACCATTTCGCTATCCCGTCCCTTTCCTAATGCAATGTTTTTACTGTGTTAATAAAGTTCTGTGTGTTTATTGTTCCTGTGTGTGAGTGTTTCTTTTTTCTTTTTTAAAAGCCCCGTTAGGAGTCCTTGGACTGTCTGTAATCAAAATGGATGTATCCTACAGACACTGCACCTGTCCGTACTGTCCATAATCAAAATGGAGGTGTCCTATGAACAGTGCCCTTGCCTGGACATGTCAGCAAAATTATGATGCACCTTTATATGATCCGGGGACCCACACACTGTCCTGCGGACACCTGGGCACATACACATCCAATCCCCTGTGCCCGCCGAACACTGTGGCTGTCTGCAAAGTCTGTAAAGTTATGTCTCACATTTAATTAGTTTGGGGGTCCTGCCTGGGAGCATGCCCATACAATCCCCTATGCCCTTCGAATATCACCCATGTCCGCAGATGTCCTTAGAAAGCTGATGTTATTTAATGAGCTCAGAGATCCCACCCCCTGTCCTACAGAAACCTGGGCACATGTGCATCCGATCCCCTGTACCCTTCGAGCACTGCACCTGTTTGCAATGTCCATAAAGTTGTGGCATACTTTCAATTAGTTTGGGGATCCCGCCCCTGTTCTACACGCACCTGGTCGCATGCACATCTGATCTCCTGTGCCCTCTGAACGCTGTGCCTGTCTGGATCTGTCCTCTGCACGTGTTGAACTTTTAATTAGTTTGTGGATCCTGCTCCTGTCGTATGTACACCGAGGTGCATGCACACACTGCATCTCATGCAAGAAGTGTCCTACGGACTGTCGCCCATCCGCAAACGTTCACAACGTCACCATGTGACCGTACACATGCTGAGCGTTGGTCCATATCCATGGACACTGTTCAGACCCCTGGATAGCTAAAACATGCTTTTTTGCCCGATCCAAGTTGGTTTACGGTGAAACTTCACCCTTGCATTGGTCCTAGACAATGCCCTGATCGATCTGGAGACTTTCTGGAACTTTTTGAGCCAAGCTTGGGTTTTGAAGTGTCCCTGGAGTGCCCAACCCCTGCACCCTTATAATAGGCCACACTCCACTGCTGCACCTCATTCTTTTTTTGGCTGACCAGAACAGAGCAGTGCTCCAGATTGCTCCTTGCTGGACTTGCTTTCTGCTAAATTCTGCTGTGCTTTGTTACTTTTGGTCCTGTGCCAGAGCAGTGCTCCAGATTGTGCCTCGCTGGAATTGCTTTCTGCTGAATTCTGCTGTGCTGTGCAACCTTTGGTGCTGTGCTGTGCTACTTTACTTTTGGTGTGCTGATACAAATGACAACCATGTCGGCTGCTGCTGGCTCCTCAGCATGAAAACCACCACCACCACCACCTTTTGGAGGACCTGCGGAGGGAACAGGCGTGGTGATGTAGAGGGGGGTCAAGAAGAGGAAGAGGAGGAGGTAGTAGAAGTCCCCACTTCTAGCTCCCAATGTGAGTCTTGGGTGTGGAGGCTCCTTACCACCATTGGGGGGTACCCAAGGTGTGTGCGTCCAAGATTCGCTGCACTGAGTGCTCAGTTGCGGCAAGCCTGGACTGTACGGCTATGGGACCACCTCCATGTGGCGACACCTGAGGTTGAACCACAAGGCAGCAGTTCAGAGGGTCTTCCCCTTTGAACAAGGTAGCAGGTTGAGTTCCTCTATTGCATCTTCCGCATATGATCCTGTCACCACAAGGGACACTCCTCTGGAACAGCACATCCCTGACCAGGCCTCACAGGCCATACACAACGCAGTGGACCCTTACCTTTCGAGGGTTACTGTACTGTGTATGTACTGGGATGCAGTACCCTGCAGGGGGAGCAATTCCGGAGTGCTTTCGAGGCTACGGTCCGGGAGCATGAGGGAATGCCCCCTACCTCCATGAAGCCCACCCAACATCTTCTTTTCTCTACCTGCCCCTTTGCCCCTGTGGTTGATGCCTTCTCCCTGCCCTTTCTTCTCTTCCATTCCTTGTGTGTTTTGTAAAAAAACCCCAAAAAATTATAAAACAACAAAAGCCAAAACAAAAACGACTCTTTTCAGAGCCTCCTTTCATAGTGCCAATGAAAAGGGTGCAGGCCCCTGTGCATCCTGCAAAGTCCACGGACCGCGTGGTTGTTGGCAGACATCCCAAGGAGAAAGTGATGGCTCTGAAAAGAGCCTTTCTGTGTTGGGTTTTTGTTTTTGGAATTTTTGAAGTGGGCAACGCCTACTGGTAAAAATGCTTGCTATAGTTGCAAAAAAGGCTGCAAAGCATTTGGGATATTTCACAAAAAAAGCTGATTGCCAGCATCAGTAAGATGGACTCCATCTCTGCGAAACATATTGGTGCTACGAAATGTAATGTTTTCATTATGGAAGGTCGACATTCCAACTTCTCTCAAAAAAGCACAAACAGCCTTTTCGACATTGCGCCTGTCTTTCTCAATTTGAGAACCAAATGAAGAAGTGTGCAGCCACATCTGTCTCTGGGCAATGTGAAAAAAATTACTTGGGAGTTTGGAAACATGTCCATGACTTTCAAAGTGCCTCCTTAATCGCAAACTGCAGTGAGATTCGGGTAACATGGCCTAATGTGTTCCCTCCACAATGAACAATAATAATGGCTGGATGATGGCGCATCACCAAAGTGGCACAAAGGGGAACCAAGTCAACCGACTTCATGCCATGGACTTCATACCAGTGCACATTCACATGATGAAATCCAAGATGTGAGGCCACTCCATAGTGCTCCGCATACACCTTCAACCAAAGTATCCACAAGACCCCCAAAATTGAGACACTCTGCTTCCTGAAAGACACAGCCATATCCATCTGCACTCTTCTCATCAAACACTCTTTTCTTGCACACCACACCCAGGAAACCTTATTGTCCAATTCTCTGGCTTCCACCGTCCCATTTCCATGCCTGCCATACTCAAAAGCCCTGTATGAGGCACGTGCGATCCGCAGATCACCATGATGTCTGTGGATAAATCGGCCAATTGAAGGGGGTGGGGAAAGAAATGTATTCCAGGGCAAGAGACTTTTTTAAAGGTGCTTGCAAACAGACACCTTTTGTTTTTTATTCTTTGGGGGGGTTTCTCTTCTTTTCCTCCTTACTGCCTTACATCAACCTCTGCAAAGCAACCCTTAGATTGTGAAAGAAAATGGCATTTCCAAGGATGGACAAAGAAATGCCATCTGCAGTGAAATAGTGCACAATAAGGGAATTAATGTTCTGATTGTGGAAATAGAACATCCCAGCACTTCACATAAATGCACACCTGCCTCTGTTAATGAGGCACCTTCCGGCTGGGGAACAGAGAACATTAAGGTTGCTGCTTAGTGCTCTAGGTGATATTTTTGAGAAAACCACCTTTACACTTGGAAAAAACAGCATCACTGCCTTCACCAAGTCCTCAGTGCACTCAACAGACTTGGAGCACTAATGTAAACTAAATGCTCTCCTCCACAGTGCACCACCACAACATCAGGAGTACTGGAACAGGCCATGTCTCTGCAAAGTGCAAGCACTCCTTGCAAATTACAGCCAGGCACAATGCACCAAAAAGCATGCACTCCTTCAAAACCAAGATTGGCAGAAATGCCTCTTCCCTCTGGATACCTCCCCAGATCACTCACAAAGGAATCTCCCACCATCCATACACTAACTCTATCCATCTCTCCAACACCAGCCATCTTCACACAACAACTAACACTACAATGAAAAGAAGTATTTCCCTCTTTCCTGTAAGGCACAACCTCAACACCAGATTGGTTAATCCCGACAGTCCCATTTCCATGCCAGGCATGCTGAGAAGCCCCGGAAGTGGCACATCCTGTCGGCGAACTACTGCAGTGTCCGCTGACCCTGTAACACAGTGGCAGCCCTTCTTCCCTTTCCACTTCACTCTTTACAGCACTCCCCCATTGAGTAGTTAAGCAGTCACAGAGCCATCCACCATTCACATCTAAGTACTCCACATCTAACTCTGTCATCACAGATCAACACTTTAGATGTACTGTTGAACACTCAGAGTACAAGTCACCTGTAATTCCAAAGCACCTCCATCAAAACGTAATGTAAAACTCTCCAAGATTTCTGCTTCCAGATTCATCCACATCTGCATCCATCAACACAAACTACAATTATGTATATATTTTGTAGAGTACATTTGCAATTGTTTTACAAATGCAGGTGAACAGGGTGCCTGCCACTTACCCTGCATAACCTACTCAATAATCATACTCTCCTGTGTCCCATCTCCTAACATCAAGTGGCAGTTAGTTACAATGCTTTTAGCTTTCAAAGTTTTCTTTTAATGTCCATTTGCATAGCAGTTGCAAACCACATATTTTAATTTTAGGAGCACTCTCTGTGATTTCTTTTGTAAAAAAGAAAAAAGAAAACCACATTGGGAACATGTGCACAACAAGTTCAAGTGCCAGATCTTATGTGAAACTTCAATATATTAGCACAGCATGCATGCTTCCCCATATCACCCATTCTAATGTGCAAACGGATATTTTCTTCTTTCCTTCTGACACTTTTACAACCACTTCTCTCACTAAAACACCTGCTGTACAATGCCCAGAATGCACACAGAAAATGAAAACTGCATGTGTATTACCAAAGCATGACAAGTACATAGATTGCACAATTAACAATATGCACTGTGCTTACAACTACTCATTTCAGGACCATTTGAAGGAAAACAAACAAATTCATGTGTACATTTGCAACAGTGCTTATCTGTACATTTTGATAAATAAATGAAAGTAACAGGAAAGGATTTCTGCAACATAACGCAATGGCAGTCATGTAGTACGCATCTATGTATGGGAAAGTTAATACAATTCCACACACTAACATTCTTCTTTCTAATCTGTGCATCTTTCTGGGCTTCTTCCTTTTTCTCACCCTACTAGGACTTGCACTACTCCATGCAAGTAGTGCAACAACAACTCACACACTTGAAAAAGTGCACCCTGTAGGGCATACATATCACTGCACCACTGGCCCCCATAGCAAAAATGCTACCCAAACACCTAGCTGTCCAGGCCAACATGGCCTGTAACATCCTAGTGACACTGGGAAGTTTGCTGCCAAACACGTGTTAGTAATCTAGTGGCAACCTGTCTGTCCCAACAGCAGTGTTACAACCATATTCATAATCACATGCAATGTTACTAACTCTTCCTCCCAACAAATCCTCCTACAATGTAAAATAATGTGTTTTCCTAGTGCAATTATTTTGCCATTAACACACATACCCACTAACTTCCTTCTTCCGCAATTGCAGTGAAGAACAGCCTCCTGAAAGACAGAAACGTCTCTACTGGAAGATACAACCCAAAAGAAACCTTCTCTTCACATCCAACAAAGTAAGTGCAGTGCTGTAGTCATATTCTTCTGGTTACTCCGACAGTGCAGTGTTGTTGTATTGTAGCCTACATAATTATATCCAACCCAAAAGCATTTGCTTCACCCTTACTCATTGCACCTCAGCAGGTTCACTCTTTGTAATCTCATCTGCAAACCAGTATTGTAACACCCACTTATTTTGTGAAAACATCATAATGTCCTTACCTAATCATGCACAGTACACTGTAATACACACTGAAGCTAACCTTTCACACATCAACGCACACAGATACCAGAAACACCCTCCCAACCAGAAGTAACAGCCAATTGCAAAATCACACACCCCTCTATTTATGCCTACCCTGATATTCAGACACTCATGCACAGTCCACACAAATGCATTGCACAACTTTGAAACCCACACTTTCCTTGTTTCTCCAACAGGCAAAAGAGAATGCCTACCAAAAAGCAACTCTGTAGAAAACAACACAAAAATAGAGCAGATACAACTAAAAGCATGCAAAATAGTCACCCGCCTCTTGCAGAGTTTGTACAAAATGTTCAAACAAAACAGCTAATCAGGTCACTGAGAAAAACTGGACCAGCTAGAAGGAAAAAAGCGTTACCCCTCTTCCAAAATATAAAACTAAAAAGAAATGTATTAAGAAGAATGCAACTACCAGTAGTGCTAGCACTGCATCTACCAATGTTATCGTAGCCACAGGTAAGCATTCCAAAAAAATTGATTTAAAAAAAAAAAACGGTTCCACCGTAGAGTCCTTCAGAACCTTATGAAAACAGCAGAGAAATCACACTCAATCCTTAAAACCTACTGCAGAAAACTGATCCTGGAAGTTCTTTTAGACAGTGAAATTCTCCTCAAAAGGACATTTTTACATTCATTTTAAACAGAATGAAACCACGAACAAAATGAATTAGTAAACTACAAAAAGTATTTTGCAACATGCGCAATATCAACATAGATAACTTTGCAAACTTCTGTGCAGATGAGTGGATTCACACAACCAGCACAGTCCATATTTCAATGAAGAGACTTACAAACAAGAGCAGACAAATCCAATTGCCTTACACAGCAGTGGTCGAGGGTATGAAATGGTGGACAACACCATTATGGCAGAAGAAGTGCTCATTGAAATAATATCCCCAACAAACTTACAATCAACTTTCCATTCGACCGAACCAATCCGTTTTGTCTACAAATGGCCATGCACATAAATGTGTAATGTACAAAAACAATCACTATGTGAAAGAAAAAAATGAGAATGAGAATGCTGCAAACCATGGACTCCTGTTCAGTACGCAAATACACAGGACTGCGAGGACATTCATTAGCCTGCATTTCAGGGCCTGCTTGCAGAAGCACCTTCTACCACATCAAAATGTTAGCAACACACCATTCCACTATACGGAATCTCATCCACAGACTGTACTATGCACCAAGTCCTGCTTTAGAGCTTGAGCATTTAAATCACATTCTCCTACATGGCACAGCCAAAGAACTCCTGGAGGAAATAGACTACATCCAAAGCAAATATTTTGGAAGTGAATAGCACTTACAAAATCCAGTAACTTTAAAAAAGAGTAGCAACAACCTCACAGATACCAACCTTCTAATACACATGTACAAAAAAGAAATAGCAAAGTTTAAAAGCACATCTGCTAAAGTACGAAACAAAGTATGTATGTGTTGTTGCAGAACTCTTTATACAAAGAGCACCAAAACTGTAGATAAGCGTACAAAATGGAAGACAATGAGGAATTCCAATGGTTCCAATTAGCTCTCTACCTAATAGCAGAAAACAAATACCAAGTTACTAACCCCTCAATACTTGTACATACTGCACCAAAATGTAGACACTCTGGGAGTGCAACGGCCAATAGATCAATCTTTGATTATCTTAGTGAAAGGTGTACCTACAAAAGACAAAATAATTTGTCAGCAACTAGTAGACTTAAACAAAGTTAGAGAAGTCATACAATATCTTAAAGAAAACAATGAATATTACAAAGAAATTAACATTGAAGAACACCTGAGAGAAACCAATGAAATAACTCATCGACTGGCCAATTTTAACTTGTAGATCCTATTACAGCATCCAATATTGTAGACTAGTATACAATTCACCCAATGTACTCCAAAGACAGCATAGACGATGCACTAGAAACTGTTCAAATGTGGCAAGCCAATCAGCATATGGGAAAAAAGTGTAATAGCACAAGCCTTTCCTCTACTCTTTCCTACTGGAAAAGGGGGAAGGTATGATGAAAGATGCACACAAATAACAGCGTCAGAATACCGCTCTTTACAAATGTATTCTGAAGACCCCAGATTCAGACAAAACATTGAATACATATTCCACCTCCTGTTTAAAAGTATACTAGCAACTCTATCTTACGGATTTGCGCACACATTGAAAGCAGGTTCCAACTTTTTAAACATGTCTGCTATGCAACTGCTTCAAAAGGTGCAAGATAAAACTGAAGTTTTGCAGGCAAGTATCACAAATCTCTTGCCAAATATGCACGGTGTGAAAAAATACTGGTTCTTATGCCACACAATTGTTTGCTGTATACTGCACAACCTTGGCCCACCAACATGGTTGGTTACTTTAAGTTGTGCAGAGTATGCATGGGAAGACTTGCATGACTTCCTACGCGTAGCAAATGAAAATAAAACAGGAAAAGACATAAAAACACCGAGAACTTTGCTCTCTTGACCTCGTGAATGTGTCAAGATACTTCCATCAACGCTTCAGTCCTCCAAACGGAGAAGTGCAACACTTCTTTTGGAGAAAAGATAATCAATCCAGAGGACCACCGCATATCCACATGCTTTTGGGGATAAAATATGCTCCTAAATTTGGTCAGGACTGTGATAGCACTGTTCTGCAGTTCATGCACAAATATGTAACTTGTGACATCCATTCTGAAAGTACACATACTGAGCTACATGCACAAATCTTGCAGTTTCACAGACATGAATGTGGCAAGTATGCTCGATGCAGATATAAAAACAAAGGCACATACTACACCAAATGCTGCTTTGGTTTCTCTAGATCATTTTCAGCATAAGGACTGGTAAACAGCTTCATGCCTTTGTTAGACACAGTGTGAAAGGCAAATCGCTTAAGAACACATAGTGCATTAAAAGAAGCAAAGCGTCAAAGTACATCAACGATTACAATGCAACAATTGCCCTCTTGTGGAATGCAAACATACATGTACTGTATATTGCAGACAAATCCACTGCTGCCGCATGATATGTCACAGCCTACCTAACCAAAGCTGAGAAAACCTCTGGATGACATATCATCTGACAAAACGCTGTCAGAAAAACTATACACTTTGGCATAAACATGCTCTCCCACAGAGAATGTGGTTGCTACGAAGCTGCAGACCATTTTTAACAGGCACAGCCTTATATGGGAAATCTGAAAACATAGTCTGGCTAAGACTTGGTCCTGCTGCATCCAGAAAAAGAGTAGTCAAATCGTACTAAGACATAGAAACAATAGCCAAAAATGATCCCAACAGCCAGGACATTTTGAAAAACAATGTATTGGACACATACTACCCAAACAGGAATACTGCTTTGTAAACCATGTGTTGATAGCACATAGCCAATAATTCTCGTACAAGAATAATATTAAACCAGATGAAAAAAAAGTAAATACATAGTCAAAAGTTGTTAAGGCAGCCTGGTTAAACTTACCAAACCCAGCCTGATTAATCATATGAAGCTAACATTTAAAATTCCTCAACATAGAAAACTTGACTACATGTCCCTACTCCAACTTTTTAAACCATGGAGAAAAGAAGAAATACAGAAAGCAGAATTAGCCATGACTGAAGTAGAAAACACCATGGGCCTCATTACAACCCTGGCGTTGGACCATGGTGCTATTAGCACCATGGTCCATGCCGGATTCCGCCATGGTGGATGGCGGATTTACCGCCCCATTCCAAGGTTGGCGGGGCGGTAAATTCCCATTCACCATGGCCCCTTCCCCATTCCCATTTTTGGCCCATAGGGCTCAATGGGAATGGGGAAGGCGCTAATTACGGCACCGTAAATTACGGTGCTGTAATTAGCACCAAGGTCCCTTAGCGGGATGGACTTTAACGCCTGCAAAAGCAGGCGTTAAAGTGTCAATCTGGCGTTAAAGGTTTAACTGCGCCGCCGCCTTTTACAGTGCCGTTAACCCCTTAACGCCAGGGTTGTAATGAGGCCCCATGTGTCAGCATGAGGAATCTGAAGAAAATGTTGCTCTACTGAAATCACAACTCAATGATGAACAATGTAGCATTTACCTGGAAGTAACTAAATAAATTGTATTTTTATTATTATTTATTTGATATGGTTGACTCAACCTTTCAATATATAAAAACAGTAAAAACAAACTTCATTTTTACATTTGACATTTAAATAGAATTTAACAATCATTAAGAAGTGAAACTTTTTTTTCCAGAATTTACAAATTTTCACCACAAAGTACAATTTAGGAACCTTGGGCCTTAACATCTGACTTAACCGCTTTATCATTATGAGCACATTTTTCTATCTGTCATCCATCTCATCTCTATCAAGTTTTAACTCATTCAAAAAATGTATTGATGCATAGCCAACTGATTTTGAGTACACATGGAATATGTACTTCCATAGATCTTCTGCTCCCATGTGTAGTTTGTATTCAAATAAGGCTTTAAAGTACTTAGTTCTTAAGCCCTCTAACATATCACATTTTGTAATGATGTGCTCTAAGGATTCATCCTCAACTCTGCAAAACCAGCATGTAGTAGTCACTGTTGCGTCTTTGGCCCATTTAGCTGTTACTGCTCTCGTATGCCATAAATTCAATCTTAATCGCATAAGTCCTGCACAATGGATAATACTGGGGGTTTTTAGAAGGTACATCTCAGTATGACCATAAGCTTTAAGGGCAAATGGATTTTGGTTGAAATGTTTGTACTTATGGCACAATTCTCTATTTTCTATCCAATCCATCTCCCACATTTCAAATTTGGTTTTGTCAGGATTTTGGATAAGTATGTTTGCATCTTGCATAAATTTCTGCACCTGTAATTTCCATTGCAGAATATAGGCATCATTAGAGGTTTGTATGTAACGAGCCAGTTGAACAACAAGACCGTTCCTGTGGTTGTCCAGGACACATTTCCTATGGAGTATACACGCTTTCCATTTATAGGTGGCATATAAAGATGTTAACCCCAATTCATGCCTTATCAGGGCAACGGGTACAGATGGAGGCAAACATAATAAGGATCTCCAATAGAACCCTTCCTTCTTATCCCAAAGGCTGTTGGTTTGAATTGGTTTAGTTTCTGCACCATATAACAAAATTGGCATAGTTTTTTGTTTATAAAAAACTAGAAGTGGAGCAATAGTGAATTTACAATATTTGCCCCTAATAATTTTTGACTGCGATATCAGATTTTTCCACTTTATGTTTAGACTGGAGTGGTAAGGGGAATCAAGGGAATTATTACTGATGTTTATGCCAAAGTATACGTATTCAGAAACTGATTCTACAGCCTCTCCATACAACTTCCACTCTATTTTTTCAGTTTGTTGTTTACAATTGCCAAATTGGATCACCTGGGTTTTCTTGATATTGATAGTCATTTTATTATGTATTGCATAATTCTCCAAGACACAAAGCATGATTTTTAGACCCATTGGCGTTTTGGATAACAGCAGAAGGTCATTGGCATATAACAACCATTTAAACTCACACGCGCCCAATTTTGGGGAGTCAGTCACGATATTATCAAAGTCTTTGCCAATATCAAGGATAAAGAAGTTGAAGATAGATGATGCAAGGATACACCCTTGCTTAAGACCTCTGGAGCTGCAAATCGGGTCGGATAAACTCCCATCGTTGGCCAGTCTAATTTGTAATGAGGTTTGGGAGTGTAGATCAATGATCCATTTAAGAATGTTCGAAGGGCAGTTATTTTTTATCAACTTTATAATAAGAAGTTCCCTTGGAACCGCATCAAACGCGGTTCTAAAATCTACAAACGCCACATACAAAGGAGATTTTAACTTGGCGTGCTTAGCAATGATTGCATTCATACATAACAAATTGATCCCTGTGCCTAGTCCCTTTAAGAATCCCTTTTGCCATGGATCTCTTAAACCCTCGCCATCAAGCCATGCATTGAATTCATGAAGCACTAAGCATGCAAACATTTTCACCGGGCAGTCCAGGAGGGCTATGGGCCTGTAAGAGGCCGGGTCTAATCTGTTGCCATTTTTATATAACGGTATGAGAATGGACTTTCTCCATGAGGGAGGCACGACTCCAGATCTCATTGCTTCTTTGAATATTTGGGTGAGTATGCTTGCCCATATATTGGGGTTCTCCTTCAGCATTTTATTATTAAGCCCATCAGGACCCGTAGCCCTCGAGCTGCTAAGTTTTGCTATATACATTACTATATCGTCCCGATCAAATGCAAATAGATGATTCCAATTTTTGCTTTCTTTTTCAAAGGCAAACTGGATATCGCTATAAGGAGTTTGATATATCTGGTGGAAATACATGTACCAGGTTTCAGCTGGAATGGAGCTTATCTGAACAGAATTTTGATCCTTATAGGTAGCTTCATTTAACACACTTCATACTTCAGCCGTTGATTTTGAGGCAATCTTTCCTAACATGAATTCACTATCTCTTTGAAAGCACAATGCTTTCCTTCCTTTTTGCCAATTTCTATATCTCAAACAGTTTTGTTTAGTTTTTAGCATCCTTTCCTCCCTCGGTAGATGGTTTAACATACAAATTTGATGTCGTAGCTCTGACTTTTTATCTTTCACCTCCATATCAAATGTATGTGTATGTTTATGGCTTTGACCTTGTACAGAATTTTTAATTGACACATATTGAAGCATTGAGGAAACATAGTCCCTCCCTGAATTGCAAGACCGATGTTTATCAAAGCATATTAAGGCATTATCAGACCATTTCAATCGAGTTCTTGCATTATTGACAATTATATTGCCATTATAAATTCCCCAATTCCCACTTTAAACAAAGTTGATGATGGTCACTTTAAGTATTAGATCTTATATTCAGGGACTGAATCATGTTCATCATTGCTTTATTTTACAAAAATGTAGTCAACAGTAGCCTCGAATAAACCATTATGACATGTACTAACAGAGGGGGTATCACCATCCACAGCACCATTGACCATAACCAATTGCATATTTTCCAAACATTGATTCCACCTTATCTCATCATTCATTAGTTTTCTCTTATCTTAAGGCATCAAATGCAAGTTAGTGACTCCCATCACTAGGACAAAGTTAACATTTTTTTCTAATGCGATCCTCAAAAAGATTTCCTCTAGGTGATCGAAGAAACATTCTGATGACAAATGAGCTTTCCCCCAATATATATTGACTAGCAAAAAAGTATGGACCTCACTTGACAATTTGATGAATTGAATGAAGGGCGTACCAGAATTTAGATTTGCAATTTTAAAACCTTTGGATTTCCATATATATACAAGTAAAGCAGCCATAGGCCTACCCCTAGGAGGTGAGATTGCAGGTTTGAACACTATATCAAATCCATTCCAGATGGGCGAATCAATCAACCAAGTTTCCTGTAAGACTATAATATCAAAACCATCGATCTCTGAACTATTAGTATTGATGAAATGTTTGAAACCCCGGGTATTCCAGCATACAAGGTTGGTTTTTTCTTTAGTAATGGATTGTTATGCATGGTCAAATCTTTCATTTGTATGTGTAATTTGGTCTCTATTGTGTGATCCACAAATGCGCGGAGCCCATTTTTTTAATCCCATCCTTTCGCCTCCTGTTTCCTGACACTCTTCTCTATAGATGTTGAAACCCATATGGAAAAATGAGTTCCTGGCCTCCCATACTATATCAGCCAGACCTGTTGATCGAAACATAATCCTTGACCTGGACAGATCTTTATCACTCAAAAATTCCACTCTGTCAATGTCAGAGGATATTATGTTTCCCAATTCAGGTATTTCTTTTCAGATGTTGAGGATGCATGAGCGATTGAGATCATATTGATCAAAGGGGTGTTCTCTACATTCTAAAATGAAACCATGATATTTATTTGCCCCATTACTCTCGGCTTTGGGGAGGGTTGGCAGGCATGGCTTGTATTTGCTTGCCACTGTCCTCCTTGGTTCGTTCTCCCTGTCTCCACCAAATCCCTTTCATCATTAGGATGAGATGGCACAGAGGCAGGCTTAGATTTCCACAACATTGGATTTGCATGCTCGGTGTCCTTTTTCTGATTTTCCGATTGCCTTTCCACAATATACTGGTCAATGGTTTTGTTTATTTCCTCACGCATCTGCGCATTAATCCGCCCACACCCATCATCCTCTGATTGTACTGACGAAGGTGGGTTGACAGGAGCTGACTTCAATTGAGCACCTTCCTTCACTCTGGCCACCTCACTTGCAGCCACCAAATCATCCAAAGGTTTTTAACATAACCCAAATGAGAGTTTCCCCTTATTTGCCACTAACGGCTAATTTGGTTGGACTATACAGTCATCATTCTTCCCAACCTTCAGCGCCCCATCATGCTTATCATTAGTTATTTTAAAGAATCGTCTGGGCTTAGCCCGTAGTTTGACGATTTTTTTCTTTTTGATGGAGTCAGGTTTTTTACTGCTGAGAGGATCACCTGGCAAATTTCTTATTGGTACATCAGTTAGCTCAGGTTGACTTTCCACGTTATTAAAAGCATCTTTAGATATCACAGCAATTGGGCCGGCCATTATACTCTTCAAGCCCTCACTATTGGAGTCAGTCTGGATTTCTGACTCCAACTGTGAATTCCCATTTGTAACAACTTTGCATTTGCCAAAAATGAAGTGTTTAGGCTGGGCTTGCCTTCGGCTATCATTACCAATCAGACTCTCAGTTTGTGACTCTGCATCTTTTACACTACAGTGTCTAAAGATCTCAAATTGGGGTTCACAAGCTCTAGAAGTGGACACGCCCTCTCTTTCATTGCACTTATCCGTTAGTTTAGTCAATAATATCGTCTGGTAATTAATTTTTTGATCCATGGCTTCATATAATTTGGCCAATGATAGTATGGCTATGTTCATTGCCAAAAGGGTTGGGCTCATTTCACCCTGTACAACACTTTCCTCCCATTGATTATTACTACAACCCACAGCAATATGTCCTTCCAGGGTTTCTTTACTTGTCTCGGAGTAGGTAGGACAAATGATGATGGGCTTATGGGGGGACCTTTGTCGGAACATAGTGTTGTATCAAGGGAAGCTTGAGGGATCTTATTTATGGGACTATAAGGTTCACATGCTTCAGCAGACACCTCTGGTGGAGCCTGATTACTCATATTTTGCATCCTAATTGGTGATAAATCATCAATCTGCATAAAATCACCTGTGTTAGAATGCACAAAGACCACTTCCTCTTCACTAGAAGACATACCAGATAGGTTCATAAAATTAAGAATATCCTCATCAACTTGACCAGTTATGCGTGTGAAGGCCTCCCTTAGTCTATGCTGAGCAGCCACAGTACATGCGTTGGGTGAATTTTCAACAATTGTACTAAGTCTATTACCTAGATCTTGAATATCATTCTCACAACGTTTGCTTTCGTTTTCCATAGTAATGTCTGTAATCATGCTTACACCCTTTGTGCACTCAATTGTTTGAGCATTGTTTTTAATAGTAGCTACTTTAAAATCAAGACAGGTTTTTAATTCATGGAGGTTACCAAGTTTGCCATGCATAGTTTTAGTTTGGAGTGAATAATTATTCCTTGCACCAGTGGCAGCGCCCAAATTATAATATTGGCGAATATCACATCCTTTGGTGACAGAAAGGTTTCTGGCTTTATTTGCCATTTTTTTAACACCCATGCGCATCACAGGATCTTTCTTTTGCTGTTTTGATGGAGTATCCATGGCGTTAACCACAGGGGTATGAATTACTTTTGCTCCATCTTTAACTAACGTTAAATTTATTGCTGGCATACCTGTTTTCAAGGTAAATTACATCATTTCACTTGCTTACGATATAGTCAATGACTATCTGTGAAACTCCTTAGGCGATATGCCCCTTTATTTACATGGGAATATGAGTTCCCCAAAAGGAGGAAAGAAAAAGTAAAAGACAATTATATGTAAGTTGGCTGGACAAACAGACAATGTACTTAAAATCTATATGACAATCATCACTTTCCATGAATCACTATATCATGTTAAAAAAAAGAATATGTATAATTTATTAGCACTGCCTTGGGAACGCCCAATTGCTTGAAGAGCTGCCTTAGTCTGTCTCTCCTCCCCAATGTCGAACTAGAAACAACAGTAGCCTGAATGTATTGCAACCGTGGTTAATTAAACACCAAGTTACCAGATAACATCCAGGAACCACGGCCACCCAGAGCCCAACAGCAGCAAAACAGGTCTTCACACATAAAATGCAGTGCCCTTTACTCCGCAGTCGGGCTTAACGCTGCAAGGGTGGTTGGCAACCAATAGTGAAAATGTACTCCACCGACAAACTGGAAGTGCACGGTATGACACTGCCTATGTGTCAACAAGCCACAGCATGGCTAAATATCTGAGGAAACCATCTCCAACACAGCTGGTTTGGTGAAAATGTTAACATTGTGCTAAACTCTAGAGTAATGCCGAAACTTAACCTTTACGTGGAGCAATGTTTAGTTAATGGAGCACTTGGTACAGTTGTTGGCTTCCAGACATATCCACGTGACAACATTCAGTTTGTCAACATCCACTTTGACAAACTTTTAGAAGTTAAAAGGATAGGATGCTCAACAGCCCCATTCCTTCTTTTCAAAGAAATGTATGTACACAGAGAACAGATTTCTCTGTCTCTTGCATATGCTGTCACTATTCATAAATCGCAATGTCCAACACTAGATAAGGCATTGATTAACATTGGCAGCACAGTATTTAAAGAAGGTATGATTTACGTAGCACTATGCAATTGAAGGACTATTTCTCATACATTTTAAGACAAACAGAGTCATGGCTGACATTCCTTGCATCGTAGAGTACAACAGACTACGTTCACTCTACACACCCCATTCCGATATGTATCCTGGTCCTCAAAAAGGAAAACTTGTTAAAAGAAAAGCAATGCAAAAAGAATTTATAAGAGATCTTGCAACAGTACCACCAAACACATTGAATGGAGCTGCTACTCCATCAAGTAGCACAACCATAAAAAGGATGTGGTGCAAATGCAAATTCACATCCAACAGCACAGAGAAAGAGAAGTATGTTTTCTAAAAAAACAAGCAGAGCTCCAGAAAATGACACAGACACAGAACTGTCAGGTCCATTCAAATTTTCAAACACAACTGGTGTAAATTGTTATGCAAATGTAGAAATCAATGTTCTTTTGCAATTACCACCAATTTTTGAAAACATTTACTTGAAAGTTGCAGACCAGTTGTGTATCCAAATGCTCCTCCTTCATACAAATGGAACAAAGAATCCTGACAACACTTACAGTGTCTCAGGAGTAAGGCAGGAATCGAACTACTCTGTGGGAATGGTGAGATTCACCATAAAAACACAAGAAGATCCACAAGCATTTCTAATGTACATACTGCAAGTTCTCGGAAGCAAAATCATACCTATAAATGAAAACTTCCAGATTTCATACGTATGGAAACATACATGCACTCTCTGCAACCATGTTGTGCAGGTTCAAGTCCCTAATGAGCGCTTTGTGTATGTATCTATACCTAATTGTGAATTCATTTAATTTCAGCAGCTAGTGCAAAATGCAAATCATTGCATATTGTATGCTGTTTGCAATTCTGACAATTGTTCCACCTTACACATAAACTCACATAGGCAGTATGTAATAGTAATGCTTTTACAGTACAACGCAGATGGTACCAAAAAGAACTGCAAGCTTACTAGCTTCAAGCACAGGCAAGTATTGCTTGGTGAGAAAACCTTCACAACAGTAGACATAATCTACCACACGGATGCCACAACCAGTGCAGGTCACTATACTGCATACATTAAAAGAAATGTGGGTGGTTTGAATGCAATGATACTTCATGCCTCTGAAACAGAGATTATCAGAAAATCTAGCAAATGCCCCCTTAATATTCCTGAAACTTAAATGTACTCACTGACCTGTAAAAGTTGCACAAGCTACTGCCCTATAGCCACCAACAGGTATATAACTGCAAACAAAAATTACCCTTCTGCCCTGTGAAACTGTAAGAACTTAGCATACACCAACTGGCCTGTGAGTACATACGTTTCGCTGCTATACAGTTTTTTCCCCAATGACCCAATGATTGTTACACAGAAACAACAACTGTGGAAACCACACACTAATATTGGTTCACCCATAGTACTTAAAAGGTACTGAGTATGAGGGTCTACAAACTGTCCTCACTAACCTGTAAAACTAGCTATTGTTAGAATATGCCAACCGCTGTCTAACAGTGCCCATACCACTGCAATCAATACAGCAACTGGCATCTAACTGCACCCATATGAGTGCAATATCATTTGGCAATAGGGGAAACTTAAATCCACCAACAGGAATGAAAGTGCTTCAAAATATACCCTGCACACCTGTGAAACTGTGAACAGTTAGAATACACCAACTGGTATCTAACTGCACCCATAATACTGCAATATTACTTTCCATTACTACAAATGATAAAATCCACCAGCAAAAATGAAAGTTCTTCTGAAGATGCCCTTCAAGACTCGTAAAGTATCAACCGTCAGAATATGCGAACTGGTATCTCAGTACACCCACAGTACTACAATGTTACTTCCAGTGGTCAAACTGCTAGAATCCACCTTCAAGAATAATACTGCCTCAAAAGATGCCCTCGAAAACTGTGAAACTAGCAACAGTTAGAAAACGCCAACAGGTATCTAACTGCCCCCACAATACTGCAACATTAGTTTTCAACAGTACAGTACTTACAATACACCAACAGGAATCAAAGTGCATGAACGGTTAGTGTTAAAAAGTGAAAATGGATAACCAGTTACAATATGCCAACAGGTATCTATCTGCAACCATGCCATCACCACTTCCGAAAAGCAAAACACGTACAACATTTAAATTCCTCCTACTGCAACAGTGCTTGTAACAGCAAAACCACATAGTTGTGCACTTTAACATTCCTGAAAGTACAGCACACTTCAAGGAAACATTGATTTAATTATCCTGCATGGATTTTATTTCCCACAGACCCAACGATTATGCAACTGAACACAGGAACTGAGCACATTGCACAGTCAACTTTTTTTGAAGCATAGTACTTGTAATGTACTAATTATGAGGGTCTACAAAGTACATGAATATGTGAAATTGTGTAGAATACGACATTATGAAATGCCTTTCCTAACATATTGGGCCTCATTATGAGGTAGGTGGTAAGGGATTACTGGCACCGGTAAGGACACCAGTGCCAGTAATCCCTTACCACCCTATTCCGAGGTCTCTTAGCGGGTCCCTTCCTTAATGCCTGGTTTTACCAGGCATTATGGAAGGGACCCCTTAAGGGTCTTCAGAGCTAATAACGGTACAGCAAATTGCGGTACCGTTATTAGCTCCACCCCCATTCCCATTGAGCCCTATGGGGCCTTGAATGGGAATGGTGAATGGTTCCCGGAATGGGAACTTACCGGATCCTCCAAGGTTGGAATGACCCGGTAAGTCCCTATTTAGGGAACCCGGACACGGAATGCGGTAAGGGGGTAGCCATGGTGCTAATAGCACCATGGCTACCTCCTACCTCATAATGAGGCCCATTATGCTGTTTTATTCACAGACACAAAACTAAGATTTCTCCTGCATTTCCAGAGGCAACAAACAGAATGTATGCTCGCAATAGCACAATATTCAAAAGTGCTATTTCAACTTCAATGGTATTCTGTCACTGTTTTCAAAAAAGTATGCTGTGCCTGAACAGTATGTATAATAAGTGTTTGCATATTAATGTCATGCTTCTTTGTAATGGGCAAATTGAATTTGTATACACATATTTGTGCAATGCTTATGCTGGTGGGCACATTCTTGGGTGCATGTCTGTATTATGCTGTGGTGGTTGTGGCCATCCCGTATACACTTGGGTGCATGGCCTATGGCCTCCGGCCATGAACTTCTGGCCATGCACCCAAGAGTCTAGGGGCTGGCCACAACCACCACAGCATAATACGGCCATGCACCCAAGAATCTGGGCAGTAGCCACAACCCACAGGCAGCATTTAACCCTTACCTTCTAATTTGAACACCATCTGCACATATTGAAGTAGTCCACCAACTCTAGTTTTCCCCAATGCCAATATCACCATTGCATCTAGGCTCCACTCCCCTACTGTAAGAATCCCTCATGTGGTCATCAAATAAGCCTGAACATGTTTCTGCAACTGGTCACCTAATACTAGCAACTGCAATAGTTGTGGGTAAAGTCTTGGTTGAAAAGCCGTATGATAGTGCAGTCATTCTGCAATGCCTAAATTCTCGGACATATTACCTATTTTGAACCAATCCAAACATCCTCCTATCATCTACATTCCACTCCCCTAACCTAATAAAGCCTGCCTGGACTCACCACATAAACTGTCTTCCCAAAGGCCTGGTCTATTCACTACTATACAAATATAATTAGAATGTTTTTTTTCTCCAATAGCCAAATTCCACTTCTGTACACATACTATAACAGGCCATGCACCCAAGAGTCGAGTGGCTGGCCAAAACCACCACAGCATAATACAGCCATGCACCCAAGGTTCTGGCCAGTGGCCACAACCCACACACATAAACCAGCCGCCCTAAGCCCTGTCCACTTCTGTACACATACTATTACAGTGCTTGCAACCAGTGGACAGAGTCGTCAGTGCATGGCCTCTGGGCATGCACCCAAGAGTCTAGGGGGTGACCACAACCACTACAGCATAATACAGCTATGCACCCAAGAATCTGGCCAGTTGGCACAGCCCACACACATAAACCAGCCGCATAAGGCCCTATCCACTTCTGTACAAATACTAATACAGTACTTGCAGCCAGTGGGCAGACTCTTGGGTGCACGGTCTCTGGCCATGCACCAAAGAGTTGTGGGGCTGGCCACAACCACTACAGCATAATACAGCCATGCACTCAAGAATCTGGCCAGTGGCTGCAGCCCACACACATAATCCAGCCGTCCAAGGCCCTGTCCACTTCTGTACACTTACTATTAAAGTACTTGCAGTCAGTGGGCATACACTTCCAGCTATTCAACAAAGAGTCTAGTGGCTGGCCATAACCACCACAACATAATACAGCCATGCACCCAAGAATATGGCTTGTGGCCACAACCCACACACATAATCCAGCCATCCAAGGCCTGGTCCATTTTTGTAGACATACTATTACAGTACTTGCAACCAGTGGGCAGACTCTTGGCACCCAGGAGTCTAGGGGCTGGCCATAACCACCACAGCATAATATAGCCTATACGAACATCCTCATATCATCTCCATTCCACTCCCCTACCCTAATGACGTCTGCATGAAGTCACCAGAGAAGCCAGCCACCCGAAGCACTGCCCGCGGACTACCGCGGTGTCCACGGCTGCCGCGCTCCACACAGTATTCTTCCACCTAAACAAATACATCTTATCAACCATGTTTCACTCCCCCACCCTTCCCAGCCCCTCTTCCCAACACCAAATTCCCCAAAACCTGTTTCCCAGCCCTGTTCCCCACCGTGCTATCCGTGGATATCTGCGGATACAGCTTGGCGGGCTTTTCAGAAAAATATGACGCACATCATGCTTTTCTGCAGCCAATCAGCGAGTGCGTTGGGTTTGTTTGTTTATTTATTTGTTATGCGCACCAGACTTGTAGGTAAAAGGGCGCAGCAGAATGAAAATGCAAGGCTTACATAGTTACAAACACAAGTTACAAAATTAGCATAAATACAGAATTTTACAGAAGGTCAAAGTATACAAATATATACAGCGGTATCAATATATACAGAAGGGAAAACCCTTTACTGATGCAAGAGAGGAGCCAAGCAGTGTGCAAGGGTGTACACATACACAAATCACCTTCGCGTAGGTTGGGCCCTAGTAGCAGACAATGGGCCTGATCACGACCTCGGCGGTAACGCTAACGCTATTAGAGCGGGGGCTATTAGTGCGACGGTCATAGCCCCCGGCGCTAATAGCGCGGGATCACGAGTTGGGCGGACTTGGAAGTCCCCATTCCCCATTGAGCCCATTTGGGAATGCCCCATTCCCCATTGGGCTCAATGGGGATAATTTGCGCTCTTACCACCGGCGGATTTCCGTGTGTGAATTTTCGGCGGATGTCCCCCCAGCCAAGAGCTGGGGCGAAATCCGCCAAAGCCCTGATTCGGCAGACCCTTAAATCCGGCGGTAATAGCGCTACCGGCGGATTTAAGGGTTACTGCCAAGGTCGTGATCAGGCCGTAGTCTTACAGGTCACAGCTAGGGGTCTGTAGTGATGATATGTTTTATAAAATAAATTCTGAAATGACAGTAGTGTTGGGCAGCTCTCAGGTCGTGAGGCAGTGAGTTCCAACATTTGTCTGCGGACATCACGCGCCCCTCCAGACCAATCAGAGTACAGTTTGGGGAGCTAACAGGGAAATGGGTCAGCAGAGCAAACCCAGATATCAATCATGTTGTGGGACCTACATTTTGACTGTTTTAAAGCACACTTTCGGGACCAAGCCGCCACTCCTGCGGCAAATATAGTGATGATCCGTCCAGCGCAATATGGCCTCCTCTGAATTTTTTTTGGTAGGTTTGGTGAGGTTTTATTAAGAGGGGGCAAGGTTATAGATGGGGGTCCCAAAAAAATGTTTTTTTTCCATAGACCCAATGGAAAAACTATTTTGCTCACGCCAATAGCCCAAACCGCTGGACAGATTTTCACCAAATTTGCAACAGGAAAGGCGGTGTGGTCCCGAAAGCGTGTTTTTGTAAATTTGGTGTAAATCCAACACCAGTTGTGTTGGAAAATTTGAATGGACCAGACAGTTCTGTGTCTGAGTCATTTCATTGAAGTCCACTTGCTTTTTTTGAAGAGGTACTTCTCTTTGTTTGTGCAGTTGGATATGCATTTGTCTTTTCAGTACATCCTTCTGTGGTTGTGGTAATTAATGGAGTAGCAGCTGCTTTCAATTTCTTTGGTGGTACTGTTGGGAGATCACTTATAAATTGTGTTTGCACTAGTTTTCTTTTACCAAGATTTCCTTTTTGAGGAACAGGGTACATTTTGAGGTGGGGTGTGTAGAGTGCACGTAGTCTGTTGTACTCTATTTAGTCATGGTGTTGCTTGTTGACGCATAGGCACTGTCATACCGTGCACGTCTGTGGAGTAAATTTGCACTATTGAATGCATTTCTTTTTTCAATATTGTTTCATTGAATTGTGCACAACTTGCTTGGGTTAGCATTACAGACATACATTTGACATTTTTGTGGGCTAATTGTTCCATGACATCAGTAGCAGATGTGGTATGCCCGTGTAGCTCATGGATGAGTCTGCTATTTAAGATACAGTGTGCTTCCTTAGAAAGCACACCTATCCAAATGCTTTTCAAAATGTTAGCATAGGTAAGGTCTAAAGAATGACACATGTTTTCAGTTAGTTCACTGTATTGGAAATGTTAACAGAGATTTACATTTACTATGCTGCCAAGTGTGTTATGACACAGTTTGTGTCCTAATGTTTTAAAAATAGCTTCACATTTCACTGGTGTTAATTTGCGAAGGTCTCCAAAAAACAATAACGTGTTTTCCTCCAAAGAGTTCTTCGTAGTCTGTTTTAAGGACCTCTTGCAATCTGAAGTGAATCAAAGCCAACATTAGGTTGGAGACCATGCTCACCTCATCTATTAGGAGCATTTTTATTTGTTTCAAATTTCAGCGTAGCTCCATAGCAGCTTCTGCTGAAAGTTTGTAGTAGTAATTTGTTTTGGTGTTCTACTGGAAGGAGTAGCATTCGGTGTAAAGTAACACCGCCTATGTTGAAGGCAGCTAAACCTGTGGGGCCAGTTAAGACAGCTGAAAGATTGTTGTTTGTCATTTGTTGGAGGAACTTGCTGAAGATTTTTATTTGGAATGTTTTTGCCTGTACCAGCTTCACCACTTATATAAAGGAGTACAGGTTTATAGTTTTGACAGGTACAAGTTTTAGTTTCGTGCTGCACACCATGTTCAATTTCTTTAGTTACCACCAGGAAAATGTTACGCTGTTCATCATTCAGTTGTGATTTCAGTAGAGCAAAGCTTTCTTCAGATTCAACATACTGACACATGGTGTAATAATGTAGTCATGTAGTCAAGACCAACCAGGACCCCCTATACCAACCTACTCACCGTACCCATGGTAAAAAGAGCAAGAGCAGGGGGTACCAGCTTCCCCTATCATGCGGATCTACACTGGAATCCCCTCCCCACTGCCCTGCGAGCTGAATCTTCTCTGACCACCTTCCGCAAAACCTTGAAAACCACCCTGCTTGCTTGATTCTCTACCGTTCCTCATGTACACCCACCATATGTATATTTGACTTGTGTACGCCTCCATTCATAATATGTGTTACACCTATGTACCCAATGCTGTAACTTAGGCATAATGTAACTAATCTTGCTGCAAGTAACAGCACCACAATGCCCTTGGGCTGCCTGCACGCTATACAAATGTAAAAAATAAATAAAAATAAATAAATAGGAAGTAGCTCTCCAAGTGGTCCTTGTCTACATTTAGTTGTGTTTGAAGTTCTTCCTCTTGTTGGCATTCATTGTCCAACATGTTTTGTTCTGTTTGACATTTATATCTGTTTTAGTGCTTTCACTTGCATTGAAAGCATCTTCATAGGAAGCATCGGTGTCCAATAAATCTTCCTCTTTTCTTTATGGTTTAAAAAGTTGCACTAGGGACATGTAGTAAAGTTGTCTATGTTAAGGCGTTTTAAATGATAGCTTCATATGATTAATCAGGCTGTGTTTGGTAAGTTTAACCAGGCTGCCCTCACAACGTTTGACTATGTAGTTACCTTTTTCTCATCTGGTTTAATATTATTTTTGTATGAGAATTTTTGGGTTATTTGGTATAGGCACATGGTTCCCAAAGCAGTGCTCCTGTTTGGGTATTATGTGTCCAATAAATTGTTTTTTCAAAATGTCCTGGCTGTTGGAATCGTTTTTGGCTATTGTTTCTATGTCTTGGTACGGTTTTAGAACTCTTTTTCTGGGTGCAGCAGGGTCAAGGCTTAGCCAGACTCTGTTTTCAGATTTCCCATATACGGCTTTTACGGTTAAATGGTCTGAGGATTCGTAGCAACCACATTTTCTATGGAAGAGCATTTTTATGCCAACGATGTATACTTTTTGTGACAGTGTTTCAGCAGATAATATGTCATCCCAGAGGTCTTTCAGCTCCGTTTTCTCAGCTTTGGTTAAGTAGGCTGTAACATATCGTGCAACTGCATTGGAATTGTCTGCAATGTACTGCACATCTATGTTTGTATTCCACAGGATGGCAATGGTTCCATTGTATAATTGATGTACTTTGATGCTTCGGTACTTTTAATGCAATATGTGTTCTTAGGTGAGTTGTCTTTCACACTGTGTCTAACAGAAGGCATTAAGCTATTTACTTGTCCTTTTTGCTCAAACTGGTCTAGGGAAACCAAAGCAGCATTTGGTGTAGTATTTGCTTTGTTGTTATATCTGCATCGACAATACTTGCCACATTTATGTCTTTGAAACTGTAAAAAGTGTGCATGTAGCTCTCTATGTGCGCTTTCTGAAGGGATTTTGCAAGTGACATATTTTTGAATGAACTGCAAAACAGCGGCATCACTGTCCTGACTACAATTAAGAGCATCTTTAATCCACAAAAGCATGTGGATGTGTTGTGCTCCTCTGGATTGATAATCTTTTCTCCAATAGAAGTGTTGCACTTCTCCGAGGGGAGGAATTGTTTTATTACAGATGGAGTGCAGCATGGCAATAAAGGGTGATGGTAATATCTTGACACATTTACTGGGTCAAGAGAGCAGAGTTCTCCTGGTGTGTTCATGTCTCTCCATGATTTGTTTTCATCTGCTATGCGTAGGAAATCGTGCAAGTCTTCCCATGCATACTCTTGCACAACTTAAAGTGACAAACCATGTGGGTGGGCCAATGTTGCATACCATACACTGTACATCTGTGTGATGTCGGAAACAGTATTCTTTCGTACCATGTGTGTTTGCCAAGAGATTGTTAATACTTGACTTTAAAACTTAATCTTTCTCTTGCACCTTTTGAAGTTGCTGCGTAGCAGACATGTTTAAAAGATTGGAACCTGCTTTCAATGTGTGTGCAACTCCTTAACATAGAGTTGCTAGTTCACTTTCAAACAGGAGGTGGACTATGTATTCAATGTTTTGTCTGAATCTGGGGTCTTCATAATACATTCATAAAGTGCGGTATTCTGATGCTGTTATTTGTGTGCATCTTTCATCATAACTTCACCTTTTCCAGTAGGAAAGAGTCGAGGAAAGGCTTGTGCTTCTACACTTTTTTCCCCATATGCTGATTGGATAGCCTATGGCTTGCCGCATTTGATATGTTTCTAGTGCATCTTCTACTCTATCTTTGGAGTGCAGTGGGTGAATTGTATACTAGTCCAAAATATTGGATGCTGTAGTAGGATCTAGAAGTTCAAATTGGCCAGTTGATGAGGAATCCTGAATTATTTTGGTGGTTTCTTTCAGGTTTTCTTCAATGTTTATTTCTTTGGAGTATTCATTGTTTGTTTATTTCTTTCTTTATTTATATAACGTACCAAACCCGGAGTTTTGGGCACGTTACAACATTACAAGCACTGAGGTTAAGAGGTAAAGAATTCCAAAGTTTAGCAGCCATCACCTGCTTTCTGCAATGTGTATCTAGGTGCAATCAGGCAGTCTGAGTGAGTGGTTCTCGTGGGGCATTCTGAGTTATTCTTGGTGGGTTTGTCAGCTGGATATTTGGGGGCAGAATTAGCTAGATATTTATGAATGAGAGTTTGGGATTTGAACTTAATCCTATCTTTCACTGTGAGCCAGTTAGCACTTTGTCTAACAGCTGAGATGTGTTCTGGGAATGTTCAACACCGATCCTAACACATTGTTCTATAGGATTTGAAATTTGGTTATGTTGTACTTTCTGGAGCCTAGATATAATGCATTACAGTAGTCTAATTTTGCTAGAAATAGAGCTCTAGATGGTGTGGTACAGCTGGCTGTTGAAAGAAATGGTTTGCAGGCGTTAATTAATTTGCAAGTGTATGCTGTGGCTGAAGATGTGGCATTGACCTGTCTTTTTAGGTAAAGACGACGCCTGGTAAAACCACGTGTCGTTACTGAGTCCCACGAGGGGAAGCGGGAGCTAACAATGGGCCGGTTGTAATCGGCCCGTTATTAGCTCCCTCTCCCATTCCCATTGCGCCCTATGGGGCCCAAATGGGAATGGAGGTCTGGGCCCGGGTTCCCTGAGCGAGGAATTACCGGGCCCTCCGAAATTGGAATGGCCTGGTAATTCCTCATTCAGGGAACCTGGTAAAGGAGCCCGGTTTGGCGGCAGCCATGGAGCTTATAGCTCCATGGTTACCGACAAACTCGTAATGAGGCCCAAAGAGTAATTCTGAAGGATGTAACTTGACTGTTTTCGGTTGAAGGCATATTTTCACTTGAAATGGCTGTACTGTTTGGATTACAATGCTCTCATGCACATTAAGCTGTTGGAGGGGTTTTGGAAGTGGGAATATTGCCACATTATTAGTGATAGCCTGTGAAGGCATTTTGTTATTATAAAGTTTTGCAGTACAGTATGTGCAAAGTATTGAGGGGGTTTGTAATTTCATATATGTTTACTGCTATAAAATAGAGAGCTATTTGGAACCATTGGGATTCTTCATTGTATTCTATTTTGCACGTTATATCTACAGTGTTGGTGCTCTTTGTATAAAAAGTTCTGCAATAACACACACATATTTGGTTTGGTACTTCAGCAGATGTGCTTTTAAACTTTGCTATTTCTTTTTTTGTATGTGTGTAATAGAAGATTGGCAACTGCAAGGTTGTTGCTACTCTATTCTAAAGTCACTGGATTTTGTAAGTGCTAGTCACTTCCAAAATATTTGCTTTGGATGTAGTCTATTTCTTCCAAGAGTTCTTTGGCTGTGCCATGTAGGAGAATGTGATTTAAATGCTCCTGTTCTAAAGCAGGACTTGTTGCATATTACAGTCTCTGGGCGAGATTCTGTATAGTGGAATGGTGTGTTGCTAACATTTTAATGTGGTAGAAGATGCTTCTGGAAGTAGGCCCTGTAATGCAGACTAATTAATGTCCTCGCAGTCCTGTGTATTTGCGTAATGGACAGGAGTCCATGTTTTGCAACATTTTCATTCTCATGTTCTCTTTCACATAGTGATTGTTTTCGTACATTACGCATTGAGGTGCAGGGCCATGGTGGAATGGAGAGTTGATTGTAAGTTTGTTGGGGATATTCTTTGAATCAGCTTTTCCTCTGCCATAATGGTACTGTCTACCTCTTCATACCCTCGACCACTGCTATGTATGGCAATTGGGTTTGTTTGCTGTTGTTTGTATGCCTCTTCATTGAAATATGGCTCTGTGCTGGTTATGTGAATCCACTCACCTGCATAAAAGTTTGCAAAGGTATCTATGTTGATGTTGCGTATGTTGCACAACATTTTTTGTAGTTTACTAATTCATTTTGTTAGTGTTGATTGTGTTTAAAATGAATATAAACAATTTCCTTTTGAGGAACATTGCACTGTCTATGACAGCTTCCAGGATCAGTTTTCTGTGGTATGTTTTAAGCATTGAGCGTGACTTCTCCTCTGTTTTATAAGGTTATGAAGGATTCTATGGTGGAACATTTTTTGTAAAATACATTTTTTGGAATGATTATCTGTGGCTACGTTAACATTGGTAGATGCAGTGTTAGCACTACAGGTAGTTACATTCTTCTTAACACATTTACTTTTAGTTTTACATTTTGGAAGAGAAGTCACACTTTTTATCCTGACTGCTACCTGGTTCTGTTTTGCTGACTGACTATATTAGCTGTTTTGTTTGAACTTGTCTGCTAGAGGTGGATGGCTATTTTGCATGGTTTGAGTTTTATCACTCTATTGCTGTGTTGTTTTCTATGGAGTTGCTTTATGGTAGGCATTCTCTTGTGTCTGTTTGAGAAAAAAGGAAAGTGTGGGTTTGGCAGTTGTCCAATGTATTTGTATGCACTGTGCATGAGTGTCTGAATATTATGGTAGGCATACATAGAGGGGTGTGTGATTGTGGAAAGGGCTGTTACTTTTGGTTGAGAAGGTTGTGCTGGTATGTGTGTGTGTTCCTGTGTGAAAGGTCTGCTACAGTGTGTATGACAGTGTACTGTGTTTGAAGAAGTAAGGATATTACAATGTTTTCACAACACTAGTGGGTATTAAGATACTGGTGTTCTCATGACAATACATAGGCTGGACCTGCTAAGGTGCAATGAGTAAGAGTGAAACGAGTGCTGTGGGGTTGGATAGAATTGTCTAGGGTACAATACAACAACAATGCACTATCTGAGTAACAGGTATAACAATACTACAGTACAACACTTACTTTGTTGGATGTGAAGAGTAGGTTTCCTCTGGGTTTTATCTTCCATCAGATACGTCACTGGTAACTGCAAAAGAAGGAAGTTAGTGGGTATGTGTGTTAATGGCACAGTAATAGCACTAGGAGAACACATGACTTTAGATTGTATGATGATTTGTTGGCAGGAAGAGTTTGTGGGTGTCCAATTGTGCAGCACTGCATAGAAGTGGGGACTTGGGAGCGACAGTATTGTTGGTATGGGGGTCAATGCTGCAATGATAATTGTGCCCTACGGGGCTGCACTTTTGGAAGTGTGTGAGATGTTGTTGCACTACTTGCTTTGGAAATGGATTAGTGTAAGTCCTAGTAGGGGGAGGAAAAGGGCACAATGATGTACAGATTAGAAAGGAGAATGTTACTGTGTGTGGAATTTTGTTAACTTTCACACACATAGATGCTTGCTACATGAGTGCAGAAATCGTTTCCTGTTCTTGCATTTATTTATTCAAATTTACAGATAGCACTGTTGGCAATGTACACATGCATTTCTTTGCTTTCCTTGTAATAGCGCATTGTGGTAATTTTGCAATGTACGTACCTGCCATGTTTTGCTAACATACATGCATTTTTCCTTTTCTGTGTGCAATCTGGGCATTTAACATAGGATCTGCCTCTTGAATTTGTGGTGCAAATGTTCCCAATGTGATTTTAATTTTTTGTTTTCCAACAAGAACAGAGCGGGTGGTCATACAATTGAAATATATGGTTTGCAGATGTTCAACAAGTGGGCATTAAAAGACATGATTTAAAGCACACAGCATTAGAAGTAACTGCCACTTGATGTCAGAAAATGGGACACATGAGAGTATAATTATTCTGTAAGTGGCAGGCGGCCAGTTCATATGCATTTGTGACAGAGTACTCTACAAAATGTTTGCATACTTATAGTTTGTGCTGATGGACGCAGGGGTGGATGAATCTGAAAGCAGAAATCTTAGAGAGTTTTGCAGTAGTTTTTGATGGAGGTGCTTTTCAGTTAACAGAGATCTGTACTCTGAGGGTTCAACATTACATTTAAAGTGTTGAACTGTGATGACAGAGTTTGATGCACAGTCTTTGCCTGTGCTTGGTGGATGATTGTGTGACTGCTGAACAGTAATCAATGAGGGAGTGCTGCAAAGAGTGAAGTAGAAAGGGAAAAAAGGGCTGCCACACTGTTACGGGGTCCACGGACACCACGTTAGTTCGTGGATAGGGCACGCCACATCCAAGGCTGAATGAGTGAGATTTGAGATGGCATCTTTGATGTCATTGGTATCCGTCCTTGCAGTGCACACTGGTGGCACGAGTTATGATTGCTTAGCTTACCATAACTGTTGAATTTTGTTTTTTTTCTCGTTTTTACCTGTAACCATGATGTCCCTGTAACAACGTTTTTCCATTGAATTTCATTGGTTTTTGCTAGTGCAACTTAACCATAACATCCCTTTAAAAAGTTTTTTTTTTTTTGTGAATGTCATAGGTTTTTAGTAGGGCACTGTAAGCAGAATATTCCTTTAGCATAGCGTTTTCGGTAAAGAGGATAAGTATTTGGTCCAGCAACATAACCAAAACGTCTAGTTAACAATGGTTTGTTACTGATTCCTTGGCTGCTCTCATGATAAACATGTGGTAAAGGGCACATTGTCTGGTGTATGTATACATTTATGCTACTCCTTACTTTTTATTGTTGGTGTATCATAGCAATTACAGATGTACATAGTAAATGTTGTTAGTTTGTCAGTAGGCTCTATTTTTGTATTAACAGTGCATGATAAATCTGTGCCGCACACTACTGGCCGAGATGACTACAGATGAGCAATATGGATGTTTCCCAGGTAGACTGCACCAGGTTGGCGTATGTGCAATCACACTGCAAGTCTCCGTAGGACTCCATTAGTGACTGCCTGTCCGAATCTTTGAATGCACTTTTAAGTAGTTGTGGAATCGCACGTGTTTCCGTTCCACACCTAGACCCATGCATAGGTCATCCACTGTATGCTGGTAACACAGTCCCTGTTGCCTACCGCTTTTAAAGAACTGCTGCCGACTTTGTGTGTAGCTCTGCAAACTTACCAATGTGTGGCTAAATCACTCCTAACTGTATAAAGGCCACAAGCATCAACATGTAGTGTTGCATGGGCATGTTAAATGTTGCATTACTTTGATTTATCTGCTGCTTGCCTTTCCATGACCCGTGAAACAGATACATTTTGTCTGCACTCAGCAGTGTGATGGAAAGTATCAAGAGGTCACCTGCCGGTCAAACAGTTGAAGAAAACACGTAACTGCAGGTGGGACAGTTTGTAGTAAGTCTGCAAAATGGCAAAGCTGGTGCATCTTCCTCACGCACATACTAGTGCATGTAAAGGCAAGTAAGGAAACAGCAGAATATGCAGAGCACAAACAATGTTAGTGGCGGTTACAAAAGCACTGTAGCTGCATTAGTTGTGCACAATAAATGGCTTCCTGCTGCACGTAATGAAGCTCTGTTTCGCGTTATTGTAAACATTCTAATATTCCACAACGATAAATGTTAAAGGTATTTGTACTGCGCACCGTCACCAACGTATGTGGTCCCCAGGCGCTCTGGCGGATCTGCAAACGAGAAGGTGGGATGGGTTAGTAGGTGAAGCGGGAGTAGGATAGTGAGAGGAGTGGTGTGCTGTTGGCAGCTTCAACTCGGTATGCACCGGCTGCTGAGCATTGGTGCAAGTATCAGATTGATGTCAGTCCTCATGTGCTGTTGGTGCAGCTTATGTGTTGTTGCGGTGTTGTGAAGTGCATACGGGTTGTTGTGCGAGAGATTGTTTGTTAGTGGGTTATATGAAGTTTAACACACTAACATTCAGAACTCTGTCCGAGTGTGGTGCTCACCAATCCTCCCAATCTCATCAGGGTGGCCGAAGGGGTTACGCCTTGCAGGGTTTTAGGTTTGTGTGAGGCGTTCCCTGTGCTGTTCTAACGCGCTCTGTAAGTTTTCTAATTGCTCCTCATCATTCTATTCTAGAGAGCTCTATAGGAGTTCTAATGCTGATGGATTGATTAGTGTGGGTTGGGTGTCTATTCTCCTCCTTGGATGCTGGAACTGATGTCGTGGTCTCCTCTCGCAAACATTCTATCTAAATGTGTCTGCTGGGGGTTTTTGGTCATGGTAAGGCTGGGAGGCAGTCAATGAGTCTTTTAAGGGCTTTCGTTCCGGTCCCAGTATGTGATCAGTCTATGGTGACCTTTTGTGCCTATTTCCGATAATATCTTATGGTCTGTCGTGGGGTCCATTCTTTGGGTTCTGTGTATGTCCATTTTGGGGGTGACCGAGGTTGGTGTTATTTTCATCACTGTTTAATGGGGTGGGCATTCTAGTGTGTCGCTGTTGTAGTTACGTTGTGAAGAGCCATGATTTGAGGAGTTTCCTGAATCTAGGTGGTTTGTTGTGTTCCGTATATTCTTAGGTAGATCACTCCGTGTTTTTGGTGCCTGGTGAGAGAAAGAGGATCCTCCGAGTTTTCTTCTGTTATAGGGTTTTGGTGTCAGCGAAGCGCAGGATGGATTCAAGACCGGTTACGACATAGGTAAGTGTTCTTGCTCGCTAATGCTGTTCTTGGTCTTCCAGGTTATTAATGGAATCCGGATCTAGGGCTTCAGGATCGGCCGCCGTAGAAGCAGATGAGAAGGAGCTGGACACGCACGGTGAGCGTTACGCTGCAGGAGTGCAGAATAACGCAAAGCGTGTTCTGCTGTTTGGGTGTTGTTTAAATAGCCCAGGTAAAGTAGTTCCAGGCCAAGTAGTTCCAGGCTCAGCCACACCCAAAACACTAGATCGCATGGCTTGGTTCTAAGGAACTGAGCTGTGTTATAGGCCTCCATTTTCGATTAAGGTCCAAAAATTTGCTTACCTCGCCCATCTCCGGAGTTCGCCGCAACCTGCAAAGGTAAAGAAACAAGGACAGCATTGATAACAAGTCTTACCTGGGCAAGCAGAGAGTCCTGGCAGCACCCTGCACTTCTCTTACCTCACCCATCTCTGGGTTTCACCTCAACCTGCAAGGGAGAAGGAACAAGGTCAGCATTAACAAATCACTTACCTGGGCCAGCAGCACTTCGATCGCTCATCACTCCGGAACATCACTGCAACCTGTACAGAGAAGAGAAGAGAACACAGGTCAACAATTAACAACAATAAACAGCACAGTGGTCCGCGCATCAATAACTCACTGTGGTCTTCACCATTGGCGCAGCAACTCCGAAATCGCAACCATCCCTGTGAAAACAAAAAAAGACATTGTTAGGGAACAGCCTAGTGGAGCAAGGCGCAGAGAAGACAGAAAAAACAGAGGCAAAGATAGAGACAGAATAACGATGGAAAAGACATTATAACTCAACTGGAAGACAGCAAGCAGAGTCGGAGTCACAGCCGGTCTGGACCCGACATAAGGGCACACGGACCAGTGAAGCAACCAGGTCCACGGAACGCCGGCTCCAACAACGTACCCCTGCACAGAGACACAGGACAGAGAGTTCAATGCACCAAAACCTAAGGTGAGCAATAACCCAAGGGAGGGGATTTGGACCAGAGGGAGGTGGGAGTCCACCAATCACAGAACCAGTGTCTTAACCCTCCATTCTCCTGTTATGGGGACTACCCAATGTCTGGTACATAACCATGCAGAGAGGGGTCAGGGATAGCGCTTAAACCTCCATCCAGTATCGTGTGGTGCCCCCGTGGATACCAGGTGAGCGTAACAGCAACACTCAGCCAGCAGCATGGTACCAGACTCCATTTTGTGGCATGCTCAGGCTACATTTTGAACATAATAATTTAGGCCTGACAAACACAGGCGGTCTGCAGGGCTGCAGCTCTCATTCCTGATCGCGCACAGTGAGCCAGTCACTTCCCTTGCCCTCCTCCCCTCAGCAGCCCTGCTGCAGGCCTTTTCTCACAGGAGAATAGGCGCGAACAAGTTACATGACAAATTAATCTTTCACCTTCCGCAGTCCATCATTGACCAACAAATGACCGGGCCGAAGCTGGGGTTTGAGAAAAACAAGTTATCTGTCCCCTCGCAAACCCCCCATTAATGACATATGCTGTGGATAACCCCCCAACCCTGTTCCCCGTTTGAAGTGCCAGAAACATATACAAAGCCTGTGTGCCACCCTGTTTCACCCATACAGCTAATCCCTCTGAAGGGACTATAAATTCACTGCTTTTGTTGTATGCCATGAGATTGATTGTAAGGGCCTCATTATAGGGCTGGCGCTCCCGCAATGAAGGGGGCTGGTACGGGACCGGCCCCCTTCATTCCGGGAGCACCGATTATGAGCTTCCCATCGCGGGACCCGGATCGCATGCTTGGTAATACCAGGTGTGCTTCCTGGTCCCGCGAGGGGAAGAGGAAGGCAATAGTGGGCCAGATGTAATCTGCCCTTTATTACCTCCCTCCACATTCCGATTGAGCCCTAAGGGGGCTCAAATGGGAATGGGGATGTGTTCCTGCAAGGAGGAATTACCGGATCCTCCTATGTCGGAGTAACCCGGTAAGTCCCTATTGCAAGAACCCGGTAATGGAGCCCGGAATGGAGGCAGCCATGGAGCTAATAGCTCCATGGCTGCCTCCATTCTAGTAATGAGGCCCTACATATTGAAATAAGGTGACCCTCACCCATCCCAGATTGCACGCAGAGCCTTGAATTGTATGTTTAAGCCTTTCATCACCAAACAGGGAATATTGGTTGTTACAGATTATACAAAGCAATGTATGATATCAATATATACTCAATGATTTTCTAAAAAATATACGATTCCCAATATATTCAATTATTATCATAATATGTATGGTTTATTATGATGTGTGTCAACTGTATAATAGAGTGTCCTTTGTAGCATGTGTATAACCTCCCGGGCATTGAAAGCATGCACCCCATATTGCAAGTAAAACTTTGCACACCTCTTAAGGTACTTACACATACACTGGCCTTTTTTTGCCTCATTCGTATGATTCGTATGTACCTCCTGCAAAATGCACGAGACATGGCACAGCAAGCTACAGGGCCTGCTCTCCCCTCTCCTGAAGGGCTGCGTGCTCAGCCCCCACCTTACCCCCCCTCCGGCCTGGCTGAGATGTAAAGCCACCCTATGGATGATGTGATGCTATAATTGTAACCCTTCGCCCTTTCCTTGTGCCTGCACCCAGCGACCACCCTCCTTTGCCTCAGACTCAGATTGAAAGAAATATGGGCGACAAGCCTCTCATCCCACCACCTCTTGATGTACCGTCTAAGTGCTCTCTCACCTGATAGTATCCCAGTTCACCCTAACCCCAACTGACCATAGAGGCCATATATTTTCTCTTGTATGAACATACTACAAAGGTGTCCTTCACTACATCTAACAAAGAGGAATGATAGAAGTATCCCTGTCTGTGCCCCCTGATAAGCCACCTAAACCCATGAAAGCTGCTCACCTATTGCTCACCCCTTGTATAGTATTTTTTTTTTTAGAATGATGAAATACTCACACCCAGAGTTATGTGTTATTTTTCTTGTGATGTTAGAATAATGATTCATAGGATTTACAGGGCATCATGAATTACAATTAACACTGAATGAGTATGTTTGGCCACAAGGGCAAATGTTAGTGTAGTCAAGATGTATCAATCAACCATCTTCTGACCAGAGCTCCACTCTGATGAGTCCAGCTGACCTGCAAGCATCACCATGACACCTCAAGGAGCCTCGCCAATCCAAAAGCTTCGACCCTATACAACCATATGTGCCCTTTCCCACTGCCCAATCTCATTAATTCATGTATCCCTTAGCTCCCATGTCATAGGTGACATGGTTTTGTAACAAAATCTGAATGTTTGCTAATGTTTGGCAGAGCGCTCTCGGGGGTTTGCAGAGTTCTCTTCTTGCCCTATATTGGTTTGGATAAACTTTTACTTTTTGACTTCACCCACACTTGTTCTTGGTCTCATTCCCATCCGGGGTGTGTCCATCATTGACTCTCACTGGGGAGTTATAAATGCCTTTTTAGGGGACGCTCACTTTCAAGTGGTGACCCCTGGGACGTGGTTTTTCCCTTTGTTCCTTTTGGCACGAGACATCTCCGGACACACCGGAGACCCACGGCGCACCCCCCCTAGAGAGCTGCCCGCCTACGGAATCTGGTACACTTAGACGTGCGCACAGAGTATGGCGAGAGGGTGCGGGTCCCGCTTTGCAAAACCCACTGTACCACTCTCCGGAGCCGGGGGCAGCCATTGAGTGTGGGGCAGCGCCTGGACGGACCGGGTCCGGAAGGTCTCGGATCAAGGTGGACACGTGAGTACCAAGTACAAGCAACATTAAATGAGGTGGATATAGAATATAGCATATGGGGTCAGATCGAGTTGAGGGGAGAACAGAAAGGGGGCTCTTGTGGGTATAGTAATATTATCTTACTATCTTGACTAGTACTGAGAATAAGTGGAAAATAGAAGGAATCAATGGGCGTCTGACATAAGGGGAAGACTCGGAATATAACTTAGAAACACTTTACTCTTTTTCTTTTCTGATCAACCGGAAAATATCCAGACAATCAAGGGGTAAAGGGTGTAAAGTATTGGGATAAGGGAGATCTTGGGTAGTAGAACACTGAGAGGTAGGGAGGGTATATGTTACATGTTGTATGTGAACTGTCTATTGGTCAATGTTCTGTATTGGACTCATTATGTCTTTTTGTGATCGCTGTATTTTGGTAATGACTAAAATTGCTGCATTGTTGTCCCATGAATAGTGGTCATTGTAAGTGTGACCCTGTGAAGAGTGAGTGTACAGTGTTATACAAAAGTGGTATACAAACGACAAACAATACTGGTATAGCTAGAATTGTGACTGTATAATACATACCAGCAAAGGGAACACAGGGGGTGAGGGGTTAGCATGGCCATGGAGACACCATTGGCCCACATCTGTCAGAGTCTACCAGGTTACTCAGAGAGAATTACAAAGTACCACAATCAATGGATCACAGAAGTAAAAGGGGAAGGGCTATCGCAGGTGTCGCCCCAGGGAGGATCATTTGGCAAAAATGTATTGGGCATGGTACCCACATGCCTATTTGTAAAATATAAAGGAAAACATTTGAAGAATAGAAGGGAGATATTAGATCTATGGCGGTTATTTGAAGAGGTGCTGCCAATAAAAACGAAAGAGCAAATAAAAGAACAGGTTCCATCTCCCCTGGCAATAGAGAATAATGGGAAGGCGGGCGGAGAAAAGGAAGGGCCATTAGAGGTTGTACGAATTTACCCCCTCCTACAAAAACCAGTACAAGCTGAGAGATTCAGTGACCCGGTGTAATGTCTAATTTCAAATCTTGTACTATTCATCAAACTCAAGCGTCAACATACAAGATATTACCCACCTCGAGACTTGATTGTTCCCTGGAGCTTGAAATTGTTCTATTGAAGGCTATGAGGTTCCTCCTAGGGATCCCTTCACCTCCTGCTCCAAGAGCCAGGACGCAAATGAGCCCCCAGGGAAAACCCCCAACGGGGGGAAAAACCCTGTGTTGGGCTGCTAGGGTCCGTAGAATCCTGAGGACAGCTAGGGTGATGTTCCTCAGCCAAGGGTAGTTGGTGATCGTCAGCGGAACAGGAAACTGGGTGTAATAATACAAAAGGTAACAGGCTAGTAAATACTTGAGAGTTGAAAGGATAAGGAATGAGAATAGAGTGGAAACAAGGATTACCTGGGTGTTATTCGGTCAATCCTAAATGTCAGAAAAAAGGCGGGAAGAGGCTCACTCCTAATCTAAATGAGCTAAAGAAGGATAAGGTTATAAATCTTCAAGTCTTGTGCAAGTGGCTTTGTCTTGAAACACAAAATGCTTCCCTTACCGCCTGAGCCAATAAACCGAAGGGAAATCCCTTTCCTGTACTTCCGGGTAGGATCTCCTACTTCTTCTGGTGCTGTGGCTAGAATCAGAAGTGCTACAGGGAAAATAGGATTAGAACAATGATAAAGAATCTCCAGAGAATGATTGACAAAAATAAAGGGCCGTAAGAATAAGTACGTAGTAACGCACCTGATAGAGTCGCTGAAGAGGCTAGCAGAACCCGTAAGTGTGGAAAGCCCATTGGCTGGAAGCCCAGTGGGTTTCACTAAGAAGAAAATAAAGAACGTCACAGCTTATTAGAGATAACAGCGTAAAGAAGGGAGGAAAGTAAGTAGTAGGAGCAGATTGGAATCTACACGAATTTACGGAGCGTACAGCTACTCAGAAGGAGAGAAGCAACGCGCCTTGCCACAGGTTGAGTGTCCGGATATACTGTGCGGAAGTCTGGGAACGTGGCCAACCTTCGGTTGAGATCCGGTAAAAATGCTAGAGCGTTACAGCTCATTCCGCAAACACCCGGAACAGCTCGCGCCGCGTACGAGTGTCGGGATATAGAACCGACAACCATATTAGGTGTAACAGTATGCCACCTCTTAGGTTTAATCTCCCCTGGTTTTCCAGGGTGTCTCAGATGAAAACGTTTTATCAATTGGGGTGCATGAACCGCAGATTTCGGATCACAGTTTCGATCAGAGGCGGTGTAACCTTTCCAGTCAACTAAATATTGGAGTCTCCCATGGTGAAGGCGGGAGTCGCAAATGTCTGAGACTTCATACTCCGGTCCTGTAGGTGTGATAACTGGAGCAGGGCGAGTGGAGATATGGAGGTGCAATGCACTCCGTCGCTCTGGTTTCAATTGAGAAACATGAAAAACTGGATGTATGCGTGCCCATGTTTGAATGCCACAGTTCCCATGGGAGCCACCACCCGAAAAGGACCCATAAACGTAGGTGAAAGTTTAGAGGGTCTCAGATGTCGGGGAAGAAACCTTGAAGAAAGCCAAACCCAATCCCCGGGTTTCAATCCTGGCGCAGGGGTTCGATGTCGGTCTGCACACCGCTTCACTCTGTCCTGGGTGTTCTTTAGAACTTCCTTAGCAATCTCTTGGCCATGGTGAATCTGTTTCAATAAAGAGTCAAAGTCCGGAATCTTATTATCCTCTGTTCTCTTCACTGGAAATGACGCTGGATGAAACCCATAGGTACAATAGAATGGAGATGTTTTGATAGCAGAGTGGTAAGAATTGTTGTAGGCATACTCAGCCATTGGTAACAAATCCTTCCAATTGTCTTGAGCAGCAGAAATGTAATTCCTTAGGTACCCTTCCAGAGTCTGGTTCAGTCTTTCCGTTTGGCCATTGGTTTGCGGGTGATAACCTGAAGTTAAAGCTCGACTAATCCCCAATCTTTGGCAGATATGTTTCCAGTATCTGGAAGTATACTGGGATCCTCGATCCGAGATTATGGTTTCAGGTAAACCATGTAGGGAGAATACTCGAGAATTAAAAGTACGTGCCATCAAAGCTGCCGATGGTAATGCTGCCAGAGGTAGAAAATGAGCCAGTTTAGTGAACGAGTCAATCACTACCATAATGGTGGAACATCCTCCTGAAGGTGGTAGTTCGACTATGAAATCAGTAGAAATTATTTGCCATGGTCACACAGGTAATGGCATCTTTACCAATGTTCCAAAAGGAGAATGTCTAGGACTTTTGGACTGTAAACAATAGGGGCAAGATTCCACATAGCTACGAATGTCCTCTTTGAGAGATGGCCACCAAAAGTATCGGGAAATTAATTCATAAGTGGTAGCATAACCACAATGGCCCGCCGTCTTAGAACCATGGCACATGCCCAGCACTTCTTTTTGTAATGATTTTGTTGGTACATAAGCTTGATCACCCCTGAAATAACATCCTTCCTTTTTAGAAATGGTGCCTTGTTCATTCTTTGTGAGTGACTTTAGGGTGGAAGGGCCAGAGTGTTGTTCCAGACGTTGTACGAAATTTGGGTATTTGATCAAACTCATAGCTAGACAAGGAAAGATGAGTTCAGGTCTAGTCGACCGATTAAAAACCCCATCCTTACGAGACAAGGCATCAGCCTGTAAATTATTCCTCCCCGGTATAAAGGTACATATAATTCTGAAAGGGGAAAAGAAATGAGCAAATTTAGCCTGGCGGCTGTTACAGGTTTAGGCATATTGCAGAATCCGTAAGTTCTGGTGATCTGTTCTCACTTCCGTAGGATGTTGGGCTCCCAACAGTAAATGCCTCCATTCCTCAAAAGATCTTTTAATCGCCAGCAATTCTTTTTCTAGAACAGTGTAATTCTGTTCTGCCGGTGAAAGAGTTTTGGAAAGATAAGCAATGGGTCGCTCTATATCTTGTTCATCCTTTTGTAAAAGGACCGCTCCTAAAGCATACTGACATTTATCTGTTTCGATGATAAAGCCCTGGGATTGATCCGGAGTTTTTAAAATAATGGTGCTGTGGAGAATCTTCTTTTTAAAGTGTCAAAGGCTTTTTGTGTCAATTCGGTCCAGAGATAAGGAACACCTTTCTTCAGAAGGATGGTAAGGGGCTGAGTAAGAGCAGAGAAGTTAGGTATGAACCGACGATAAAAATTAGAAAATCCCACAAATCTTTGAATGTCCTTGCATGAGTTGGGAATCGCCCAATCTTGAACAGCAGTAACCTTTTCAGGGTCCATAGCAATGCCTTGAGCAGACAAAATTTAACCCAAGTATGTTACCTTAGGTTGGTGAAAAGAACACTTTTCAAAATTGCAATATAGATGATTATTCAGTAGTCATTGTAAGACTTCATTAACATGAATCTTGTGTTCTGAATTATTCTTAGAAAATACCAAGATGTCATCAAGGTAAACTATGACATAATGAAGCAGCAGGTCTGAGAATAAACGGTCCATAAATCGTTGGAAGATCGCTGGAGCATTGGATAATCCAAAGGGCATGACTTGATATTGAAAATGTCCAAAAGGGGTCCGGAAAGCAGTCTTTCACTCATCAACCTTTCTTATTCTGATAAGATGATATGCGCCCTTAAGATCCAATTTAGTGTAAATGCTTGCTCCTTTGACGGCTTCCAAGACATCCGGGATCAAAGGCATGGGATACCTATCTGGAATGGTGATCTTATTTAAACCTCTGAAATCTATACATGGCCTAAGCTCCATAGAATTCTTCTTGGGAACAAAGAAAAGAGACGCTGCTGCCGGTGAGGTGGATTCCATTATTAATCCGTTCTTTAGATTAGTGTCTAAATAGTCTCTCAAAACCTCCTTCTCCGAAGTAGACAAAATGTACATCCTTCCAAACGGTAGTGGTTGTTCCGGTATAAGCTCAATGACGCAATCGTCTCTCCGGTGAGGTGGTAGTTGAGTATATTCCACCGGGGAGAAAACTTCTGAAAATTGCTGATATTCCATAGGGAGACCTGCTACAAAATTAAGCGAGGTTACCTGTCTGCAGATACTCTGTCTGGGGGTTTCAGCTTGAGGATAGGCTTCTAACGACCCCTCCTCCGTGTGACCGATACAATGGGTTAAACAGAATTCTGACCCGAAAAAGAATGACACAGCCATCCAGTTTATAAAAGGATTATGCTTCTGAAGCCATGGTAATCCCAATATAATGGGATAATGAGCTACGCGTATGATGTCCAAAGTAATGGACTCCTGATGAGTTGCAATAATCATTGATATTGGGCCAGTTTGACTGATAATAGGGCTGGAGATTAGAGGGCTACCATCAACACTCTCTACTGGAACAGCCTCTGCCTTGGTAATCCTGGGTATCTGATGTTGCATAGCCCAGCCATCATCAATAAAAATTCCAGCTGCGCCACAGTCTAGTAAAGCAGATACTTCAGGTAGAACATGATTACCAAATTTCAAAGTCACACGTAACACCAGCATATTCGTCGCCGGTGGAGTACTGCCTTGAAAAGTCTGCAAAAAGGGTAGAGGAACCTGGATTAGAAACAGGATCCCGGACCGCGGTTCCTCCTACGGCCGGGCATTGGCGTTTCCCGACTTTCGTGGAGGAGCCACAGTACACTCTTGTACCGTGTGCGTATTAGAACCACAATACATACATAGCCCCTGTGACCTTCTGCAAGCCCTTTCTTCTGGAGGAAGGGGTCCTCTCCCTGTTGCACCTAACTGTATGGGTTCTTCAGAACTTGTTCCCTTATTGGTAGAGACAGGAGCAGAAAAGGTACGAGTGACTCTTCCTTTACGCCTTTCACTACTTCTTTCCTTCAATCTGTAGTCGATCTGCATAACCAGTTTAATAAACTCAGTAAGGGAGGTTGGACGAGGTACTCTAGAAATCTCGTCCTTCAACTCCTCTGAAAGACCCCTCCGAAACAAGGTTACTTGGGCGTCATCTGACCAAGTAGATTCACTAGCAATTTGTTTGAATCTAGTGATATATGTCAATATATCCTGACTTCCCTGTCTTAAATCTAGCAGATGTTCCTGAGCCACAATTCTTATCTCTTGTCTTCCGAACATTGTCTTTATACTGTTACAAAAAGCGGGATAGGAGTCAAGAATTATGTTATTTGTCGTAACCAAAGGAGTGGCCCAGGCTAGGGCCGGGCCCACCATTTGGGAAATCATATATCCAACTCCATCTCGGTCAGTATGGAAAAAAAGCATTCTTAAAGGAAAACTGAATAGAACAGGCATCAAGAAACTCCTTAATCTTGTGCGGATTTCCATCAAACTGACCCCCGGGCAAGGGCCCCGGAGGGACTTCAGAACAATGAGGAACTCTATTTACAGCGGCCTGTTGAGCTGCATATTGAGCGGCCTGTTGCTGATTCTGTTGTGTCTGCCGTAGATTGGCATTTTCCTGCTTGAGGTTCTGAACCTCTTCAGTCAAAGACTGTACTGCAGTTATCAACTGTCGGATCTGCTGATCCATGATCAATAATATACTTGTATGTTGACCCTTAGTTCTGGGCCAACCGGGCGTCGCTTGCTGTAATGTCTAATTTCAAATATTGTACTATTCATCAAACTGAAGCGTCAACATACAAGATATTACCCACCTCGAGACTTGATTGTTCCCTGGAGCTTGAAATTGTTCTATTGAAAGCTATGAGGTTCCTCCTAGGGCTCCCTTCACCTCCCGCTTCAAGAGCCAGGACGCAAAGGAGCCCCCAGGGAAAACCCCCAATGCGGGAAAAACCCTGTGTTGGGCTGCTAGGGTCCATAGAATCCTGAGGACAGCTAGGGTGATGTTCCTCAGCCAAGGGTAGTTGGTGATCGTCAGTGGAACAGGAAACTGGGTGTAATAATACAAAAGGTAACAGGCTAGTAAATACTTGAGAGTTGAAAGGATAAGGAATGAGAATAGAGTGGAAGCAAGGATTACCTGGGTGTTATTCGGTCAATCCTAAATGTAAGAAAAAAGGCAGGAAGAGGCTCACTCCTAATCTAAATGAGCTAAAGAAGGATAAGGTTATAAATCTTCAAGTCTTGTGCAAGTGGCTTCGTCTTAAAACACAAAATGCTTCCCTTACCCCCTGAGCCAATAAACCGAAGGGAAATCCCTTTCCTGTACTTCCAGGTAGGATCTCCTACTTCTTCTGGTGCTGTGGCTAGAATCAGAAGTGCTACGGGGAAAATAGGATTAGAACAATTATAAAGAATCTCAAGAGAATGATTGACAAAAGTAAAGGGCCGTAAGAATAAGTACGTAGTAACGCACCTGATAGAGTCGCTGAAGAGGCTAGCAGAACCCGTAAGGGTGGAAAGACCATTGGCTGGAAGCCTGGTGGGTTTCACTAAGAAGAAAATAAAGAACGTCACAGCTTATTAGAGATAACAGTGTAAAGAAGGGAGGAAAGTAAGTAATAGGAGCAGATTGGAATCTACACGAACTTACGGAGCATACAGCTACTCAGAAGGAGAGAAGCAACGCGCCTTGCCACAGGTTGAGTGTTCCGATATACTGTGCGGAAGTCCGGGGGCGTGGCCAACCTTCGGTTGAGATCCGGTAAAAACGCTAGAGCGTTACAGCTCGTTCCGCAAACACCCAGAACAGCTTGCGCTGCGTACGAGAGTCGGGATATAGAACATATTAGGTGTAACACCCGGTGTATGTGTCAAAACCCACCTCCCCAACCACACCACAGCCCACAGCACCCCCACCATATGAGTCCGAGAGCAGGTGGACAGCTGAGTACCCTGGCAATAGATACTGAAAAGTTTACAGAAGATTTAGACTCAAGGTTATCAAGGGCCCAAAGTGAACTGTTCAGACTAAGAGATATGTGTAAACAAAGTGGATCATATACTTCCAGGATCGATCAGACACAGAGGTCACAGACACCCAACAGATCCATAGAAGAAGGGTAGAAGAAGGGGGAAATACTATTTTGAATAAACAATGAGCCGACAACAATAATAGAGTTAGAGCAAAACACGCCTGAGAGGGAAACAATAGGAGAGGGCATGGCATCGGGAGCGCCGGAAGAACTCTGGTGCGACATAGAGGAACAGGTGTTAGAAGGAAGGAGAATAGGGATTGCAACAGGAGTGGCACCAGTGAGGATAGACGAAACACCTCTGGGGCGGGCAATGGAAGACGAATGGAATGGAAGGTTAAGAAAAAGAATGGGGAGGATTGCAGTACTAGGAAAAAGAAGGACAAAGGTGAGTACGGGGAAAGGGACCAAAGGCAAGTTTCTGCTGCCACTGATACACAGAGGAGGAAGGAGGTCAAATTACATACCCTGGGCACAGATGGATAAAGCAAATGTATTAACGTTATTACCCCCACTTTCAGGAGGTGCAAGTAAATAGATATATGCATTCGAGAGGAACACTGCAGGGGTCCCTTTGGCAGTAGGTGATGTTAAAAGCTTGCTGGTGTCTGCGGTAGGTGATCAAGCGGACCGGGTTTGGGCGAAAGCAGGCTTCCCGGGTATAACATTGGATTCTGACCGCCATGACAGTGCTTCCTTTAACACAGTAAGATCAAGAATATGGGATGCATTAAGAGGCACATTCCCAGACACACCTGATTTACAGTCAATAACGCAATGCACAATAGGTGATGAGGAAGATGCAATCACCTTCATTTTACAGGTGCAGGAGATGTGGAGAGCAGAAACAGGCACACCTTTTCAATCAGCCTCCCTGTTTTACTTTATAATAAAGACAGGGCTCCTGAAGGAAGTTCAGAGAGCGCTCGACAAAATAGCATTATAGTAGTCCATTGTGAAAGGATCAAAGAAAGGGAGAAGGAGATAGCACAGAGAAGGCTAGCAGGCGAGTCAAAATTAATTCAGACAAAACTAGCGAAGGTCACAGCAGCTGTAGCCACACTCCCCACAGAAAGAGAACGAGAGGAAGAGGAAGGGTCAACAGTAATACAAGCTAGAATGGCAGCTAATTGGGCAGGAAATGGACAGGAACAGTGGAATGGTGAGGAACAATACATAGGGCCACATTGGCAAGCAAGAAGTGCCCGCGGTGGACAAGATAGGTTCAGTGGACAAAGTGGGGGGTGGTCAAGGGTATGAAGGTATGGAGGGTATGGAGGGTATGGAGGTCCAGGTCCACAGGGAGGTCAAGGGAATTGTTGGGATTGCGGAAGGTGGGGACATTTTTCACAGGAGTGTAGAAGCAGACCCATGAATAATTATCAAAATGAACAACAGTACGCCCACCCACACCCAGGAAGCCAAAATTGGCTGCTAATGGGCGGTGGAGGGAGAGAATAACAGCAGGATCAGAGGTACACAGATGAGCGCAGGACGCCGCCGCGTAATGTTCGACAGCACCCACAATCTCGTGAACACATGACACATTTACAAGGCAACCCTTTTGGTACAACAGCAAATCGTGCCCCTAGCTCATTTGGAGTGGCCGTGGTGTCAGGGAATGTTTTCGACAATGGGGGAAACACAAGCTACTCAGCATAGGACATCCCACAGAGAGCACTTGCGTGTCCACTACTATCAACGACCCTTGATGCAGTTGAGGTACCTCTGGTGGGGGCAGAAATAGGAAACAAACAATACATGTTTATGGTAGACTCGGGAGCTGAAAAGTCATGCCTAGGAGAAAGTAGGTTTCTGTTATCTAATTGTAAATTGGAAACGCAAAGGTTCTCTTGGCGGTGGTCGAGGTTCCTTACACAGAGGATGTAACAGTGGGTGGGAAGACAGTACAAGCACCTTTACTGTACTATGAAGAATCACTGATTAACTTATTGGGGAAGGACCGCCTCTGTAAACTCAATATGACATATCATTCACTGAAAGAGGGGTAGTTTGCTCAACCCCAGGGATCAGCCCAATGCGAGTGATGTTGGTAGTGCACACACGAGCCACAGCACCGGAGGTGCGTAGAATACCAGTTGATCCAAACATAGTCATCCAGGGGTTGAAGACGCTAGCACAAGTGGTACCAGAATTAAAGCGCCAAGAGTGAAGAGTGCCCGCGGAATTTGTTTTCCACCCTATAGCGTGCTCAGAAATAATGCCAGGAACAGTAATGTCCCTAGATATGAATGGACATACATGGGTGTCAATGGCAAACAGTATTGTGCATCAATGCTAATATAGCTCTGCAAGACCTGTTCGATGAAGACCTTTTTACTGACTCAGACAGCGACGGGGAGATAGTGATGGAGTTTGCAATCCCCTGTGATATCATGATACAGACAAGACAGGTGCCAGTACAGTTGATGGCAGTGCTAGGGGCGACACCTCCCTTTTTCAATGGTGACATGCAACTGGTACCATCGGAATTGTGGACCACAGGCCCACATGATGTAGGATTGTTGCGCAAGGTGACACCAGTAAAAATAAAGCTCAAACCTGGAGCATTGCTGCCCATGGTAAAGCAATAACCCTTGTCCCGAGAAGCAGAAGAAGGGGTAAAAGTGACAATTCATGCCTTGTTAGCACAGGGAATAATAGTACTCTCAAATTCACCATGTAATATTTGCATCTACCCTATAAAAAAGCATAGGGTGGGGCATGAGGATGATCCAGGACCTACGCCCTCTTAATGACGTCATACAAAAAGAATTTCCTTTGATCCCAAATCCTGCATCAATTTTGTGTAGCATACCAAAAGATGCATCATGTTTTACAGAGGTAGACTTGAAGAATGCATTCTCCTCAGTCCCGCTGGAACTTGAGTCACAATATTTGACAGTATTCACCCTGGGAGGGAAAAGATATGAGCGTTGCAGATTATATCAGGGATACTGTGAGAGCCCAAGCATATTCAACAGGATCTTACATGAAGATCTAGGAAATATTGACTCAAAGAGCACAATAATTCAATATGTGGATGATCTTCTGATCTGTGGAAAGGATGAAGATGAGTGCAGGAAAGATTATATTACACTTTTGACATTGTTGGCCCACAAAGGTTACAAGGTGGACAAGGGGAAATTACAATACTGCCAGGAAGAAGTGTTGTATCTGGGTCAATTGATATCAAAAGATGGTAAACGAATCATACCAGACAGAGCACAGCAGTACACGTGATAAATGAGCCTTAGACAGTGAAAGAAATGCAAACATTTCTCGGCATGTGCAACTATTGCCATGCCTAGATATCAGAATATGAAGGGCACACAAAGCCATTACTGCAGAGGCTCAAAGAAGCACAAAGAGAAAACACAGAAATACAATGGACAGCAGAAATGCATGATGCATTCAGTACCCTGAAGGATCTTCACCTGGAACTTTGCCTGCTCCCCTCCGAGCTGCACGAGCAGCTCCACTAGCACCTTCACCCTGCTGGGTGTTAAGGTAAGCTGAGGGGCATATCTACTGAGCCCAAGCTATTTCTGCAGATGAATCTGCATCCTGCGACAATTTCAATGCCAAAAATGGTATCCCTGAGCGCCTTGCAACAAGAATATGGCATGTACACATAAGAAGTGCAATTTCGCGTTTTTTGCCGAAATTGAGTGGCATCCGCCATTGACCACCACGAGGTTTGTGCTCCTTCAAACATGGCCGCCCTATGGTACATGGGTCATGTAACTCTCCCCACCTTGAGCCACTGACCCAGGAAGCATCTGGATTGGCTGCTAGAATTTGTATCTAGCCAATCACATATCGCCGGTAGGCGGGCTCCGGCCCACAAAAGAAGGCACAGAAAAAAGGCTCCTAACTGAACCCACAGCCTTCAGTCCTTCTTCACCAGAGCTGGAGCTCTGCCTGCTCCCCTCTGAGCTGCAGGAGCAGCTCCACCAGCACCTTCACCCTGCTGGGTGTTAAGGTAAGCTTAGGGGCATATCTACTGAGCCCAAGCTATTTCCACAGATGAATCTGCATTCCACGACAATTTCAATGCCAAAAATCGTATCCCTGAACGCCTTGCAACAAGAATACGGCATTTACACATAAGAAGTGCAATTTCCTGTTTTTTGCCGAAATTGAGTGGCATCCGCCATTGACCACCACAAGGTTTGTGCTCCTTCAAACATGACCGCCCTATGGTACATGGGCCATGTAACCCTCCCCACCTTGTGCCACTGACCCAGGAAGCATCTTGATTGGCTGCTAGAATTGGTATCTAGCCAATCACATATCGCTGGCAGACGAGTGCCGGCCCACGAAAGAAGGCACAGAAAAAAGGCTCCTGACTGAGCTGATCAAGCGTGCCGTGCTGCGGGCCGCTCCAGGTCTAAGATCTGCCGCTGTGCATCCTCCGACCCTCATCTTTCATTCTCTCAAGAGCCCCTGCCATCACGGTGAGACACTATCCACAGACTATTCTTTCCCATACAACTGCGTAACCTGAGCCTTTTACATGCCACCACCATGAGCCCCTGCATTATCGTCTTTGCGTGCTCGTAATCTAGTACCGTTACTGGTATTGACCATGTTGAGCCTGTTACAAGCCTGTCAGCACACGTCCTAATTGTCTGTCCATTACTGGGATCAGGCATTCTATGTTGTGACCCCGTGATCCTCCCAGAGAATATCTCTTGCTCGCCCTTCAGTCCGCATATATATACATATTGTGTAACAGACATCCACTTGCATGCATGACCTGCCCTTTTCTCTGCTCGCTATAATAGTGTACACTGTCTATCATCCATTCGCCTTGAACTACATTTCGCATAAGAAACTTGGCCCAAGTCTACAACTTGTATCCTACTAACGCCTGTTCCATTGCGTTGCAAGGTATCAATTGACAACTGCCTCAGCATTCAGTTCCTTGCCCTGAACTGTATTACGTATGCTAGCACTATTACAGACCATAACCTGCCTCTTGTTAATCTTTGCACTATTGCATGTTTGATAGCAGCACCACAGCCTATAACGTGTAACTTGTCAGTGCCTGCTCCCTGCCCTGAATTGATTTGCAGTTCGTTTGACAGCAGCACCACAGCCTATAATGTGTAACTTGTCAGTGCCTGCTCCCTGCCCTGAATTGATTTGCAGTTTGTTTAACAGCAGCACCACAGCCTATAATGTGTAACTTGTCAGTGCCTGCTCCCTGCCCTGAATTGATTTGCAGTTCGCTTTACAGCAGCACCATAGCCTATAACTCACTTCTTATAAGTGATTTGCTTCTCTGCCTTGAACTGCGTTCCACTATCAGCTGTGCCTCAGCCTACAACCTGCTCCCAACGGCTGCTTTATTGCATGTTTGATAGCAGCACTACAGCCTATAACGTGTATCTTGTCAGTGTTTGCTCCATGCCCTGAATTGATTTGTAGCCTAGAGCTCGCATCTTATCTTATCAGTGCTTTGCTCCTCTGCCTTGAACTGCACTCCACTGCCAGTTGTGCCACAATCTACAACCTTTGCCTTCAGCCCGTCTACTGTTCCTTTTGCCCTGATCTGCATCTCCCACCCCCTTTTCTGCTACCACTGCCAATACATGTCTTCTCTTCCATATTGTGATCTTGCTCGATTACTGTTACTGTTAATTTAAGCACACACACTAACTAACAGAGCCAACCTGGTACCCCACCCTACTTCATTGACACTATTTTACATGAACTAACTCTTTTCAAAGTGACGTGTTCACATAGCCTCAGCATGCTCACTAAAACCACAAGACAACTTACTTGCCTCTCAGTGCTTATCCTGAGTATCACACTCTGCCTTGTTAGATGCCACTCACAAGCCCCAGGGGTCCCATCCGTAACTATACCCAACCTACCTAACAACATGACAAGTATACAGCCTCTAGCTATGGACGGTTTCACATACCAAATCCTGAGCAACCCGTGCTCAACGGATCCCAGGAACATCTGACTTAGAGCCAGAATAGCCAAAATCTACGAGCTGCCTAGAAGATCGCTATCTGTTTCCCCAGGAAAAAGGCATTCCAAATCTCCACCAACTTTGACTACTATAGCAAATAACCACCATCCTACACCAATAATTGAAAGAATCATCTTATCCCTCAAACCATCCAATTGCCAGGGCGATCTATGGCCGGCGCAACTTATCAAGGATGTGGCTCGAGACCTCTCACCATTCATAACTAGGCTTATTAACGCTTCATTTACCTCTGGCAACATACCTACCAACCTCAAACAATCCTGGGTACTTCTACTTCTAAAAAAAACAACATTAGATCCCTCAATACCCACTAACTACTGGCTTATTACGACAGTCCCCTTTCTCCTAAAAATATTAGATAAGGTGGCATACACGCAAATACAAAAATATTTAGAACTACACCACTTATTAGGAGCCAGACAATCAGGCTTCCGTCCACAACATGGAACGGAGACTGCCCTCATTGATCTCAAGACTATAGTCGACGAGCTCAGAGACAGTGGTAAATCAGCCTTGCTCCTCCTCCCGGACCTCTCAGCTGCATTTTATCTTGTGGATGATACAATTCTATGCAACCATCTCGACACAGCAGCACACTTCTCTAAGGACGCTATAACCTGGATTAGATCGTTATTAAGTGGCAGAACCAAGAGGGTCTTCTTGCACTCTGCAGCGGCAGACCCCATTCCCATCTCCTGCGGTGTTCCACAAGGCTCCTGCGTTTCACCCACTCTGTACTACATTTTCACCAAGCCCCTTTTCGATGATCTGGACGATCTTGGTATCACCTACACTAACTATGCAGATGATACCCAGATCCTCCTCCCACTTTCAGGGGATTATGACAAGGATTTGGGTTTGGTGAACACAGTGTACATCATCATCCAGGCATGGATGGCCTCCCAAGAGGTATGCCTGAATGATGATAAAACCAAACTCATCATCCTAAGCACATGCACTAACTTAAAACAACTGGGACCTGAATACTCTTCATTTATAATCGACGGCAACTGTATTAAGGTAGCTCAGGAGGTAAAACCCTTAGGCTTTTATCTTGACTCTACACTCTCATTTGCCAAACAAGTTAACACTCTAGCGTCCTCTACGGCCTATACGTGTAAACTTATAAGACCAGGAAAGCCATTTCTCTCCAATAACAGTTTTACTATCCTGGCCAGAGCACTAAGCCTGGCCTGTCTGGATTATTGCAATGCATTGTACATAGGCTCTAACAAAACCATTATCAAAAAAATTCAAACCCTACAAAACAATGCCCTTAGAGTGGCATTAGGCATTTCTAAAAGAAACCATATCTCTGAGAACAGGCGACAGTCATAATTGGCTCCGAACCAAAGACAAAATTCTCCTTAAAACCCTGTCACTCACCCATAAATTGCTCAATAATGCCGCCCCTATCTACCTTTCTGAGCGATTCCACAAACAAACATCCATAAGACCCACCAGATTAGCAAATAAGGATCGACTGGTCATCCCCAAATTCAAACTTACCACCATCGCAGGTAATAGTTTTCCCGTCAAAGTGGCAAACTTTGGAATTCCATGCCTCCTACATTGAGAATGGACCAGTCCTACCCCAACTTCAGAACTAACACTATCTTATGGTTGAAAGCTAATGACTGTTAACTATTGCACTATGTCTACTGAACTGTAATTAACACTGATCACCCAACCTGCTACCACTACTTGCCACTTTTCAACATATAACATGTGTAAATACTTGTAAACTGTAAACGCCATTGTAAGATATGCACCACATGCTCATATGTTTCCCATAGAAACAACCATATCTTTGTACATAATGACTGTAATATCTGTACATAATAAGAATTTCTTGCCTTGTTCTCTGATTTATGCTCCACACTGTTGATTTCCTGTAACTAAGCCTTGCATTATCTTGTATCTGTTGCACCCTTTTACCTTCGGGTCTGATGCGCATTATAAATAATAAACAAACAAACAAACAAACAAACAAACAAACAAACTGATCTCAACAGCACCAGTACTCGCAAACCCAGATCATGAACACAAATTGTATCTATTTTCACACTGCAATGGGACCCTCAGGACAGCAGTACTAACACAAAAAAACATCCTTGGGTCATAAGCCGCTGGCGTACTACAGTGGTACACTAGACACTGTCATGCAAGGGCAATTCGCTTGCGAGCAATATCTCGCAGCCACAGCATCCGCAATAGAGAAAAGTGCAACGATTGTGATGGGATGTTCTGTAACATTATTTGTGGAACACTCACTATTCGCAATATTAGAGAGATCAAAGAGCACACTAAAAACCCAGAGAGCAACAGCATACGAGATTATCTTATCCAGTGCTAACATACACATAGTAAGATGTAAAACAGTGAACCCTGCAATATTTCTCACAGAAGCATGCACAGTGGAAGACATGCAAACACACGATTGTGCTACATACAGAGGACAGGATGTAGACACACCCACAGCGAGCAAAGATGCCTTATCCGAAGGAGAGGTATACTTTATAGATGGATCTGGATCAATTAATTCAGAGACAGGAGAGAAACATGTGGGGGTGGCAGTTGTGAGACTAGAGGAAGGTGAATATGAAGTACTCGTTCAACAACGGTTACCTGCCCATTACTCAGCACAGGCAGCAGAGTTAGTAGCACTCATTGAAGCACTGCATGCAGCAAAGGGATCTGCAGTAACGATATAGACAGACTCTGCATACCTGACCACAACAGTACATGGGGGATTGGCTAGATGGGGGAGGAGAGGATTCCATAGAGCAGACGGATCCCCAGTACAGCACGCCAAGTTACTAAAAGAGTTGATAGAGGCACTAAATGAACCTACAGTTGTGGCCATAGTAAAATGCCAGGCACATACAAACAACAATGATGTCATCTCTTTAGGAAATGCAGCAGCTGATACTGCCACAAAAGAAGCATCATATTTAGCTAAGGAAAAAGCAGGTGAGTACATATTGCAGAAACATGTGGAAGAGGATCGCCCTGATGGATTTAATTCCATACCCATTTCCCAGATATTAGAATTGCAACAAGAAGCGACTGTTGAGGAGAAAGAGTTGTGGGAAAAAAGAGGGTGTAGCCAGTCATCCACTGACATCCTTTGGAGTCAAAACAATACAGGTAAAGAAGTAATGCCCCATAAGCTACTAGAAATAGTGTTCCAACATCTTCACTTCCCAGCTCATAATGCCAAACAACACATTGCAGCAGAGATACAGGAAAATTGGTTTGCACCAGGGTTGCAGGAGCAAATAGCAAAAATGGCCATGGAATGTACAACATGTCAAATATATAATTCAGGTATGACACTAGGAACACTGCCAAAACCAACTGGCCCATTCAGAGAGTTGCACATAGATTACACCGACATGAGCGAAAGATTCAATGGATCACGCTACATGATAGTGGTGGTTTGCCCATTCTCAAGATGGGTGGAGGCAGGCCCCTGCGCCCACCCAGACGCAAAGTGTGCAGCAAAGTTCCTAGTGCGGGAAGTATTTCCCCACTGGGGAATCTGCGACATAAAACGCTCAGATAACGGGACACATTTTGTCAATGATCTGTTCAAAGAAGTAACAGCAATTTATCATCCACAATCGAATGGTATGGTTGAGAAAATAAACGGCTTCCTGAAAAGGGAGACTCTCAAAATTATGTTACTCGCTAAAGAAAAATGGGTATACTGTTTATCCCTGGCCTTGTTTGAACTGAGAAATCAACCCAGCAAGGACCACCATTTGTCCCCCATGAAATTGTGACAGGATGATGCATGCATACAGCACACTCCCCACTCTGCAGACACTCAGATGCTCACAGAAGTGCAACAGTACTCAGGGAAGAATTCAATGAATACCTAACAAAGCTCATTAAAGCAGCCCGTATGATTGCCAGGCAGTTTTCACCCCCATTCACACAAGAAGCAACAAGTGACACAATAATACCAGCAGCAGACAGTCTGACAGGTCAGCTCATGCCAGGGGAGATGGTATATGTGAGAAGTTTTTTACATCAGTGGAACTCTCCAGGATTTCATGGCCCATGTGAAGTTGTGTATTGGTGTATTGCACACCCACCGCTTTGAAAGTAAGAGGGCTGAGATACTGGATACACTTGACAGACATACAAAAAGATTATGATAGCGTAAACAAGGAAACAGAAATGGGAATGGCAGAAGTGGTAACACAAACTTAGAAGCAGAAAGGTGGAAGTTAAGAAGTACAAGCATGACAGGAAGAAGAAACATTAAAAGAAAAAGAAAAATAATGTCATGAAAAAGTTAATGTGATGAACAAAAATTGCACTCTCTCTCTCTCTCTCTCTCTCTCTCTCTCTCTTTATCTTAAAAATAATTAGAAAATGTCATAATATGCTAACAATAATTGTGTTAAAATGGTAATAGTAAATGCACAATGAGAAGAAGAAAAATGATGTAAATAATAAAAAAATGTATGTGTATGAGTTGCTTAATATACTTTTATGCCTCATCATGTAGGGGAAACAATGGCAACGAGGGGGCCCCCGATGTAAACTGTGTTAGAATAGATAGGAATGGCAATAGACATTATGACTAGCGTAGATATAGTTATGAATGTGGTTTGTTTGTGTGACGTGATATTATTTTCAATGATGTTTGGACTGGTAATATATATGGCTGTAGCATTTATATCAATATATATAAATGAGAGGGGGGGCAATGGGACAAGCATAATGACACAGGGTACCCACCTCATATGGGATGGGTTTAAACTAATCTGGGGACACGGGACACATACAGTGGCCCACAGCATACAAACAATACAAGTGATATTCGTGTAACAGTACTCCCCCCGCCCCATACAATGCCTCTGAATATAATATTTACAAATTAAATGATCATAGTTTTTCTGAATTACCCTGGTTATATGATGACATCACTCCAACTGCGACACAACTATCTGAAACCACTATAGGGAAACCATCCCCCATACGTGTGGAACAAGAAAATACAAAGATGGCAGACGGTTTATTGCACTGTACAATAAGTGGGAAAAGGGGGGTGAGAGGGGAATACGCTTAACGAAGCATGAAGCAGGGAAAGAAAGAGAACATCCTAAAGGCAATAAAAGACAGAGAAGGGGGTGGGGATGAGAAACTATGATGAATATTCCGGGTTAGGGCTAGACACAATAGAAGATCCACAACACCCACACCAGTCCAATTAATGTTACACATACATGAGCTCCACTACAAAGCAAACAACTAATGAGAGCTGTTATGTGTGCTCTCTAATCCCCCATGCCTCGGGTACCCCCAAGGTACTCCTGCCACAAGAGTCACCTTTTGCAGGTGCCCAGTGTCTCCTTCATCTCACATTATGCAGAATAGAGAACATCTTCCAGGCACACACAGTCTCTTTTGAAATGCTACGGAACAAAAAAAACATGCCACTCAAGACCCAAAGGAGTGGTGTGCCTGAAGGAGCCCTTTTTAGTGATTAAAGGAACATTGTATTCAGACAATAAATGGCAAGACAAGCAAATCACATGCAAGGCAGAGGCACTACGAGGGTTGGCAGTCGAAAAGTTGCAGTGGATCCAGAAAACATGCGCTCCGATATTGGCCCAACACATCACAAAGCTCACTTGGGTAACAGCCCTGGAAAAGCCCTTCAAACTGCAAAAAGAAATTATGTACGAACTGTGTTTTCTCTGAGAAAGAAAAATAAACATGGGCACAAATAAGAACTGTAACAAAGTGCTCATCATCCCAGACATACAGAAAGGTACAGCTGCATTAATGGATACATACTGGGTTTGCGGTGAGCAGGCATACTTGCACCTCCTACAGTCATGGAGGGGCACATGCTCCCTAGCAACGCTGCATTCCGCCCTGATGGTGGTCCCTGAAAGTCATATCCAAGATGGGAAGGGGCTGTCAGCCGTCCGAGAACTAGAGGCTCCACAACCAACCGATAAGGCACCAGTGTATGCCATATCCGCAGAGAACATGCAAAGCTCAGTATCCAGAAAAAGAAGGTTGTCCAATTATATATCCATGGCATCCACAGAACTTTTGGTGCAAATTCCAAACAGGCTCCGGTTGTTCAATTCCGCTGGAACATTTTTGGCCTCCCTCATCCCAATTATCCAAGCACGAGCCAATGCAAAATGGTTCAAAATTACACGCTGGGAGCGGATCCAACTGGCCAACGACACAGAAGAAGGATTCAACATAATAAAGGTGGAGCTAAGGGCCCTATGACTAATGACAATGCTGAACAGGTACGTCCTAGACCTGTTGACGGCCATGGATGGAGGTGTTTGCCGAAAAATCGGGAGCGCATGTTGCACATTCGTACCTTCTGTCGACGCGGACAATGGAACTCTGTTCCACGTTATTGCAGCCATGCACAACCTTGGTGAATGGATGAAGGAAGAAGGAGGGGTGCAGCCCAGTTCGTAGTTCGATGACATTTTTTCGTGGGTACCTTTTTGGCTCGGGATGACCATCAAACTACTGGTACCCACCATCGTTTTCTTGCTTCTTATTTTTTGTGTGTGCCAGCTGGGTCTTCGGTGCTTTACAGATGCAGTACCAAACAGTGCCATGAAGATGGTGACAATGGGCAACGCTAAGGGAGTGATGCAGATGACACATGAGGCACAGGTACAAACAGGAGAGCACCCGGGGCCTAAATATAGAACGGTACCACTGTACTATGATGGTTACGTAGTAGACAGGTTATATCACACTACAATAAAGGAACCCCGCACCCTAGAGTGGTATAAGGAAGTATGGGTGGACTTGGAGGGAGATGGGAGTGTATATATGTGACCTGCATTTCCGATGAATATGCTAGAGCTGGACAGAGCCTCCAGGGAGTGTGCCGGGCCTGGATGCCACGAAAGAGAACACCTGTGTGGGACAAAGCAGTGGCTGAGGAGGAAGAACAAAATAGGTTGGGTGAACTACAGTATTTGTTACTTCGATAACGAAAGGGGGGAATGTATGGAAGGAAGGGTCTTCAAGTCTCCCCTCGCCTTCATTCTCACCAACGTGCAGACTATGACTTGTCCAGCAGCCACCCATGCACCTGTGGCCAGGGATGAAGGATGGCTGCGGGTTGACACATGTGGCTGCAACACTCAGCCAGCAGTATTGTACCAGACTCCATGGTGTGGCACGCTCAGACTTTATTTTGAACATAATAATTTAGGCCTCACAAACACAAGTAGTCTGCAGGGCTGCAGCTCTCCCCTCCTGATCATGCACAGCGAGCCAGGCACTTCCTTCGCCCTCCTCTCCTTGGCGTCCCTGTTGCAGGCCTGTTCTCACAGGAGACTAGGTGCAAACAAGTTACATGACAAACATTGTATCTTTCACCTTCCACAGTCCATTATTGACCTACAGATGACCGGGCCGAAGCTGGGGTTTGAGAAAAACAACCTATCTCCTTGTCCTGTCCCCTCGCAGACCCCACATTTATGCCATATGCTGTGGATAAACCCCCAACCCTGTTTCCCATTTGAAGTGCCTGATACGCATACATAGCCCGTGTGCCACCCTGTTTCACCCATACAGCTAATCCCTCTGGACTGTAAATTCACTTCCGTTGTTGTATGCCACGAGACTGATTGTATATATTGAAATAAGGTGACCCTCACCCATCCCAGATTGCACGCAGAGACATGAATTTTATATTTAAGCCTTTCATCACCAAACAGGGATAATTGGTTGTTACAGACTGAACAAAGCAATGTATGACATCAATATATACTAAATACTTTTCTAAAAAAAATATATGATTCCCAATATATTCAATTAGTATCGCAATATGTATGGTTTATTATGATGTCTGTCAACTGTATAATAGAGTGTCATTTGCATCATGTGCATAACCTCCCGGGCATTGAAAGCATGCACCCCATATTGCAAGTACAACTTTGCACACCTCTTAATGTACTTACATATACACTGGGCTATTTTTGCCTCATTCATATGATTCTTATGTACCTCCCGCAAAATGCACGAGACATGGCACAACAAGCTGTAGGGCCTTCTCTCCCCTCTCCTGAATCGCTGCGTGCTCAGCCCCCAACTTCCCTTCCACTCTGGCCGGGCTGAGATGTAAAGCCCTGGTCCTACGGATGATGTGATGCTATAATTGTAACCCCTCACCCTTCACTTGTGCCTGCACCCAGCGAGCACCCTCTTAAGCATCCAGACTCGGATAGAAAGAAATATGGGCAACAAGCCTCTAATCCCATCACCTCTTGATGTACCGGTTAAGTGCCCTCTGACCCGATAGTATCCCAGTTCACCCTAACCCCAACTGACCATAGAGGCCATATATTTTCTCTTCTATTAACATACTACAAATGTGTCCCCCACTAGATCTAACAAAGAGGAATGATAGATGTATCCCTGTCTGTGCCCCCTGATAAGCCACCTAAACCCATGAAAGCTGCTCGCCTATTGCTCACCCCTTGTATAGTATTTTTTTTTAGAATGATGAAATACTCACACCTAAAGGTATGTGCTATTTTTCTTGTGATGTTATAATAACGATTTGTAGGATTTACAAAGCATCATATGAATTACAATTAACACTGAATGAGTATATGTAGCCACAAGGGCAAATGTTAATGTAGTCAAGATGTATCAATCAACCATCATCTGACCAGAGCTCCACCCTGATGAGTCCAGATGACCTGCAACCATCACCATGACACCTCAAGGAGCCTCGCCAATCCTGAAGCCTCGCCCCTATACAGCCATATGAGCCCTTCCCCACTTCCCAATCTCATCGATTCATGTATCCCATAGCACCCATGTCATAGGTGACGTGGTTTTGTAACAAAATGTGAATGTTTTCTGATGTTTGCAGAGCGCTCTCGGAGTTTGCAGAGTTCTCTGCTTGCCCTATATTTGTTTTGATAAACTTTTATTTTTGACTTCACCGGCACTTGGTCTTGGTCCCATTCACATCTGGGGTGTGTCCATCATTGACTCTCATTGGGGAGTTATAAATGCCTTTTTAGGGGACGCTCACTTTCAGAACGGTGCTTACCGAAGCATTACAATGACTGCTGCCTATGTAGGTGAGAGCTACCCAATAATTCTGTCTCCTGGCACGTCCCCTTTAGTATCCATACAGGTGCTGCCACTTCTGTACCTGACCTTTCCTGATGTTCCTTCTGTGGCGTGTGTGAGAACACCATCATAAATGAAAATTAACTAGGAAAGGAAAAAAGGTAAATAAAGAAAGCACCTTTCACAAATCAACAACTGAATTGCCAATGCTCGCATGCAGGGCAGGAGGAGTGGCAGTATGGTAAACACTGTAGTTCAAATGGTTAGAAAGGGGGTCACTGTACAAAGAGGTTTTGTTACGTTTTGCAGAGCGTTTTCAAGAGAGTCAGTTTGCAACACGTGCTACAAAAAAATATCACTACTTTCAAGAAGGGCTCCAAGCCAATTTAAGTGGGGTTATGCAGAAATTGGGATGGCAGGCTTAGTAAAATGAACGTTATAGCTGGAGAAAAGTGTTTGTGTTGTTAAACGTCATAATCCCAGGGCGAAGTATGCCACAGGCACATGTCGAACAAAGGCACAAATACAGTTCTTTGCAATGCAACGCGCTGTCTGCATTCACGGACCAAATAGAAATGACGCTGCCCCATCGGTGGTTGCATAATGTGATAGAAACGTATGCAAGACATCCGGAACAAACGCATGTACTGGGCAAGTACCTCCTTCATCGCAAACGACACTGAAACTCATGTAACATGTTGTGCAATTTTCCCTCTACAATGAACAACAATAATATCGACATGATTGCGTGTCACCAAAGAGTCACACAGAGAAAGCAAAATCAGGCACTTCATTGTCGCTACTCCATAGCACTACACATGCACATTATAGATTGCAAAAGAAATAGCCACAGCACAGTGTTTTCCATTCACTTTCACTCAATGTATGTCAGAATCCCCCAAAACCTTCACGCTGTGCCTCATGAAACACACAGCCATAACCACACTCTCTGCATTTCTGTCAACAAATACACTGGGCCTCATTACACGGTATGCAGTAAGGGATTATCGGCACCGTTAAGGACACCGGTGCCGGTAATCCCTTACTGCCCTACTACGAGGTCCCTTAGTGGGTCCCTTCCTTAACGCAAGGAAGGGACCCGTTGAGGGAATTCAGAGCTAATAACGGGCCTGTTAATAGCAGGCCCGTTATTAGCTCCATCCCCATTCCCATGGAGCCCTATGGGGGCTCAAATGAGAATGGGGAATGGTTCCCGGAATGGGGACTTACCGGTCCCCCCAGAGTCGGAATGACCTGGTAAGTCCCCATTCCGGGAACACGGACCCGGAATGCGGTAAGGGGTAGCCATGGCGCTCATAGCGCCATGGCTACCGCCTACCGTGTAATGAGGCCCACTGTGTAGTACAGTCTGTCTGTACACACCACACCCACACACTTTATTGCCCAATCCCGTCGCCTCTGCAGGCCCATTTCTATGGCTGTCATCTTCAAAGGGCTGTATGTAACACGTGCCACCCTATAAATATCGCAATATCCGCTGACTTTTTGTCCTGTGCACGCTTGGAAGTGGGGGAATAACTTTCAACCAGCGCAGCGGGCGTCGTTACTTGTGGTGGCTTTTAAAAGAGCCTTTTGGGGGATTTTTTATTTTTTATTTTTTAAAGGTGCTGCCCTAGACACACTTTTTTTGCGGTTTTCTTATGTAAATGTGTGTTTTCAATGTCAGCTCACATTCTAACAATAGGGTCTTCAGTTTAGTTTGTAGATTGTGAAACAGCATTTCATTGCCACTGTGTGACAAAGACATGTAATGTGCCTTGAAAAGGTGTATATATCGCCTACCAATGTTCGCATTGTCACAGGAGAACATCCCAGCAGCACTCAAGAAGTCACACATGCCTCTGTTGATGAGACCCCTTCCGACCTCTGGCTGGTGTCAGGAATCATTGGAATACTTCCGCTCTTCTTGGGGGTATACATAAGAAAAGTACCTTGGCAGTAGGAAAAATGCGCTGCACTGCTTTCATCATAATCTTCAGTTGACTAAACACAAAGGAACAATGCATGTAACCCAAAAAGAAGGCTTCAAAGTGCACAATCACAAAATGTACAGTTGCCCAAGAGGCCATGCGTCGACATTCTACAATCAGTCCCTGAAACAGCACGATTCGACACTACACCACAAAGCGTCCACTCCCTCCAAACCGAAATGGCTAGACAAGTCTTCTTGGAGGGCATACACGCACAGATCTTCCACAAAGCCATCACCCTCGAAGAAAACTTTGAGTCTTGCCATGTTTGCCAGCTGCAGTACACAAAGTAATGGAAAAAGTGAATGCTGCCCTTTCCTGTGAAGCACACCCAGAGCACCTGATTGGCCGAAGGCCATAGTCCCATTCCCATCGCAAAATGTGGCACATTCCTTTCAACAAAGACCGCGAGGGCCATGCCCCAGTGAAGCAGGAGGACTCCTTCTCCCTATTGGTGGTCTTTCCTGTGACGTACACACTGAGCACCTGATTGCCCAAAGGCCATAGTCCCATTTGCATTGGCCAGCATGCTGAGAAGCGCAGAATGTGGCACGTGCCTTTCTCCAAGTGCCACGAGGGCTGCGCCCCTGTAGAGCAGGAGGAGTCCTTCTTCCTATTGGCGTGCTTTCCTGTTACGCACACCCTGAGCACCACCTGCTAGGACAATTTTTACATTGTTGCATCCCATTTCCACAGGCCAGCATGGTGAGAAGCGCTGAATGTGGCACGTGCGGGTCCACAAGTACATCAAGGGGGAGGCCCGAGTAAAGCAAGAGTCCCTCTTCCTATTGCCGCACACCCTAGGCATCCGATTGGACAATCCCCACAGTTCGATTTTCGTGGCTACCACCCGCAAAATCCCCAGCTGTGGCTTTTGTGCTGCGTGCGTGGGGGAATAACTTGCAACCACGTTAGGGGGACTTTGTGGTAAGGGGCGTCTCTTAAACGAGCCTGTTCTTTTTTGTTTAGATGTATCTACAGAAAGAAAATCGGTTTTTATTAGCTTTGTGTTTTCTTGTGCTCACATTAGTAAAGTAAACTCTACACCGCATCCTGTAGACGAGCAAACAAAACTGCATCACCAATGGGTGACAACAAAATGCCATTTTCTTGGAAAAACTCTGCATTTCCACAACTAATGAGTCATTGTTGCAGAAGAACATTCCACGAGTGGACAAAAAAGTAGACATGCTTCTATTGATGAGACACCTTCCTGCGTCTGGTTCGGAACAACATCCATGAACAGTGGGCCATACTCTTCGTGGTATTATGGATGAGAAAAGCACCTTGGCGGTGGCAAAAACCATCCTCATGAAATCAGCAATCTCCTCACTCTACATCACAAATCTAAGCAAGCTAGGTCACCCATTTGCATGCCGCCGTATTGGATGATGATAACATCTACTACTGGAAAACTTGCGAGGTCTTTGCAAAGTGCCTACATATCGGCGAAATTGCACTCATACACAGCCTTTCACAATGTGTCCTCTCTTTCCAAACCAAAATTGCTGTCAAAGTGTCTTTGCAGGGCATAGTTGTGCAGATCTGTGACAAAGGGATCACCTACAGTCAACACAATGTGTTTCGCCATGTCAGCCACCCTCAGTATGCAGAGTACAGTGTACAACAGTTTTAACTCACCTTCCTGTTAACCACACCCACACTACTTTATTGGCTAATCCCCACACTGCCATGGCGATTGGGAAAGTTGGTGTAAAGGGCAGATTTTGGAATGTGCAGCTCCCAAAGTAGCACGAGGGCTGCACCGCTGTAAAGTTGGAGGAGTCCTTCCCTTTGCACTAACTTCTCTGCAGCTCTACTTCATTGCGTTGCGCTTAAATATGTGCACACACATCCACCAATTGCATCAAAGCCACCATCATCCAACACTGTCACTCCTGTACAACACTTGAAATGTGCCGTTATACATTTACAGTACAAATGTCGTGCCACTCCAAAGCATGTCCACTACAAAGTTCAATGAAAGTGTGCATTATTTCTCCATCTGCATACATCCACATAGCCACCCAGTAATTGGCACGTGTAATCCTGAAAGTACTGCGTAATCCACTACCTTTTCGTGATAGTGAGGGGGTTGGAGGTACACTATCAAAATCAAACTGGGTAGGGGATTCAGAATTCCAGCGTACATGTATTTTTTTTTTTGTATTTTCTCTTTATATGCGTTTCTTTTTGCCTCTCCTCACATTTTTACCACATTCTGGACAATGCTTTTTGCAGTGTGAAAGAAAACAGAATTGGCAATGGCGCTCAAATAAATGCAATTTTTACAGAACCACTGCATATTTTGTGACCTCGTGATCTAATAGTGGGTGGAGAACATGCCACCAGTCTGCATAAACTCAGGCATAATTCTGTTTATAGCACACCTTTCAACCTCTGGCTGTGGACAAATTACACCGTCATGGACCCATACACCTCTATACATGAGAAAAGGACCTTGGCAGTAGAAAAAATACACATCACTGCGGTCAACAACCTCTTCAGGTGACGGATTAATCATCCACACGACATGCAACCCAAATGTAGACTTACATAGTGCAGCACGACAAAGTCGATGTTTGTGACGGACGCCAAATATCTGCAAAGGCGATCTATCCTGCCAAAACTGAATTCAGCCTGACAGGCCCAGAAAGAGTCCTCTCCTTCCAACCCGAAATTACCAGCAAAGCCTCTTTCCACACAACACCTGTGCAGATGGGCGCACAAAGGTATCACGGACGATAAGCACTGTGTGTCTCTCCATCTCGACCACCCTCACAACACAGTATTGGGACGAAATGGTACCACCTCTTCCTGTGAACCACGCCTAAACTCCTGTTGGCCTATTTCCCTCAATTCCATTTGCCTTTCCACCCTGCTTATAATGGCAGGATGTGCACGTGCGGTTTCCCATCTACAATGAGGTCCACGTCCCAGCAAAGCTCACACAATACTTCTTCCCTTTGCACGGTCACTTTTTGCAGGTCTCCCCCATTGGGTGCTGTCAAATTTTCAATCATGCATGCAACAATCACATACAAAACATCTGCATTGCACACTCATTTCTATACACCACTCCATATTTACCATTAAACACTCTCAGTACATGTTCCATTTTATTGCAAAGCCCTTGCACCAGAAACCTCTGCTAAATAATACACAATTGCAGCATTCACAAAGATCCTAAGACACACCCAGCAAACCTTTGGCCATGCACAAAACATTGCAGCTCTTTCCACACCCACCACAACACTATACATCCAAGCAAGCAACTATTTGGGAACTTAACATTATACAGAAACATAACATATGTACTGGCACTTCTACCCAACTCCCCCGCACCATAAAAAACCCATTCACAAAAAATGTGTCTCACTTAACAGAATCCACAAACATACCACAGCCTGTACCACCCCTCACACTGAAATTCACAAAGTATTGTGTCACTGGCAACCTATGCACAACAGTTGTACAACATTGGGCCTACTTCAATAAATCTGCAAACAGAAAAGTAACCAACCACATATAAGCTGCACTTCAACCATACCCACTTCCATACTCACATTGCATTCACACTGCAGCCGGTGGCCACACTAAACAACTTCTCACTGCACCATCTCCTGCCGCAGACCAAATACTGTAGCATGTTGCAACTATCACCACAACCATGGAATGTACAATACACACTTTGCAACTCACTTGTGGTGCTGTAGCATGCCTGCAATGTGCTCCACACTCATTCTCCAAAGATCACCACCCTATGCCTCATGCACTGTCAAACCTGCATTGCTCCAGTGGATATGCTCCTTGCACACATTTCCTGCACCGTAATGCAACCATGCATGTCAGCATGTCACCAACTACCACTATAAAGATACGCACCACTGGAACCAGCACTACTAACCAACCTCCACACCGCAATGGGCATGCACAGTGTTACATGCAACAGTTACCATAATGTAGAAACATTACACTGTCTCTGGCACACCTACGCCTGTTGATTCACATACTATTGTTTTACTCACCTCCACTCAGAAAGTATTTTGACACTGACCATACTGCAACCAATCTGCACACACCACACTGTGCAAGCACCACACTCTACCAAATGTAGAGTCAAACCTGCATTCCTGAGGTGGGTGTGTTGCAGCCCTACGCTCTTGAGTGCATGTCCTACAGCCTACGGCCTACAGCCTTCTGCCATACACCAAATAGCCTATTCCTTCCACAGACCCACTGCACCTTCATTCACCCATGCATACCACCATGTGCCCAATTACCGCATTCCATCCACAGGGCACAGCCACCTGCGCTCCCACCCAATTTATGTCATTTGCAATTCAGTCCCCTCCTGCAATTGTACTGCCACCAGTCACCACAAAAAGAGGTAGCCGCAAACAGCGTGTGGCAGAAGCTATGAGGCCGTTATGACAGCTGCCTCCAATCACCACACAAATTAGTCACCTACATATGTCACATGAACCACTTCTCACTCCCCCACCCGTTCCCTCCCTTATTGCTGGCAACACATTCCATACAGTACATTTTCCAGACCCTTCCGCCGCCGCACTTTCCTTTGATACACCATGGAGTCTTTGCCAAACAATGTTGATGCACACCATGCTTCCGTCCAGCCAACCAACAGCCGCATCCAAACTTCTCCGACATGAGCCAATGACACTTCTGTCCACTGAGCGAACAGGGAAATGGGTCCGCCAAGCGGACCCAGATAGCTCTAATTTTTTGGGACGTGCATTTGAGTTCTTTGCAACAAAAGTACTGGTTGGATTTCCACCGAACACACAAAAGCCCGCTTTCTAACCCAAGCCCCCTCTCCTGCCGCAAAGTTGGTGAAAATCCATCCAACCGTTCAGCCTGTAGCCGGTCGCAAAGATTTTCCCCATTCAGTCTACGGAAAAAATAACACATTTTGGACCCCCCCTATAACTTTGCTGCCCCAGCACAAACCCTTGCCCAACTTGCCAAAACATTCATAGCTCACCACATAATTGTTTTGCAAAGTTTGGTGAGCATTCGTTTAGGGGGAGCAAAGTTATAAGCCACTGAAAAAGTGCTCTTCCTATGAGTTTAGCAACTTAACCATAACTACATGCTTCTACCGCAGGCTGTGTAATATATACATATATTTATTCAAGGACAAAACATTTGTTGCAGGGACGTTGAGGTGAGAACTTAAAACAACAAAACCCCTGAAAAGCCACCATAACTTCACACCCCTGCTGCACAGCCTATGACCACAAAGATGACATCACAGATCAGATCACTGATAACATCACTAATTACATGTTGTATGAGAACACTGATGACATTAGAAATCACATCACTGATGCCATATCTGGTCACAACACTAATTACATTGTACATAACTGATTTCATGAAACCTCTGATTACCTTATTAACAATTTAGGCCATGGACTTGGCCATGGCAAAGGCTGGGGTCACTGGCCAGCACCAAAGGGAAAAGCTAGTGGTCTGTTAGTGTTTTAAAATACCAATATGCCTAGTAGCCCATAACCTTTTTAATGTATGCAGTGGGAAACATTGAAAGCTGTAGTCAGTGGCCATGGCTAAAGGCCATAGTTAGTGCCCATTGATATGTTAGAATATGCAGTCGGCAGAGTCAAAAACTGTGGCCACTGGCTAGTATTGTGTTGAAGACCATGGTTATAGGCTGGTTATGTATATAATATACAGTGGGTCCGGCCGAAGGCCATACAGAGTGGCTGGTTAGTGTTGTGTAATATATAGTGGGCATGGCCGAAGGCCATCGCTGATTATATTTTAATATTTTAAAATATTCAGTGGACATGCAAAAAGATGTACAAACTGCTCAAAGTCAAAGGCCATGGCTAGTGGCCTATTTATATGTTAGAATATATAATGGACGCAGCCAAAGATTGTGGCTACTGGCCAGTATTGTGCTGAAGTCCATGGCTAGTGGCGGGTTAGTGTATATAATATACAGTGGGCACAGCCAGAGGTCATAGATAGGGGCTGTTAGTGTTGTATAATACCCAGTGGGCACGTCCAAAGTCCATCACTTAGCATTTGTTAGTATTATAAAATATACAGTGGACATGGCCAAAAGATGTACAAACTGCTTATGGGCAAAGTCCATGGCTAGTGGCCTATTTATATCTTAGAATATATAGTTATGACAGCCCACAATTGTTCCCACAGGCCAGTATTGTGCTAAGGTCCATGGCTAGTGCCTGCACAATGAATACAGAATTCAGTGGACACGGTTCAAAGCTGTATCCACTGGTAAAGGCCAACAGCTATGGTTGGAAGCCAGTTCGTTTTTTTAAATATTCGTGCACATAGTTGAAAATGTTGACACCACTGTCCATAGCTGAAGGCCATTACTAGTACCCATTCATGTGTTAAAATATAATTGACCATGCACACTGACCATGGCTGAAGGCCATGCTTAATGCCAGTTACTGTTGTAATGTAATTAGTGATGTAATCAGTCATGTAATCTGTGATGTCATCATTGTGGCCATAGGCTGCACAAAAGGGGGTGCAAAGTTAAGGTGGCTTTATCTGAATTTCAGTGGTTTTGTTGCGTTAGGTTCTCAGCTTAATGTCCCCGCAACTAATGTTTTTTTCACTTACAATGTTTGTTTGTTTTTTTACATTGTATTGCTCAACCTAACGTCCATGCAACTAGTTTTTTTCTTGAATTTCAAAGGTTTTGTTATTCCATAAACAAAGTTTCATATTTTTAAATATTATTATTTATAACTGCAGCTACAGCATCAGCCAATGAATTGCAGGATTTTACGTGCACAGCTAACACAAGCAATGACTGGAGTGCTTTTTGCAGCTAAACTACTGCCCCTGTTAACAGTGTAACTGCGGAAACAAACAAACAATTGGTAGTTTTCAATTGATGAAACTGCATAAAATAAAGTACATTTTTGTTTTCTTTTTTTATTTATTACATTTGGTTTTACGCCCAAATCCTAAGTTATCACGATTTAGGTTACAAGCATATTTCGTATCTTGGCAGTTTCATGCATACAGTTACACGATTAGTTGAACATCTCAACAATAAGATACATATAAAATAAAGACACAGGGGGTAATTCATGGAATAAATGTGCACCGAAATCAGTGGCGCAAGCTGGCGCAAGCGTGAAAAAGCCAGTGCAGGTGTGCGAATCGCATGCGTGCGATTCATAGAAGGCCCTGCGCGTGTATTTTCTGAGATGTGGGCCAAATCCGTGCGTGGCGCACACGTCACTTCCACATCCCGAACGCTGTGCACGACGCGAAAAGCAAAAGCGACAACGTCAGCGCACACATCAAAAATTGGGCGGAACAAGGGGCGGAACACGCGGAATGGGGAACAACGCATGAAAATAAGGGCGTAACTGGGGAAGTACTACTGGGAAGTACACAGAACGCCCACACGCATGCGAACTACATGTATTCATGGAATAGAATAGGGAAAACCTGCGCACGTCAAAACACACGCACATGAACAATTACGTCCGCCACACGAAAGCTGGTGGAAGCGCCCTCGCGCAGCATAAAAGTGCACGCAAACAACAAACAAGCATATAAAGCTACGATGAATGTCCCGTTCCTCGCAGCAGTGATTGTGCGACGCCACAGGAGAAGGATAATAGCCAGGCCCTGCATTTTTTTGCCCAGGACCAGCCTTTTTGGGATGCCTGATGACCAGGTCTATTGCAGGTATAGGTTTCCACCTTGTATCATCCTAGAGCTGGTCAGAGAGTGGGAGGATGAACTCACATCACCCACCCTGTGCTCCCAAGCATTGAGGCCCTTGGAGAAGGTGCTCAATGTACTGCATTTTTTGGCCACTGGGTCATTTCACCAGACAACTGCCATAGCGGGGGGTGTCCCACAGGCCACACAGTCATGTTGTCTAAACCAGGTGTTGGCAATCATCACTGCGCGCCCCTGAGTCCGCAGGCACATATACATGCCCAGAACACCTGCAGAAAGCAGGCCCTGGTCCTGGACTTCTACAGGGTGGCACACTTCCCCGAAGTGCTCGGTGCCATAGATTGCAACCATGCGGTCCTACGTCCACCTAGGGCCACTGAGCACATCTATCGAAACAGCAAGCACTGGCATTCCATCAACGTGCATGTGGGTTGCAATGCCAAGGGAATCATGACCTCTGTCTATGCAAACTATCCTGGGTCCACCCATGATAGTTTCATATTCAGAAAGTCCGCCCTGAGCCTGGCCCTGGAAGCTGGGAAGCATGGCGACACATAGCTCCTGGGTGAGTACAAATGCCAGTGCACATGCATACATGTCACACACAGACAAATACACAAGCCCAACTAATGACAAGTGCCTACCCTATGAGCACCTACATGATGACACCCATACAGAACCCCACCACACCACCCCAGGTAAGATACAAAGCAGCCCATATTGCAACCAGGGCCATAGTGGATTGCACATTCGGAGTGCTGAAGTCACACTTCCGCTCCCTTCACCGCTCTGGTGGACAGCTACTATATGCACCCCAGTAGTGTGCAGGATAATTGTAGAAGCATGTGTCCTGTCGTTGCAACATGGCATGGTGTACCGGTGGACATAGTGGTGCCCCCATATCTCCAACCACATGCACGCCACTGTGCATGGGAGGGGAAAGTGCATGTGGCAAGGCAGTCCATACCCAGCTTGTGGCCACATTTTTCACCTAATCTCCAACCCCTGCGGAGTGCATACAGGCTTGGCACATACCAGGTCACAATCGATGATGAGAAAGGTACAGTCAACTGTCACTACCTTACCACCCTGAGAATGTGTCTACGGAAGTGCCACATTGTGTGCATCTCTAGCTAATTAAAAATAACCAATCCCATGTGACCAAAGGGAACACATGCCCGGCATTCCCCCCCCCCCCCTTGCTAAACAGGGCATGAAAGGACTGGTATGCCACCCAAACCCTCCCAACACTCCTCAACCCCGACTGCCACACCATACCATAGTATGCAACAGCAAAACATCCATCCATATGCACAACACATGATACAATAGTCTTGAAGTGCCACGTGAGAAAGGTAAATAGGCACCAGACAATTATACCTGACATGGAATCGGAAGAAAGGAGTGACCAAAACCTCACACCCTGAAAATGGTGGTACATATGCATGACACCAGGGTTGCTGTTAGGCAGAAACCTGTGCAGTTCCCTCTGGGACCACTGCAAAAGATTTAAGACTACAGGTGTTGGCAGTAAACCCACTTGGTAGCAGTCTGCACCGCACAGATTCACTGTGGTAGCTGTGGCTGAGCAGTCAGACTTCCCTCAAGAAGAGTTAGGCAGTATACGGAGGATACACAATAGGTACAGAGGCACAGTAGCACAAGCAAACACTGACCAGAGCTAGGTGTAAAAGTATAAACTTATTTATTAAAGGTACACTCATAAATTACACTAGCACAATAGAAAAGGTAAGAAAGTCAAACACAGTTACTATTACTCATATGTACATCCCTAATCATTTGCTGGACAATTCTAAGTTAACACCACTTATTTCCAACCAGAGGTGAGCGCTTAACGTTAGATGGTACTCCAACAAGTATTACCAAAAGGGAGGGAAAAGGCAGAAATAAAGAGAGCAGTAAGGTAAAACACTTTTCACATAAGGTTAGCAAAGACAGTCAATGGTGGAACAAGGAGAATTAGTTTGAGGCCCGCTTTAGAGGGAGCCAGGCGAAAATGTGCCCAAGATCACACAATGTCACAAGTCTTTGCAGGTGAGTAAAAAAAGGTTTTACTACGGTTCTGAAAAGTTTAGTTAGGGTGTCCCAGACCTACCCAGGTTCGAGAGCCGAGGGCTAAATCTACCCCGTACAATCGGTGGCAAGGGAGGCCGGGCGGAACACAGTACCTTTAAAAGTGGAAAGATTCCTCCAGCGGTGGTAGTCGTTCCTGGTAGTGGGTGCAAGTCGCGGCGTCGTCCCGAGGAAGAGGTGATCTCGACGTGGAGGAAAGCTGCAGGTCGTTGCACTACCAGGGATGAGGCCAGCCGTGGAGTTTTCCAGTCACAAAGGATTTTTACCCCTCTTTCGCGGTTGAGGTAAAAAGTGGTATCCCGGTTGCCGGGGTGCTTGGCACAGGCAAGGCGGCCACGAGATGCTTCGGGATGGCGAAAAGAAGGCAGCAACTGGTTGTCCCCACCAGTTAAGGGAAGAAGACGCTCCGGTGGGAGATCTCCTCTGTCGTCGGGAAAAGTGGTGAGACGGTTCCGCAGGGCTTCAACGGTGGTGTCGTCTTGGCAGGTCGGCTCGGCTTCTCCCTCTTCAGCTTCTTAGGTCCTGTGGCGACTTCTGAAGAACCAGTCCCAAAAACCCTGCTTTTATGCAGCAAACCCCCATTCATACAGCCTAGCTGTCACTCAAACATGCTAAGTGGTGAGCGGGGTGGCTCACCACTTGGGCCAATCACACTAGAGTGCGACATGAGATGGAAAGGCAACTCAGTCCAGGGTGCCTAAACCCCCTCCCACCCCCCCTGTGGTACCCAGACAGAATGGCACCACTTTGGAGGGCTTCTGTGAAAAAGCCCGCCAAAAGTGGAACAAAGGCTCGACTCGGGTTCAGGGTTACTGAAGTGAACCTAGACGCCATTTTGGCGGCGAGTTCCGGCAAAAAATCCCAACCGGTGAATTTATATTAAATAAATAAACCGCCGGTATCTTTAACATTGCACCAAAAAGTGGTGCATCAAAAACAATGGGAAATCCCATTGGGAAATATTCCGCTGGAATATTTCCGTGGTATCCACTGCCACCAGCCAGAACTCGGCGAGGGGGGACGGGACAGTACCCCCTCGAAAACAGACCCAGGGGCAATCTAATTGCCCCTACCAGTACTTCCACAGTAAGATGGTTTGTACTGTTTAAGTTCCTAAGTTAAGATTAGTAAAGTCAATGGTAACTTTACAGACCCAGGGAGACAGTAGTCAGTCCCAGGGTGTGGAGTCTATGTTTGGGGGTCTCTAGGACACCCCTGTGCTACTGCACTGAGGGTGCTGTGTAACACACATTCAAAAACCAATGATGGCCTATGGGGAAAATTACCCCCTAGCCCATAAGCACATAGCAAGTCACAGAAAACACTCTCAAGTCATGTCCAAGAGTGAGGGTAAAAGAGTCTCACTCTTGGCAGGAGAAAAAAATAAACCCCAAAAAATCCAGCAAAGCTGCTGGGGGACTCACTAGGTTAGGAAATTCAGCCTTAACAGAGAATTCTTCCTAACACTCGCCCCCCCCCAGACTAAGGGACAGGAGGATTTAATCCACTCCTGGATGAACCTCATACCTCTAGTCGATGACATACATCCTAGAAAGCCCATCAGCATTTTGATGGTGACACCCTGACCTGTGCTCAATGGTGAAATCAAACCCTTGGAGGCAGATTAACCATCACAATAGTTTTGGATTTTCCCCTTTCATTTGCATTAACCATCTCAAGGGTTGGTGGTCAGTCTGAATGACAAAAGTAGAACCATACAAGTATGGCCTAAACTTCTTCAGTGCCCACACAATAACAAAGCATTCTCTTTCGATTGTTGCCCACCTTTTTTTTTAAGGATCCTTCAGTTTTCTACTGATGAAGCAAATGGGGTGTTCCCTACCCTTCTCATCCAGTTGGCTAAGAACTGCACCTATACCTACATTGGAAGCATCAGTTTGTACAATGGAAGTTTGGTGGTAGTCAGGAGCTCTGAGTACTGGAGCTTGGCAGAGAGCTTTCTTCAGGTTTTCAAAGGCCTGATTGCATTCCTCATTCCATTTGACCTACTTAGGGAATTTTGGAGAGGAGATCACATTCAGAGGAGAAGTTATGGTCCCATAGTTCTCAATGAAATTCCTGTAGTACCCAGTGAGGCCTAAGAAGGCTCTCACCTGGGTCTGAGTAGTAGGTGTTGTCCAATTTTGCACAGCTTCAATCTTGCTGAGCAAAGGCCTTATTTCTCCACCTCCTACCTCATGTCCAAGGTAAGGTAGACCACTTTACTCTGACCAATTTGGCACTTGCTTGCCTTTATGGTCATATTGGCCTGCTCAAGAGCCTGCAAAACATGTCCTAAGTGGGTCACATGTTCTTCCCAGGAGTGGCTGAAGACTGCAATTCCATCCAAGTATGCCATGCAAAAGTCCTCCATCCCAGCTAGAACTTGGTTCACCATCCTTTGGAATGTTGCGGGTGCATTTTTCAGTCCAAAAGGCATAACCTTGAATTGGTATAGGCCAACTGGGGTAGAAAATGCAGTTTTCTCCTTGGCATGGTCTGTCAGGGCTATTTGCCAATAGTCTGACGTAAGGCCCAGTGTGCTGAGGTACTTGGCTGCACCAAGTTTATCCACCAACTCATCTGTCCTTGGCAAAGGGTGGGCATCAGTCTTGGTGACTGCATTAAGAGCTCTATAGCCCACACAGAATCTCAACTCTTTGGATCCTGCCTTCGGTACTAACACCACTGGGCTAGACCATGGACTAGTAGAGGGCTCTATTACCCCGAGATCAAGCATCTTCTTGACCTCACCTTTGATGTGGGTTCTGACATGTTCTGACATTCTATATCCCCTGCTTTTGACTGGCAGACAGTCACCAGTGAGTATCTCATGCTGTCCCCAAGGGGTCAAGCCTGGTGAAAGTGAGAACAGGGGGGCAAACTGATTTAACATAGCTTTGCACTCCTCCTGTTGCTCAGGGGTCAGATCTGAAGAGAGATTAACTCCTTCAACCTTTTCGTCCAAAGGTAAGCCTCTCAGGAGGTCAGGTAGAGCGTCACTCTCCTCCTCCTCTTCCGATGAAGCTAGAAGCAATGCTCCTACTTCTGGTCTAGAGACATAGGCTTTGAGGCGGTTGGTGTGGAAGACTCTGGGAGCTTCCCTGGGTTTGCCCAGATCCACCAGATAGTTGACCTCTCCAAGTTTTCCCACAACCTTGAACGGATCCATCCATTTGTCTTGCAAGGCCCTCTGCCTTGTTGGGAGCATAACTAGAACTAGCTGGTCTTAAGTAAACTCAACCATGTTAGCCTTCTGATCATGCCAATGTTTGATCAGAGCTTGGCCAGCTTTCAAGTTGTCACTTGCTTCTGCCATCATGTGTGACATTCTCCTTCGGAGACTTATCACATAGTCAGTCACTCTGACTGGCTTGGGGGAAGGAGCACTCTCCAACCCCTCCTTAATCAGGGCCAAGGGGCCTCTGACGGGATGGCCATAGAGAAGTTCAAAGGGAGAATAACCTACTCCCTCCTGAGGGATTTCCCTATAAGCAAATAGAAGGCATGGCAGTAGAAGGTCCCACTTCTTCTTAAGGGGTTCTTCTAAGGCACCTATCATGCTCTTCATGGTTCTGTTAAATCTTTCTACCAACCCGTTTGTCTGAGGGTGGTAGGCGGTTGAGAACTTGTAGGTGACTCTGCAGGTTTTCCACATGGCTTTCATGTAGTTGGACATACAATTTGTCCCCCTGTCAGAGATCACCTCCTTAGGAAACCCAACCCTGGTAAAGATACCAAGGAGGGCCTTAGCCACAGCCTGAGCTGTAACAGTCCTCATAGGAATTGCCTCAGGGTACCTAGTAGCATGGTCTACTACAACAAGGATAAACCTGTTGCCTGAGGAGGTTGGGGGATCAAGGGGACCAACAATGTCAATCCCTACCCTCTCAAATGGGACTCCCACAACTGGGAGAGGCACTAAAGGTGCCACATTCTTGGAACCAACCTTACCAGAAGTCTGGCAGGTATGGCAGCTCCTGCAATACCTATCTACTTCAGCCCCCATTTTTGGCCAATAGAAGTAGAGAGAGCCTTTCCTTGGTCTTCTTGAAACTCAAGTGACAAGCCAAAGGAATCTCGTGGGCTAGTTGCAAGAACTGTTGTCTGTTCTCTTGGGGCACTACCAGGCGTTGGTATGCTCCAGGTTCAGATTCGGTTGGTTCACTGTAGAAGCGGCCATCTTCCCAGTGTAACCTATACTTCCCAGGCTCATGCCCATCAGCCTGAGAAGCTGCCTGCTGGCGGAGACCCTACAGAGTTGGACATTCTCTTTGTCCCTTACGGAAAGCTGTCCTGCTGGGTCCACCTTCTGCCAGTAAAGACTGCAGCTCAGGATGGTCAGCCGGGTCCAGGTCTCCAATAAGTTCTGGGCCTCCTACTAGCTCTTCTTCAGAGTCTAGTTCAACCAAACAGGGATGTACCTCCCTCTCAGCCTCAGCTGGAGGTGGAGTTACAGGTGTAACTTTGGACAACCTCGGGGAAGTCCTTGTTGGAAGCACTGGAATGCTTGCTGTAGGCTTTTTCCTAGGAGTCTTGGGTTGCCCCTTTGCTCCTGATCTGGTAGTTACTGCAGTAAGTTGCTCCAGTGGGAGAGGAGTGATTTCTGTCATCATCTCCTGAGATAAACCTCGCAGGGTTTTCTCTCTTGCAGATTTGGTGAGCTCCTGTAACCTTTTACTAGGAGGTCTGGGGGTATGTGACACAACTCCAAGAGCTTTCAGGTCATTTCCTAGCAGAACTCTTCCTGGCACTTCACATTGTATACTGACAGGTATCTTCACAGCCATATCATTACACTGGATGAGAACTGGTAACTGGGGACACATCTGCACAGGCCCTCCAGCTAACTTGGTGAGGCATTTGGGTGCCTTAGCAACATCCACTGCCTTGAAAAATGATTCATCCACCACAGTTATGCTGGCCCCAGTGTCCCTGATGGCAGGAGTCTCCTGACCATTTACGTGGACACTGTCCTTATAATACTCTTTAGTATTATCTGGGATAGAATTATATACATCTAAATTCTGCTGTTCCCACAACCCCAGAGAGACTAAAGAACCACTGGCTGAGACTCCAGTGGGTTCATCAGCCCGTAGTAGAAAGTTTCCACTCGCCATAGTGACTTCCTCCTCCGGAGCGAAGGCTAAGGAGACAAGTTGGACCCCTGAAGGTTTACCCTTACATCTGGGATCTCCTTTCACATGGTCAGTAGCCTTACAAACATAACAGGCCCCAAAGGTCCTTTGGAATGGAGGCTTGTTCTGACATCCTTCTGGTTTAGCACCAGAAGGTATACTACTCTGCTGTGGTTTCCCAGGTGGCTTACCCTTATGGTTTTGTTTGGGGCCCTCTTTGGAATTAGGATTATTAGAATTCTCTTTGGAGTCTTTCTTAGGCTGTCTTCCCTCATCCTTCTTCTGAGTTACCCCAGAATCCTTGTGGGTAGCCCTGTTGGCAACCCACAAGTCAGCAGCCTTAGCTAGTTTCCTAGGATCTAATTCCTGTGAATCAGCCAAGTGCTGTCTGAGCTCAGGAGAGCAGGCATCATAAATTGACTCCATCATTACAAGATTTCTCATTCCTCCATAAGTGTTCACCTTGTAACCCTTAATCCATCCCTCTAAGTTTTTCAACCCTTCACACACCCAGGTAGCCCAAGGGGTACCATCATGCTTTTTGAGGCTCCTAAACCTCTTAAGATACTGGGAAGGGGTCTTCCCAAACCTAGCTATCAAAGCTAGTTTCACACATTCATACTCTTTCCTATCCTCCTCCCCCAACTCCATTACCACATCAGTTGCAACAGGGGGAAGCCTAGAGAAGAACCAGGTGAGTAACTCATTACCTGTGATGTTCTGGAGCCCATGATTATACTCAAACATAGACAACCAATCCAACACATCCAACTTAGGCTCATACATACCAATCAATTCCTTAGGCATCCGAGGTCTTTTAGGACTGGAACTTCTAGAGGAGCCAGAGAGAGAAGCATTCTCAACAGACAATTTCTTCATTTCTAGCTCATACTTGAGCTCCATTTCCCTTAGCCTTAGTTCTTTGTCAGTTTGAGCATTAAGTTTCTTGTACTCTAATTCAAGTTTCATTTTCTCTAGTTCAAAGTATTGAGGGCTAAATGTGGGACCTGGCAAAGGTCCAGTAGGTACAGCTGGTAGAGCAGACAGAGGCCTAGAGGGACTATCTACAACAGTTTCATCCTCCTCTTCTGGTTCTGACCCAAGATCATCAATACTTTGTTCCATATCAAGATCATTGCTGCTTTCTACATTTGCTGGAGTGATAGGTTCCTCTGGACCATCCTCCAGACTTTGGTTTTCTAACAACCTTTCTATTAGCTCTATTTTCTTTCCTTTAGTCATGAGATTCTTATGCTTACAGAGAAGTCTTAGACAATCAGCAGTTTTTGTAGCAAGGGACTCTTGACTATAACTTTCCATAGTAGACAGGTTAAAAATGACTTTTTCTTTCTTGTGCTTAAGCTTTGTGGTTAGTTGCACTAAGGTATCTCAAAAGTACTCTAAAGTGTATACTCAATGCAGATCCCACCGCTGTACACCAGTGTTAGGCAGAAACCTGTGCAGTTCCCTCTGGGACCACTGCAAAAGATTTAAGACTACAGGTGTTGGCAGTAAACCCACTTGGTAGCAGTCTGCACTGCACAGATTCACTGTGGTAGCTGTGGCTGAGCAGTCAGACTTCCCTCAAGAAGAGTTAGGCAGTATACAGAGGATACACAATAGGTACAGAGGCACAGTAGCACAAGCAAACACTGACCAGAGCTAGGTGTAAAAGTATAAACTTATTTATTAAAGGTACACTCATAAATTACACTAGCACAATAGAAAAGGTAAGAAAGTCAAACACAGTTACTATTACTCATATGTACATCCCTAATCATTTGCTGGACAATTCTAAGTTAACACCACTTATTTCCAACCAGAGGTGAGCGCTTAACGTTAGATGGTACTCCAACAAGTATTACCAAAAGGGAGGGAAAAGGCAGAAATAAAGAGAGCAGTAAGGTAAAACACTTTTCACATAAGGTTAGCAAAGACAGTCAATGGTGGAACATGGAGAATTAGTTCGGGGCCCGCTTTAGAGGGAGCCAGGCGAAAATGTGCCCAAGATCACACAATGTCACAAGTCTTTGCAGGTGAGTAAAAAAAGGTTTTACTACGGTTCTGAAAAGTTTAGTTAGGGTGTCCCAGACCTACCCAGGTTCGAGAGCCGAGGGCTAAATCTACCCCGTACAATCGGTGGCAAGGGAGGCCGGGCGGAACACAGTACCTTTAAAAGTGGAAAGATTCCTCCAGCGGTGGTAGTCGTTCCTGGTAGTGGGTGCAAGTCGCGGCGTTGTCCCGAGGAAGAGGTGATCTCGACGTGGAGGAAAGCTGCAGGTCGTTGCACTACCAGGGATGAGGCCAGCCGTGGAGTTTTCCGGTCACAAAGGATTTTTACCCCTCTTTCGTGGTTGAGGTAAAAAGTGGTATCCCGGTTGCCGGGGTGCTTGGCACAGGCAAGGCGGCCACGAGATGCTTCGGGACGGCGAAAAGAAGGCAGCAACTGGTTGTCCCCACCAGTTAAGGGAAGAAGACTCTCCGGCGGGAAAAGTGGTGAGACGGTTCCGCAGGGCTTCACCGGTGGTGTCGTCTTGGCAGGTCGGCTCGGCTTCTCCCTCTTCGGCTTCTTAGGTCCTGTGGCGACTTCTGAAGAACCAGTCCCAAAAACCCTGCTTTTATGCAGCAAACCCCCATTCATACAGCCTAGCTGTCACTCAAACATGCTAAGTGGTGAGCGGGGTGGCTCACCACTTGGGCCAATCACACTAGAGTGCGACATGAGTTGGCAAGGCAACTCAGTCCAGGGTGCCTAAACCCCCTCCCACACCCCCTGTGGTACCCAGACAGAATGGCACCACTTTGGAGTGCTTCTGTGCAGAAGCCCGCCAAAAGTGGAACAAAGGCTCGACTCGGGTTCAGGGTTACTGATTTGAACCTAGACGCCATTTTGGCGGCGAGTTCCGGCAAAAAATCCCAACCGGTGAATTTATATTAAATAAATAAACCGCCGGTATCTTTAACATTGCACCAAAAAGTGGTGCATCAAAAACAATGGGAAATCCCATTGGGAAATATTCCGGTGGAATATTTCCGTGGTATCCACTGCCACCAGCCAGAACTCGGCGAGGGGGGACGGGACAGTACCCCCTCGACAACAGACCCAGGGGCAATCTAATTGCCCCTACCAATACCTCCACAGTAAGATGGTTTGTACTGGTTAAGTTCCTAAGTTAAGACTAGTAAAGTCAATGGTAACTTTACAGACCCAGGGAGACAGTAGTCAGTCCCAGGGTGTGGAGTCTATGTTTGGGGGTCTCTAGGACACCCCTGTGCTACTGCACTGAGGGTGCTGTGTAACACACATTCAAAAACCAATGATGGCCTATGGGGAAAATTACCCCCTAGCCCATAAGCACATAGCAAGTCACAGAAAACACTCTCAAGTCATGTCCAAGAGTGTGGGTAAAAAATAAACCCCAAAAAATCCAGCAAAGCTGCTGGGGGACTCACTAGGTTAGGAAATTCAGCCTAAACAGAGAATTCTTCCTAACAGTTGCAACCAACAAAAGTCAGAATACCTGTTGCCATGCACATTGGACAATTGCAAATTGACATATCAAACAATGCACACTGCACAGCACAGTGAGTGTGCATTACATTGGTGAAAACCCTTCTGCATCATTTAAAAAAATGGTTATTCAACCAAATATTACCCTGACATGAATCTACACGATCAATGGCTCAGAAGTGAACATGGATTGTCGTGACACTGCATGCTTGAAAAGGCAATCTGTGTGCACGCGTTTGCATGGTGTCAATGTAGTTTGTACACAGCACATGTGAACATAGCACCAAGGACTCCCCTGTGCGTCAAACCACACCCATCCCCTGACACCTCAAAAGAAAGCACTACATTTCATCAGCCATTGACCAGCAGAACATATCATGTACAGAGTACCCCACATCGGCAATGGCAGACAGTGACCCATTACTGAATCATAGAAATCCATAATATGACCTACACACAAACTTCATCAAAGCGCATCAATGAGGGAGGGAACAATGGAGAAGAACAGTACATTACTACATGTCCTTCAAACTGTCCACAGTGTGATAATGAACTGGAAAAGCAAAGTAGATATTACAATTGCCTAGACCAATAAGGGAGAGTCTAGGGAGGGAATGTTGGATGACATAACTAGCATCAACATTTCTATGCATGGTGGCAATAGTCGCAGTGCAGGAGTCACATAAGGAGGTGAGCGATGGAAGAGGAGGGAAGAGGTGAGGAGAGTAATACAACAAGTGACAAACTGTGGTAGGTCTACAAAGAATCAAGATAGCGCTGGGGAGGGGGACAAGAAAGGCAGAAGGGAACGGGGAAGAGATGACCTGTAATCAGTGGTGGGCGGACTCATGATCAAATTAACTGGCAAAACTATACTTAAAATGGCAAAGGTGGGGTGTGGAAGGACGGAGGCAGAAGTGCAAATGTCTGAAGAAGCACCTACGTATCACCATAGCCGATGGCAATTGGGGTAGTGGTTGAAAATGATAGCCAGAGTACAAGGAGGAGGCTAAAGGGTGGTGGAGAGGGAGAGGGAGGAGAGAAGGGAGGAAGGGGCCAAGCTCTAAATGACTAATGGGGAAGATGGTGAAAGAAAGCACACACAGGGGGCAGAGGGAAACCTGACGGTGCAGGAGAGTAGGGGATGTGATGATGAAGGGGGGGAGACAGAGGGACACTGACAGGGGCAGGGGAGACAGGGGGGCATTCAAGTGACTGAGAAGGCATGTGGACAGGTCTAGACAGGGCCACCTTTGTGGGCTTTTGGTAGTGGTGGCAGGCTCAAGCATCCTGGTTGGCCGGATTGTCACAAGGGCCAAGTGTAAACAGTGGGAGGGGGGAAGCAGGTCAAGGACACACACAAGCAAGTTAAATCACGAACAATGTAGTTATAACTCAGATGTCACATACAAACACCAGCCAGGGCTGGGAAATGTCCAAAGTGGTGCTAGCAAGGAATGGGTGGCTGTTGACATGAGTGGTGACAGGGGTAACTCAGCGTGCAGCCTTCATGTGGCATATCAAAATCACTGTGGGGAAACTGTCCCAATTCAACATTCTCAGCACATGGACCCCTCAGTGTGTTGTATGCAGCCAAAGGGTCCATGGTACCAGCTACAGCAGGAAGTGCATCAACATAGACAGTCAATACATAACAAACATCTCAAGCAACATGATGAAATGCACAGTCAGCATAATACTCACCAATGTGAAGTGCAGACATGCATTGGAGAAACCATCTGGAATACCCACTAGGGGTGTACACACAGTTAAAACTGCAGGCTGTCCACAGATATGACGGAAGCCCAGTGCCCATGTGTGATATGCTGTTACACCGAGCCATCCTTGCGAGCCAATTGAAAATGGAAGCAGGAGTAGCATATTTGTCAGGGCCCCAAGCAAAACACATACACAAGACAAGCCTGAATGGGCCCAGCTCTAACACACAGTGGATGCCTTCTGATGCCACAAAGCACCACACTGTCACATGTATGCACAATAGACAAAATCAAATTGAAAAAAAAGAATTCAAAAGAAAATACAAATTAAATCAAATAATCAATTGAAATAGAATAATGAAAAGAATAATGAAAGAAACAAAAGCTAAATCAATAGCATTGAAGAAAACCAGAAAAAAAACATAACAAATAGAAAGCAAAGTGAAATCATTGAAAAAGAACAGCAAAATAATGGAAAAAATAAATGAAATGAAAAATGAAAATAAAAAGATAACATAGTTACCAAAAACCACATACAATTTGGATGAAAAATCAAAAATATTTTTTAGAAAAAAAACTGCTGGGAAAAGAAAAGTTGCAGAATGTTTTTTTAATCAAAAATGGCCATATATGACCCAGGGGTTGGGGGGGGCAGCCAGGAGAGGGGTGGTACAGGGTGCACCTCAACAGCCACATGTGTAGATGTCGAGGTAAAAAAAAAACCTCACTGGGCTCAGCGCCTGCATGGCCCGACCTATGTGGGAGATAGGTTGTCATCATCACCCTCTGGATCTGAATCAGAAGATGGACGTGGTGCAGTTGGCTCACCATGCATAACCGCGCCTTGCCCCTCAAGTATGCGGGTCTGGTAAGCCAGGTCCTGGCAGGCAATGAGACTGAGGTCAGCATGCATAACCTCACTTCTGCTTGCATGGCCTCACATGACAAACAGAGTGACTCCCGGCTTGCATGGAGTTCAGCCGAGATGGTTCTTTCAAGCTGTATCATCCTGTCTTCTGTCTGCCTACCCTGATCCATCATGAGTCCGCGAGAGTAGATCGGAGGGCTTGTTGTTCTACCCTCAGGGCATCACAGTGTGCCTCTGCTTGAGCATTAAGTGTTTCACGCAGAGCCACCATTTCACCCCAGTGCGCCCTGTCATATGCTGTCATGCCCAGCCAGAGTGAGCGGCACGTGGACTGCGTAGCCCGCTGATGAAGCACCATTTGCCTTACAGAGGGGAGGATGGAATGGGCCACACTTTCCATACCTTGAGCAATCATCGCAACTGTTCCCCCCTGTTGTGTGCAATGGCAATCATGGAACTCTCCCACTCAGTTGACCCCGGTGGCACACAGCCACCGTGTTGCCGGACACCACATCTGCTGGGCCCAAGGAGCAGTGGTCCTTGCTGGGTTGGTGCCGCCCGCGGCTGTAGGACTGCATTCCTCCGTCAACCTGATGCCCCAGGAACATGGCCAACTGGTGTCAAGCCTGACCGTGCACCCATAACCACCACAGGCGGATATTCCAACCCTGCCTGGCCGCCTACTGCAGGTGTTGCAGAGAGAAGACCAAACACAGGATCACCTACCGGCGACGACACATCATGATGCAGATCCGGCTCAACATAGTGGTCAGAGGATACATCAGAGCCTCACTCAGAGTCAGCTCTGGACACGATGGCCTGGAGCACCGGTGGGTTCTCATGGGCTGCCTCCCAATGACCACCACTGGTGCTTGGTTGGTCATGTGAACTGACCACCGTTTCTGAGATGACATCTTCATCCTCTGCCGCCAGCGCGTCATCACACATAAAGAAAAGAAACAAGAACATGCATGTCAGTAGCAGATACCACACACATACAGTTCACAACACTGACAGCTAAATAATGAAACAGCCATGTCACAGGCAACTCAAACCCCAACATGCATCCAGTGGCATTGCGATACAGGGCCATCCCAAACGCAGAAAAGGAGGTGTGCAAAATGTGAATGCAACATATTTATTGCATGTTGCACATCACCTGCATCACACACAACCTCTAGAAGGCATATATCCAATGCCAAAATGAGAGATGGGAACACATAGTCAGCACCTAGCATATGCATGTGTTAACACACAAATAGAAACAGCTAGAAATGTAACCAAACACACCATGATACATGTAACATGCATGTTCATGTGCAGCACTCAACTACAATCAACTATGCACAGTACATATGTCATAGGAGGCACCTACACTAGTGCATTTCCATACTGTGAGAGGAGGGACATGGATACATACATGTCAGGTCAACATCACACAGCACCATCATGATTGCACGTTGAAGGGCTTAACTTGGCACAGGAGTGGGTGTGTGCGTTGCAGTGCATGTGTAACCCCTCAACTTACAACATCAAGACGTACGTTGTGATGACAATATTCAAACCTTATGGCAGTGTAACGGCAATTGCAGCCATCATGTGCAAAAGGCATGCACCAGGTAGCATGGTTTCCGTGAAACACCCACCCTCTGGCTAATAGCAGAAAGGCACTGCATGGCAATGACATGTTCCACGCAGAACTGTGTAGGTGTACGTTTATTGCATTTCATCAGTCAAATGTCCCCACAGCCAATGAGAAGTGGACATGATTTAGGAGAGGTGAGGAACCATCCATAGTACATCCATTCATGTGGAAGAGAACACCAGTTGAAAAGTGGTCATTGGCCTGTAACTGGGGGGGCCATGGCCATGATACAGATGTGCACAGCCTAAAGTCGTGCATGATGACACACATACCTACAGTGAGCATGACATGACTGTCCAAATGAGATGACACTTGGATCATCCTGGACAAATACAACAATGAGCAGGACACCTATGGGCATACATGGAATGCACATGTAACATGATCCTGCTCATATGTGCATGGTGAGGCCACTGTCATCAGCACACTCAGAGTGAGCCGCACTGCACCAAGGAGAAAGGATGCGTATGACATGATGTGGCATCTCATAAAAGATTGCACTAGTACACAGGTGGCTCAGAGCGCAAACAAGCGAAGGGAAGGGAACAAGGGAAAAGGGAATTCAAAACAACTATCATACTGGGCACAGTGACATACAGAACACGCTAGTGCATGGAGAAGGGATAAAGGGTTGAAGACCCAGGAAGGGGGAGAAGGAGAACGTGCAAATCTGATGAGTGCAGACAAAGAGTGCTGGACTGTATGGGGACACACACTGAACCCATTGATATGGGAGGCCTATAGGCAATGCAACAGGGAGACAGGGTGAGCAGGTACATTATATGATTGACAGAGTGTATGCAGGGGCACAGTGCCAACAGAGGAAACTCTCCAGCTGGGTAGAAGAGGGGCTAATGCAGGACAAGTAGGAAGGTATTGAGGTGCTTTCAGAAGCAGATATATCCCTCCTCAGTATTCAACTTGGCCAGTTGGCTGTTCAAAAATAAGCTCCCAGCTGTACACACATCGCTCCTACCTTATTTATTAAATTAACGACTGACCTTGAGGGAGTATGGGGTAGAGGAGCAAAAGACACAAGAGGGGAGGAATTGGTAGCGGGATTGTTGAAGGTATTTTCTACCCAGTCCCAGAAAACCTTGTGCACAATGCAGAGGGTCTGAAGTAACATCCTTGCATCCACTGGTAGCCAATGAAGGGGTCACAGAGCTGGAAAGATGGGACCCCAGGGCTTGAGGCCAAGGACAAGTCTTGCAGTCCTGTACTGAATTAGTGGTGGAGGGTGGAGGCAGGTCGAATATTGAAAGAGACTGTCACAGTACTGCATCCTTGAGTGAACCAGAGCTTGACATACTGTGAGCATGTAGGAGAATGTTAGGAAAGGCACAGTACCCTTGAGCAGGTGGAGCAAGACGATAATCCATCTCAAGATACGTCACAAATATGTGTGTAAAAGGGATGTGTTGAGTCAAAGGTGACCCTGACGTTCTTGGCCTTGCAGGTGGAGGCAGGAGGAGGGCCAAGTGGGGCTGGCCAGAGATTGATGGCAAAGGATGGCAAAGGTGTATCGATGAGGAGGATGCCAGTCTTGCTGGCATTCCAACTGAGACTGTTGGTAGTACACCAAAAGCAAACGGCAATGAGGATATCATAAATAAGGGAGGGACAAGAGGTGGCCAAGGCCAGCCAGGAAATGAGTTGGTTTTCATCACCATAGCACCGGAACTTGTACAAAAAATGATAATGCAGTAGGCAAGAGCTGCCACTTGCTCTCCATGAATTGGGGCTGAGAGGTCAGACCCCTGGTGAACAACACAGGTGGTGAGGGAGATTGAAGATAGGAAAGAGCCAACTTGTAGCTGGGCGGGTCACACATGCCAAACACACATGTCATTGAGTTACACGCATCAATAGTCACCAGATGATGCATCATGCTGAGTGAGTTCATCCTCCTCTGGTGGTGGCCCACCACAAGTCACCAGAGACGTGGTGTTATTGGAGGCACGCTTTTGCTTAACACTGCGTCTAAAGTCATTCCAGCGCTTTTAGCAGTCCTGAGCTATGCGCACCTGGAATCCCATGGATGTCACACCATCCGCAACATGCTGCCAGTGTACCCAACGCTGGTGATGCCTTGTATGGCACTGTGGGCCCACAAGCATATCGCGTTGGTGTTCCGACACGTAGTCCACAAGGAAGTCCAGTTCCTGATTGCGGAAAGGCTTCTTCCTTGAGATGACGGAGGCCAGAGCCGTGTCTGGGGTCCCAGCCTCTTGTGCAGGAGCACGCTTCCTCCTTTAGGACGGTGGTACTGACCCTGAGGGGGCAATGTGGCCCTGACCAGTGGGGGCAGTGGCGCTGGTGGACTGAAGCAAGGCAGTGGGTGTTGGTATGAGGACAGAAGGTCTGGCTCGGTCTGAGTCACTGCCGGGGTAGTGTTGGCTCTATCTGCACATGCAGTTACCACCACCCGGCTGCTTGGGGCAGCAGATGTCATAACTGCCCCAGATATCTGTGCCACAGTCACAGCCACAGTGGACACACATGAGCACAACCTCCGGACAAGATGGAAATCATCCTGGGAGCCCTCATCACACAAAGGAACATGCGCTGCCTGACCCAGAGCCCGGGTGGAGGTGTCCACAGCTGCACCTGCAGCTACCACCACCGGTTGGCCCGTGACAGCAGATGTAAATTGCTGTTGGGTGATATGGGTGCCAGCTTGCGATGCAACAGCTGCATCACCAAGTACCACAGGGGGTGGTGGCATGTCTGCACCAGCACGTGGCTGGGCATCCCGTCCCAGAGGGGCACCCCTGCCTCTTCCCCCCTGTAGCCACCCTGGCCACCCTCGGATCCCCGTCCTCCCTGTTCTCTGCGCCCACGTGCGCAACCAAGTCCAGCCCTGGGAGGACGCCTAGCTTTGCCGCCCTTAGCCTTTGGTGGCCTCCCGACCATGGCACAGATGGAAAATGGGCTTTGGGAGGTTCCCTCAACAATTGTCCTGTGCAATTGGCTAGAAGGGGGCAGGGTACTTGATGAACTAGGTACCCCAGTGCCCCTGCAAGTCTGTCTGTGACCCCTGGGTTTTGATTTTTTAAATCCAAAAATCAAAACAAAAACAAAAAAAATATATAAGAATAGGACATTGGAAAAAAAAAAAAAAATGTTATGCATGCGACCCCGGTAGCCCACGTGTGTGAATATTACCTCCAGCAGTATGGTGTGGCACCCAGGAACACAAAAAACACATACGCATGAAACACGCGGGCTACTATGACGTCTAAACTGTACGCATGCACAGGGAACCGTAGTGGGAAAAAAGCTTATGCGAAGCACGACCTGTCTGGCGTCAAAAAAAAAAAACACACACGCTTGTGCGCGTAGGCAACACCCCACCAAAAGAAGAGGTACAGACTTCAGACGCTGTGAAGTAATCGTGTGTGATTCCAGCAGAGTAAACATACGCATCGGTCCCCATGAACAGCACGTATAGTGTTTTGCTGGCCCGCGCTCACCTTTAACCTGTGCTGAAGGCAAAACTGCGCATTTAACGTCACTTACACGCTAAGGGCCTTTCCTCGAATTACACGCATCCACACATGGAGGTGATTTTTTTGAACGTGCCAAATCACCATACACCCGTGACAAGGGAAATGCCTGTGCGTATCACGTCACATACGCGCTTACGCGCTAAGGGCCTTTCCCCGAATTACATGCTGACATGCTGTTTTTTCATGTGCCAAATCACTCCGTATCAAGCTGGCCATGCGACAACACATGGAAGACCATTCTCCTGCCCAGAAGGCCATTTTCCTGCCCCCCAGAACCCCGAGCAGATTCCCAGCTGCCATCTGCTGCTGCCTGCCTGCTTGCTGGCCACGTGCCCTGCCATTTGGTGCCTGCACATCAGCCATCTGCAGGGGTCTAGTTGCTGTGACCACCCCTGCTGGAACAGAAGACTCCCAACTGAAGTTCCGTCTACCAGAGCCCAGTCCCAGGACCCAGGCATGTGTGCATGTGTTCGGCACTCCCCATGTTGCTTGTGATGCCATGCCAACCTTCGGATGTTCATGCTGTTGTGTGCGTATGCATGCTGCTGCCTGCTGCACGATTCCTGTCAAATTCTGCATGTGTGTGGGTTTAAATGATATGAATGTTGGGGAGTGTCATGGCATCTGTGAAGTTTGACACTGCCACTCATGTGCAACTTTGACATGTTTATCCGACCATTGTACAGTGCCCTGATGCCTGTGTTCTGTCTCTCCCTGTCTGCAGCGTCGACTGAAGAAGAAGGCGGAGACAGTGCTGTGGAGCACAGAGGCAGGGATTCCACCGCCAGCTGGAGACACAAGGCCCAGTTCTCCTCCCACGTTTTCATCTCTTCCGGGAGTGAGGATTTTGGTGCCGCGTCCCTGGCCGCAGCTGCCGAGGGAAGGTCCAAGAGGTGGAGGTTGGAGGTGGACTCCTCGGCAGCAGTAGGGGCAGGTTGGTGGGGAGTTTGGTTGAGGAGGAGGCCTGGAGGGTGGCATTCCACTGGTGCTAGTGGTGCAGTCCAGGGACAGGAGACAGCACAGGCTGCCACAGAGGTGTCCGTGTGTAAATCTGTCCCCAATTCTGTGACTGCATCATCCCGCACCAGCAAGGATATCTTCGTCCAGACCTGTTTTCTGGGAGGGGATGCGCGAAGAACAACTGGCCTCTCCCTGTGGACGTGGCATTCCGGACCGGGTTGAGCCTGTCCTAGCTGGGGTGGCGTTGCGTGAACGTGGTATTCCGGATGACGTGCAGGTTTCTCGTGAGGACAATGCACGTCATTTCGAATACCTTATTGACCACGTCAGCCTACTAGGACAGGTTACCCAGGCTGGGTTCCTCTGTGTGCTGGATCTTCTAGCGATCCCCTCCTCAACTGAACCCCCTATGTGCCAGTCGTCCTCCATGCCATCTTCCTGCCCAAGTATCACCTGGGCACCCTGTGGAGCTGCCCCTGAACCAGCGGCTAGGCTGGTGGAGGACACATCCCTGCCACAGTCGGGAGTCGGAGTTCCAGCAGGGGTTGCCACCCCAACAACTGGACCCCAGCAAGAGGAGGACGTGCAGGCATCGACCAGCAGGGCACATGCACGGCAGCAGCAGGCTCAAGGTGGGAACCATGATGACTTGGGGTCTTCAACATCAGAGGGGCAGGCATCGGCTGGAAGGCAGGAGTACCCTGGATTGGGAGTGTCTTCCGTGTGGCAGCAGTTGGGCCAGCGGATAGATGTGGAACGGCGGCGGGTGGTGAGGCACGGCTCACTATGGTCAGGGCGGAGAACTCCATGCGCAGGGCATTGAGGCATGCAGAGTGCCTCGAGGCAACTCGCAGGGAGTTGGAACAGGCCAAGGCCCGCCTCCGAGACATCAACATGGAGTTCGATGATGCCCTGGCCCGGAACATCAACGAGTTTGCCGTTGGACTTCGCTGCCGCCATTGTACATAGTTCATTAGTGTTAGGTTTCCTTTGTTTTTTCTTTTATTTTGGAGTTCATGGACATTGTTCCACTTCATGTATATAGTTTTTTCTTCATAGGACTTTTTTGTAGGTTTCCTTTTGTTTGTGGATCATGGACCATTTGGGCTTCCATTGTATATAGTTGCAGACTTGGACATACTTTCTTTTTCAATATACACATGGATCAATGGTTTTCTTTTATTTGGATTATGTTTTTCTTATTGACATTGGCAATGGACCACTTTTTCCCTCAACATGACGTATTTTATTTTCTTCATTGGAATAACATTTTTTTGGTTAATATCTGTCATTGTACATTGATTTTAAAGTTTCATTTTCTCTATGTCAGTTCATTATGTTTTTAATATATTTTTTCTAACTTCAAGATTGGTGTTGTGTTCTATCTTTGGTTTTGTGCATGTCTCAATGAACATTGCCTCAGTCGTGTGTTGCCACTGTGTGGCTCCGTTGTGCATTCCTGCTAGAGGCGGCCAACCCAACAGGTAGATAATGGATTTAAAACACCTTTAGCTCTATCACCCAGAAAGGGCGGCCTGGCGGAACAATGTACCTTTAAAATGAAGAAGTGGCTCCTGCGGTGGCGGTTGTTCCTGGTAGCTCCTGCAGTTTGGGGGATCCAGCAGAGGAAGAGAGGCTCTCGTTGTGGAGGAAAGTTCGAGTAACTGCACAACCCAGAGATGAAACCAGCCACAGTGCTGCCCGACGAATAAAAGGTACGCTCCTTTAAATCGCAGTCTGGGTGGACGGGTGCCTGGCTACCCTGCCTCCAAGTACAGGGTACCAGCGATTCGACCAGGAAGGCAATTGGCAAACTGTTTGGTCCCACCAGCTCAAGGGAAGAAGGCTTCTTTCAGATGAAGATCTTCTCTCGTCGGTGGAGAAAAGTGGTGAGACGCTGCAGCAGGGCTTCCCCGGTGGTTCAGTCATTGCAGCGGTCTTTGGCTTCTCTCCTCTTTGGCTTCTTAGTTCCATTGGCAACTTCTTGCTCTTCCGGTCCTCAGGACCCTGCCTTTATGCAAAAAGAGCCCCATTCATACAGCCTAGCTGTCACTCACACAGTGGAGTGGTCATCCTTGTGGGAGACCCTCCAGCCTATCAGGATAGAGTGCGACATGGGTTGCTGAGGCAACCCTGTCCAGGGGTCGAACTCTCCCTTCCACACAATGGACACACCCCAGACTCAGTGGTGCTAAAAGGAGGGCTTCTTGGCAGAATCCCACCAAAAGGACGAACAAAGGATCCCCGACCTGGGTTAGGAGTTTAGAGAAAGACACGAGAAAGAAGTTATATTAAAGTTCTGGAAGATAAAACCTACCGGAGTAAAGTTCATTTTAAAATACACCGGCAGTATGTTAGAGGCTGTCAGAAAAAGTGGTAGCTTCGAACAATGGGAAAATCCCATATGAAAATATTTGTGGCTGAATATTTACGGTAGTAACCACTGCCACCAGCCAGAAACTTTTGAGAGAGGGACTGTACGGTACCCTCTCGAAAATGAACATAAGGGAAAAACTATTAACCATTCCCAGTACTTCCATAGTAAGATGGGTTGTACTGGTTTAGTTCACAAAAATTGACTAGTAAAGTCAATGGGGACTTTTTATGCCCCGAGAGACAGTAGTCAGTCCCAGGGTATGGAGTCTATGTGTGGGGGTCGCTAGGACACCCCTGTGTCACTGCACGGAGGGTGCTGTGTTACACATGTGAATAGAGATGGTTCCTATGGAGGTGAGAGAAACCCCATAGACATTAAACACAAAAATAGCCTAGAACACACATAGCAAAAATCCCTAAGAGTAGGAAGAAGAGTCTCACTCTTAGCAGTAGAAAAGAAACACACCCTTCAAATCCAGCAAAGCTGCTGGAGGACTCTATAGGTATGGGAAATTAGCCATAAGATGAGAATTCTCTCTAACTGTCATGATGCCTACCCCCGGGCATCCGGATCGAGTCCATCAGCCCCGGGAGCAGGCATCCAGATACTCATTAAAACCCCAACAGCCCCGGCTGGGGGCTGTTTGAATTCAGTCCTGGTCCCTTAGACGCCAGGCTCATCATAGAAATCAGTCCTGGCGCCATAGGCGCCAGGCTCTTAGACTTTACTTACCTTATGCAGACCATGTTGCAAATGAGTCCAAGCCAACGTGTGGCCTGGATGGGACTATTTTATTACAGGGACTATTTTTTACTCGGATGTGGTTCTGGTGAACTTCTTACCTGGGACTACTTTGCAGGCTATTTAAACCACGCCCGAACAGCAGCTCATGCTTTGTGTTATTCTGCATCCAGCAGCGTAACGCTCACCGTGTCTGCAAGTCAGCATCCAGTCTTCTGCCACGCCCGCCTCGAAACCGGAGCTCCTAGACAAAAGGAAAAGAAAGGAAAAGAGGTTAGATCACGGACTTATTTGATTCCTTACCTGATTCCGGACCCAGCACATCTCCGAGCCTGGAAAGGACATTATTTCAGCACGCGTCGCTTCGCCAGCAGCAGCGCCGTGTTATACTCACCAGTCCACCGCATCTTTCAACTCGGCACTGCCTCCATCATTTTCTTCGTCGAAACCCAGCACCTGGGGGAAAACAAAAGAAATAACAAGGTGAGCTGAGAAAACCGACAAAGACAATCTCTTTGTCACCATAGGCTTACCTGCTTTACCACCGGAGGTATTATCCTTTAATTTGCTGCATCTTTCTATGCCGCACCTGTAAAGGGAGAGAAAACTGCAAGATAAACTCATGCAACTTTTACCGGACAGTGTTTGGTAATACAGACTCTTACCTGAACGCCATCAGCTGCCTCCAGGCAATATTCTTTTGGAACCAGCTGCAACCTAACGAGGGAATGGAACAAGAGTGAACATCGGACATATTGAACTCTTTGAACTTTATAGACACTGGAGTCAACATTCCTCCGGAACTCCTCCAGTACCTTCAAACCAGTGAAGTAACGTGTATCTACGCGCCCCTGCATGCCATGCAGGATGGAGAGCTCAGCATTTAAAAATATAAGGTGAGGTTACCAAGAGGGGATATCGGAGGTGATTAGTGGGGAGAACGAGAACAGTTGGGGGGGCCATCACTAAAGTCCACGGGTGGCTAAATCCCTTTCTCCACTTGCAGGAGAATACTTCTACGAGTCCAGCAGACAAGATTAGGCGGGCCAGTCCAGACTGTCATCTCTTCACTACGCATCACGTTGGTGGAGACCACAGCTGTCCGGGTCCGATCGTGTTGATGCAGTCACAGTGTTAGGGACAGATACATGCACAGGCACCTCTGCAGCGACCTGTGCTGTCTCCTGCCCCTGTACTGCACCACTTGCACAAGTGTTACCAACCCCACCAGGCCCCATGTGCGGCTCTGTAGCGGCCTCCTCCTCCTCTATACCCACCACCAACCTGGATGTCTCTGCACCATCTTCCACTGTTGCAAGCCCCTGTGGGGGCTCATCCACCCCTTTCGCTGCAGCCGTACTGGCAGACGCGGCACCAGTCCCCTCGCTCCCGGATGATGGTATTTCCTGGTAGGGTGACTGGGCCTTGCGTCACCGGCCGGTGGAGGCATCCTTGCCGCTTTCCTCCACAGCGCCGTCTCCACCCTCTTCTTCACTCGCTGCTGTGTAAAGGGAGACATTGAACACAAGCATTAGGGTACTGAACTATAGTCCCCCAGACACAAAGCAATGGCACATGAGTGGCACTGTCAAACGTCACTTCCATACACATGGGTCATTGCAGGCAATACACATGCAGGAACAGGCATTGCACATGTAACATACATTGGCATCCATGTCCAAGGCACCGTAGTTGCATATAATGGTGGGCTGATTCTCACATGCACCATGGGACATGCTGGTCACATGCACACACATCACCGGAGGGTCATGCATTTGGCCCAGTATACCCCCAGACACAGTGGATACAGGGATGAATAGGCTGTATCAGTGAATTAACACATTGTCACAGACATGTGTCATGCATCCATGGCACACACACTACTCAGACACACGGACATGTACATCATGCATCACACATCTAGGAAGGCTCTCACCTGGGTTTGAGTAGAAGGGGTTGTCCAGTTTTGCACAGCTTCAATCTTGCTGAGCAAAGGCCTTATTTCCCCACCTCCTACCTCATGCCCAAGGTAGACCACTTTACTCTGGCCAATTTGGCATTTGCTTGCCTTGATGGTCAGATGGGCCTGTTCAAGAGCCTGCAAAACATAACCTAGGTGGTCAACATGTTCTTTCCAAGTAGGGCTGAACATTGCAATGTCATCCAAGTATGCCATGCAGAAGTCCTCCATCCCATTCAGAACCTGATTAACCATCCTTTGGAATGTAGTAGGTGCATTCTTTAATCCAAAAGGCATAACCTTAAACTGGTGTAAGCCAACTGGGGTGGAGAACGCAGTTTTCTCCTTGGCATGGTCAGTCAGGGCTATTTGCCAATAGCCTGAGGTGAGGTCAAATTAGCTGAGGAACTTGACTGAACCAAGTCTATCCACCAGCTCATCTGTCCTTGGCAAAGGATGGGCATCAGTCTTAGTGACTGCATTTAGGGCTCTATAGTCCACACAGAATCTCAACTCCTTGGATCCTGCCTTTGGTACTAACAGAACTGGGGTAGAGCATGGACTAGTAGTGGGCTCTATTACCCCGAGATCAAGCATCTTGTTGACCTCTCCTTTGATGTGGGTTCTTACATTTTCTGACATCCTGTAGCCCCTGCTTTTGACAGGTAAACAGTCACCAGTATGAATATCATGCTGGCCCAAAGGGACCATGCCTGGTCCTAGAGAAAACAGGGGGGCAAATTGATTTAACTAATCATTGTACTCTTCCTGTTGCTCAGGTGTCAGATTAGAATAGAGATTTACTCTTGGCTCTGAGGAGGTCAGGTAGAGGTTCACTGTCCTCCTCCTCTTGAGCTGAAGCTAGAAGCAAAGCTCCCAGTTCTGGTCTCGAGACATAAGCTTTTAGACGGTTGGTGTGAAAGACTCTAGGAGCCTCGTTAGGATTGCCTAGGTCCACCAGATAGCCACCTCTCCAAGTTTTCCCACAACCTTCAAGGGTCCCATCCATTTGTCCTGCAAGGCCCTCTACTTTGTTGGGACCATAACAAGAACTAGCTGGTCTTGAGCGAATTCAACCATATTGGCCTTCTGGTCATGCCAATGCTTAACCAGAGCCTGACCTGCTTTCAAAAACTCACTTGCCTCAGCCATCATGTGTGACATTCTCCTCTGGAGTCCTATCACATTGTCAGTGACTCTGACTGGTGTGGGGGAAGGAGCACTCTCCAACCCCTCCTTGATCAGGGCCAATGGACCTCTGACCGGATGGCCATAGAAAGTTCAAAGGGACTGTAACCCACTCCCTCCTGAGGGACTTCTCTATATGCAAAGAGAAGACATGGCCGTAGGAGATCCCACCTTTTCTTAAGGGGATCCTCTAAAGCTCCTATCATGCTCTTCATGGTTCTGTTAAACCTTTATACCAAACCATCTATTTGAGGGTGGTATGCTGTTGAGAACTTGTAGGTAACTGCAGTTTTTCCACATGGCCTTCATGTAGTGGGGCATAAAATTTGACCCCCTGTCGGATATTACCTCCTTAGGAATCCAACCCTGGTAAAAATACCAAGGAGGGCCTTAGCCACAGCCTGAGCTGTAACAGTCCTCATAGGAATTGCTTCTGGGTACCTAGTAGCATGGTCTACTACAACCAGGATAAACCTGTTGCCTGAAGAGGTTGGAGGATCAAGGGGACCAACAATGCTGATTCCTACTCTCTCAAATGGTACTCCCACCACAGGGAGAGGCACTAAAAGTGCCACATTCTTGGAGCCACTTTACCAGAAGTTTGGCAAGTGTGGCAACTCCTGCAATACTTATCTACCTCAGCCCCCATTTTAGGGCAATAAAAGTAGAGAGAGAGCCTTTCCTTGGTCTTCTTGAAACTCAAGTGACCAGCCAAAGGTATCTCATGGGCTAGTTGCAAGAATTGGAGTCTGTTTTCTTGGGGCACTACAAGTCTCTTGTAGTCTCCAGGGATTGACTCTGTCAGTTCACTATAGAAGAGGCGATATTCCCAGTGTAACCTATACTTCCCAGGCTCTTGCCCTTCAAGCTGAGAAGCTGCCTGGTGGTGAAGACCTTCCAGAGTTGGACATTCTCTTTGTCCCTTACTTAAGTCTGCCCTGTTGGGGCCACCTTCTGCAAGTAAAGACTGCAGCTCAGGATGGTCCACAGGGTCAAGATCTCCAATGAGTTCCTGGCCTCCTACTAGATCTGAATCTTCAGGCTCCAGTTCAACCAAACAGGGTTGTACCTCACTCTCAGCCTCAGCTGGAGGAGGAATCACAGGTGTGATTTTTGACAACCTAGGAGATGTCCTGGTTGGCAGTACTGGAGTGCTTCCTGCTGGTTTCTTCTCTGAAGTCTTGGGTTTCCCCTATGCTTCTGGTTGCTTGGAAATAGCAGTTAGTAATTCCAGTGTAGTAGGAGTGATCTCTTTTTCTATCATCTCCTCAGGAGAGTCCCTCAAGGTCCTCTCCCTTGCAGGTCTGGTATGCTCCTGTAATCTCTTACTAGGAGGCCTGGGAGTACTTGACAGTACTCCCAGGTCTATCAGATCATTGCCCAACAGCACCCTTCCTGGTACTTCAGAGTGTACACTCACAGGTATCCTGACAGTCATTTCATTGCACTGGATGAGATCTGGTAATTGGAGAAGCATCTGCACAGGCCCTCCAGCTAACTTGGAGAGGCATTTGGGTGCCTTAGCGACATCCTCCACCTTGAAAAAAGATTTGTCCACCACAGTTATGCTGGCCCCAGTGTCTCTAATGGCAGGAATCTCCTGACCATTGACTAGGACACTGTCTTTATAATACTCTTTAGTATTAGGAGGGATAGAATTATACACATCTAAATTCTGTTGTTCCCACAACCTTGGGATACTAAAGATACACTAGCTGAGACTCCAATATGGTCTTCAGCTAGCAGTTGAAAGTTTCCACTGGCCATATGTACTTCCTCCTCTGGAGCGAAGGCTAAGGAGACAGTGTGGACCCCTGAAGGTTTACCCTTACATCTGGGATCCCCTTTCACATGATCAGTAGGGCCACAAACATACCATTTTCCAAATGTCTTTATGAAGGGTGGCTTGTTCTAACCTCCTTCTGGTCTGGGACCAGAAGGTGTACTAGCCTGATTACGTTTCCCTTGTGGTTTACCCTTAGAATTTTGTTTGGGGCCCTCTTTGGAATTGGAATTATTTGAATTATCTTTGTTGTTTTTCTTAGGCTGCTTTCCCTCATCCTTTTTCTGAGTTACCCCTGAATCCTTGTGAGTAGCCCTGTTGGCACCCCACAAGTCAGCAGCCTTACATAGTTTCTTAGAATCCAGTTTTTTTGAATCAGCCAAGTGCTGTCTGAGCTCAGGAGAACAGGCATCATAGCTAGACTCCATCATTACTGGATTTCTCATTCCTTCATAAGTGTTATCTCTTTAACCCTTAATCCATCCCTCTAAGTTCTTCAAACACTCATTCACCCAAGTAGCCCAAGGGCTACTATCATGCTTTTTGAGGGTCCTAAACCTCTTAAGGTACTGGGAACGAGTCCTCCGAAATCTAGCTATCAAAGCTAGCTTTACACATTCATATTCCATTCTATCCACCTCCCCCAACTCCATTACCACATCAGATGCAACAGGGGGAGCCTAGTGAATAACCAGGGGATCAACAGATTCCCTGTGATATCCTGGAGCCCATGATTGTATTCAAACATAGCAAGCCAATCTAATATATCCAACTTAGGTTCATACATATCCACAATCTCTTTAGGCATCCGGGGTCTTTTTGGACTGGAAGGTCTAGAGGATTCGGGGAGAGAAGCATTTTCCAAAGACAATTTCTTCATCTCAAGCTCATGATTGAGCTCCATTTCTTTGAGTCTTAGTCCTTGGTGCCTCTGTTCAGTTTGGGCACTAATTCTTTTGAATTGTAGTTCAAGTCTCATTTTATCTAGTGAGATAAATTCAGGACTTAATGTGGCACCTCGTAAGGGTCCAGTAGCCATAGGTTGAGGCCTTTGAGCATGTAGAGGCCCAGAGGGAGTGACACTATTCTCCTGCTCTTCCTCATCTATTTCAACAATAACATTTTCAACATTATCATCCTCAATGTTTGCTACATTTGCTGGGGTAGTGGGCCCTACAGCACCACTGTCCAGACTTTGTTTCTCTAACAGTCTATCAATCATTTCTAATTTCTTGCCTTTGACAGGAAGACCTTTCTGTCTACACATATCCCTTAAATAATCAGCAGTATTAGTAAGGAGGGTCTCCTGGCTGTAACTTTCCATATTTTTGACTTTGTTCAAAATAAACTTTTTATGATAGTTAGCCTTGTGGTTATTTGAACCAAGGTACTGGCAGAACTCTAAAATGTAAACCCAACACTTTTATCCTCACCGCTGTACACCAGTGTTAGGCAGAATCCTCTGCAGTTCCCTTAGGGAGGACTACAGAAGATTAGGACTACAGGTGAGAGCAATACATTCCCTTTGGTATTAGTCTGTACCACAAAGATTTAGTTGGTAGCTGTGGCTGAGCAGTCAGACTTATCTCAAGAGGGAGTTGAGCAGTATTCAGGATTTACACAATAGGTCTACAATTTTATGGCACAAGGAAACACTGACCAAAGCTTTGTATTAAAAAGTATATATATATATTTTTTATCCACTTCTAGTAAAACACATTCATCAGTCATCAAGCAAGTTAAAACAAGTCAAATAAAAATATATACACTCTCTAGTTAAATTGTAGACCAAGTGAACCAGAGTGAAAACTGAGCAAAACGGCACAGTGAAAACCACACACAAGGGATACTCTAGCAATTTCCCACAAGGGAGGGAAAGCAGAAGTTATACAGAAATATCTTCTTACACACCCTACCAACACTTCCCATAAGCTTGTGAACCAGTTTAAGCAAGACAGTGCATCAGTATAGGAAATACTTAAATGAAAACTGAGCCAAAATGGCATTTAGCAAGCTTTAGAAAGGGGAAGAAAAGGGTAGTTATAAGAAGTAGGTGCCCCAACACAGTTCTAATTGAGAAGCAATGTAAAGAAGGCAGATCCAGCAAATGTAGCCAGAGTCAGTAGGCTTGTGCCAGAGTCAGTGGTACAGGGCAAGGGCCCAGGAGCAAAATGTTGTTGTAGCTGCAGTCAGGTCTTTGGTTAACGATTTCGAAAAAAGGTGGATGCAGAAGGCGAAAGTCAGTGTTAAGAGATAGGGGCGGACAACCCAACAGGTAGGTAAAGGATTTAAAACACCTTTAGCTCTATCACCCAGAAAGGGCGGCCTGGCGGGACAATGTACCTTTAAAATGAAGATTGGCTCCTGCAGTGGCAGTTGTTCCTTGTAGTTCCTGCAGTTTGGGGGATCCAGCAGAGGAAGAGAGGCACTCATCGTGGAGGAAGGTTCGAGTTGCTGCACTACCCAGGGATGAAATAAGCCGTGGTGCTGCCCGACGAATAAAAGATACGCCTCTTTAAATCGCGGTCCGGGTGGCAAACTGGTTGGTCCCGCCAGCTCAAGGGAAGAAGGCTTCTTTCAGATGAAGATCTTCTCTCGTCGTGTGGAGAAATGTGGTGAGATGCTGCAGCAGGGCTTCCCCGGTGGTTCAGTCGTTGCAGCGGTTTTTGGCTTCTCTCCTCTTCAGCTTCTTAGTTCCAGTGGCAACATCTTGCTCTTCCATTCCTCAGGACCCTGCTTTTATGCAAAAAAAGCCTCATTCATACAGCCTAGCTGTCACTCACACAGTAGAGTGGTCATCCTTGGCGGGATACCCTCCAGCCTATCAGGATAGAGTGCGACGTGGGTTGCTGAGGCAACCCTGTCCAGGGGTCCTACCCCCCCCCCACACAATGGACCCACCACAGACTCAGTGGCACCGAAAGGAGGGCTTCTTGGCAGAAGCCCGCCAAAAGGACAAACAAAGGATCCCAGACCTGGGTTAGGAGCTTAGAGAAAGACACGAGAAAGAAGTTATATTAAAGTTCTGGCAAATAAAACCTACCAGAGTAAAGTTCATTTTAAAATACACCGGCTGTATGTTAGAGGCTGTCAGAAAAATGGTAGCCTCGAACAATGGGAAAATCCCATAGGAAAATATTTGCGGTTGAATAATTACGGTAGTAGCCACTGACACCAGCCAGAAACTTTTGAGAGAGGGACTGTACGATACCCTCTCAAAAATGAACATGAGGTAAAAACTATTAACCCTTCCCAGTGCTTCCATAGTAAGATGGGTCGTACTGGTTTAGTTCACAAAAATTGACTAGTAAAGTCAATGGGGACTTTACATGCCCTGGGAGACAGTAGTCAGTCCCAGGGTATGGAGTCTATGTTTGGGGGTCGCTACAACACCCCTTTGTCACTGCACGGAGGGTGCTGTGTAACACATGTGAATAAAGATGGTTCCTATGGAGGTGAGAGAAACCCCATAGACATCAAACACAAAAATAGCCTAGAACACACATAGCAAAAATCCCTAAGAGTTGGAAGAAAAGTCTCACTCTTAGCAGTAGAAAAGAAACACACCCTTCAAATCCAGCAAAGCTGCGGGGGACTCTATAGGTAAGGGAAATTAGCCATAAAATGAGAATTATCCCTTACACTAAATCCGGTCACGGGTCCCCTCATCCGCAGGTAGAGGAGTGCCAGATGATGTGGACCTCCCCCCACCTGCAGACGGGCCTGGGGCGGCACATCCCTGCTGGTGCATGTTGATGCAGTCACAGTGTTAGGGACAGATACATGCACAGGCACCTCTGCAGCGACCTGTGCTGTCTCCTGCCCCTGTACTGCACCACTTGCACAAGTGTTACCAACCCCACCAGGCCCCATGTGCGGCTCTGTAGCAGCCTCCTCCTCCTCTATACCCACCACCAACCTGGATGTCTCTGCACCATCTTCCGCTGTTGCAAGCCCCTGTGGGGGCTCATCCGCCCCTTTCGCTGCAGCCACAGTGGCAGACGCGGCACCAGTCCCCTCGCTCCCAGATGATGGTATTTCCTGGGAGGGTGACTGGGCCTTGCGTCGCAGGCCGGTGGAGGAATCCCTGCCGCTTTCCTCCACAGCGCTGTCTCCGCGCTCTTCTTCGCTCGCCGCTGTGTAAAGGGAGACATTGAACACAAGCATTACGGTACTGAACTATAGTCCCCTAGACACAAAGCAATGGCACATGAGTGGCACTGTCAAAATGTCACTTCCTTCATGTCCCTCCACAACACATGGGTCATTGCTGGCAACACACATGCAGGAACCCCAAACATGTCAAATTACAGACACAAGCATGCATACATGTGTGCGCTCCGCATAATGCATTGTAACACATACACTATCCATGTGGGTCACGTCTGACTGGACTCACATGCGGCACATCATGTCCCTGCACATAAACATCCAAACATGGCCCATGTCACACATGCAGCCAAGTAGCTAACTACCAGCACACTGCAACATGCCCTTTTTTAAACGTGAGTGCATGGCCACTTACCGATCGACTCCAGAAGGGCCTACATCCTGAGGATCTGGTGGTGAAGCACTGGGCGAATGCACTCCAGGACCCTCATCTGCTGGGTGGTAGGCTGTCCCCGGTGCCCCACTGCATCGGCTGCATTCTAGAGGCGCCGAGCCTTCTTGAGGGTCCTGGACTTGTAGTCCTCCCAGCGCTTCTGGACGCGGTTGATGTCGTGGGGTGCCACCCCCTCCGCGTTGATGGCACCCACTATGTCCTTCCAGATCCTCTTCCGTCCTTCCTTGTCGGCGCGCAATGGTGTAAAGAGGGCATCATAATGCCCAGAACTTGCTCCACCAGGATACCAACTTTCTTTTCACTGAAGCTGGTAGCCCTCTGCCTCTCTGGCTGGGGGTTGCCACTGGTGCCCGGAAGGTGTTGTGTCGGACATGGCAACCACCGAGGCAGGTGTGGGTGGGCAACTGGGTCCTGGGGCTGGGCTGTGGAGTGATGGTACTTCAGTCGGGAGCCTTCTGTTCCAGCAGAAGTGGTCACTGCAACTGGACCCCTGCAGATGGCAGATGTGCAGGCAACAAATGGCAGGGCATGGTGGAAGCATGCAGGCAGCAGCAGATGGCTCGTGGGAGGCTGCTTGGGGCTCTCGGGGGCAGTAATTCAGCCCTCTGGGCAGGAGTGTGGTCTTCTGTGTGTTGTCGCGTGGCCAGCTTGATATGGAGTGATTTGGCATGTGAAAAAACAGCACATCAGCGTGTAATTCGAGGAAAGGCCCTTAGTGTGTAAGCACATCTGTGACGTAAAATGCGTGGGCGTTTCCCTCACCACGGGTTGAAGGTCCCACGTGGGTTTCCATCGCTCTGTATGTGCTCTTCGTGGGATGTGGTACGTGTATTCTGGGGGTGCGCGTGGACTTTTCCACACGTTTTCGCTGGCGTGAGCAAGGTACATGTATTCCGAGGGGTGCGCAGGTAGTATTACACGCAATTTCGCTGGTGCAAGCGGGGTATGTGTACTCCGAGGTGTGCGCGTGGACTTTTACATGCGTTTTCAATAGCGCAAGCAGGGTATGGGTATTCCGGGGGGTGTGCGTGGACTTTTACATGCCTTTTCACTGGTGCAAGCAGGGTACGTGTATTCCGAGGGGTGCACGTGGACTTTTACACGCGTTTTCAAAAGCGCGAGCAGGGTACGGGCATTCCGGGGGTGTGCGTGGACTTTTACATGCCTTTTCGCTGGCGCGAGCAGGGTACGTGTATTCCGAGGGGTGCGCGTGGACTTTTACACGCATTTCTATAGCGCGAGTGGGGTACGTGCATTCAGACGGGTGCACGTGGAATTTTAAATGTGTTTTTGCTGGCGCGAGTGGGGTTTTTATTTTCCGAGGGGTGTGCGTGGACTTTTAAACATGTTTTCAATAGCACGAGCGGGGTACGTGTATTCTGAGGGGTGCGAAGGGAATTTTCCACGCATTTTTTGGTTGAGGGGTTATATGCTGGTCCACTGGCCTTTGCGCCATGTAGGGGGTTTGTGCAATGTTTTTAGCACACAGCGCGGGGTTGGGGACATTACTGGTGCTGCTGCAGGGTCACTGCACTGCTCTGCACCACGGCTGGTTATGGATGTTGAAATCCATGAATACGATGTGCTTTGAAATGGGTTTTGGCACACGCGGATGGCGCAGACTGCCACACGCGCACTCTGTGTGCCAGCCGCGTGCGCCACTTGTGCGCCGAATTCCATGAATTACCCCCTTAGGTAGTTGCTGAATAAGACAATACAAAGGTAAAGTACGGAAAAACAAAGTGGGGTAGGTTGAGGGGGAGAGCTGGCCATGGAGATTTAGAAATTATTGAAGAACCAGGTTTTTAGTAGTTTCTTAAATTTATGAAAAGAGGTTTCGTTACACAGGTCGGAGGGTAGTGAATTCCAGATACGCGCGTGTTAGGCAGAAACCTGTGCAGTTCCCTTGGGGAACACTGCAAAAGATTTAAGACTACAGGTATAGCAGTAAACCCATTTGGTAGCAGTCCGCACCACCCAGATTTACCTGGTAGCTGTGGCTGAGCAGTCAGACTTCCCTCAAGAAGAGTTAGGCAGTATGCAAAGTATACACAATATGTACTCAGACACAATAGCACAAGCAAACACTGACCAAAGCTTGGTTTCAAAAGTATATAGTTATTTATTTTCAAGAACACATAAGTTGAAAACACTCTAGCAAAATATAGTAAAACACTCTAAACACAGTTATATGGAAAGCAGTCCCAATCCTTATTCCTATCTAGACAACTCTAGGTTAACACCACATAATTCAAACAGAGGTGAGCGCTTAACGTTAGATGACACTCTAGTAGGTAAAAAGAAGGGAGGGAGAAGGAGCAGAATTAGGATAAACACACCACTCTAAGGTTAAGAACACTTTTTGTAAGCTCAAAGAAGCACAAAGTCACAGGTGAGCAAAAGTCACTAAGCAGGGCCCACTCTTAGAGCAGACAGAGCGAAAACGTGCCCAAGATCACACAGTTGGTAGGGATTCAGAGTCTTGCAAAAGAGTTTGGAAAAGAGTTAGAGAGACTTAGAAAGTTTAGCCAAAGTGTCCCAGGCAATCCCAGGATCGAAAGCCGGGGGCTAAAACTACCCCGTACAGTCGGTGGCAAGGGAAGCCAGGCGGAACACGGTACCTTAACGGAAAGGATCCTCCAGCGGGGGCAGTTGTTCCAGGCAGTGGCAGCAAGGCTCGACGTCGGTCAGGGGAGAAGAAGATCTCGCTGAAGAGCAGAAGAAGAAGGTCGTTGCACTGCCCGGGAAGAAACCAGCCGCGGAGTCCTCCGGTTAAAGGGTTGTACCGACTTTCGCGGTTGGGGTAAAAGTGGTGGGTATTCCGGTTGCCGGGGTGCTTGGCACTGGCAAGGCGGCCACGAGATACCTCGAAGAGCGGAAAGAAGGTGAAAACTGGTTGTCCCCACCAGTCAAGGGAAGGAGCCACTCCGTTAAGAGTTCTCCTCGGTCGTCGGGAAAAGTGGTGAGATGGTTCAGCAGGGCTCCACCGGCGGTGTCGTCGTAGCAGATCAGCTCAGCTCGTCCCTCGTTGGATTCTTAGGTCCTGTGGCGACTTCTGAAGTTCCAGTCCCCAAAGCCCTGCTTTTATGCAGCAAACCCCCATTCACCCAGCCTAGCTGTCACTCAAACATGCTAAGTGGTGAGCCGGCCGGCTCACCACTTGGGCCAATCAGGACGGAGTGCGACTTGAGTTACCTAGGTAACTCAGTCCAGGGTGCCTAAATCCCCCTCCACCCCTCCTAAGTACCCCAGACAGAGTGGCACCACTTTGGAGGGCTTCTGTGGAGAAGCCCGCCAAAAGTGGGACAAAGGGCTCCACTTTGGGTCAGAGTTACAGAGGCGAATGCCAACGCCATTTTAGCATCAAGTTTTGGCAAAAAATCCCAACCGGAGTTATAATAATAAATATATAAACCGGCGGTATGTTTAAGGCTACTGTAAATAAATAATTAAATGTGTTAGCCTAAAACAATGGGAAATCCCATAGGAAAATATTCGCGGTCGAATATAAAACGTAGTTTCCACTGCCACCAGCCAAAACTCGATCAGGGGGGACGGAGACGTGCCCCCTCGACTAACAGACCCTGGGGCAATCGAATTGCCCCAGCCAGTACGTCCACAATATGATGGTTTGTACTGGTTCTGTTCAGGATTTAAGACTAGTAAAGTCTTTGGTGACTTTACATGCCCTGGGAGACAGTAGTCAGTCCCAGGGTATGGAGTCTATGTTGGGGAGTCCCTAGGACACCCCTGGGTTACGGCACAGAGGGTGCTGTGTAACCCACATCACAAAAATATATGAGGCCCTATGGAGTAAAAGACCCCATAGCCCATTCAACACAAGGTTTAACCAAGAAAACACACTTCAACATGCCCAAGAGTGAGGGTAAAAGAGTCTCACTCTTGGCAGGAGAAAAAAATAAACCCCAGCAATCCAGCAAAGCTGCTGGGGGACTCACTAGGTAGGGAAATTCAGCCTAAACAGAGAATTCTCCCTAACACTCGCCCCCCCCCAGACTAAGGGACAGGAGGATTTAATCCACTCCTGGATGAACCTCATACCTCTAGTCGATGATATACATCCTAGAGAGTCCATCAGCATTTTGATGGTGACACCCTGACCTGTGCTCAATGGTGAAATCAAACCCTTGCAGGCAGATTGACCATCTCAATAGTTTTGGATTTTCCCCTTTCATTTGCATTAACCATCTCAAGGGTTGGTGGTCAGTCTGAATAACAAAAGTAGAACCATACAAGTATGGCCTAAACTTCTTCAGTGCCCACACAATAGCAAAGCATTCTCTTTCGATAGTTGCCCACCTTGTCTCAGGATCCTTCAGTTTCCTACTGATGAAGCAAATGGGGTGCTCCCTACCCTTCTCATCCAGTTGGCTTAGAACTGCACCTATACCTACATTGGAAGCATCAGTTTGTACAATGAAAGTTTGGTGGTAGTCAGGAGCTCTTAACACTGGAGCTTGGCAAAGAGCTCTCTTCAGTTTTTCAAAGGCCTGATTGCACTCCTCATTCCATTTTACCTTTTTAGGGAATTTGGGAGAGGAGATTACATTCAGTGGAGAAGCTATGGTCCCATAGTTCTCAATGAAATTCCTGTAATACCCAGTGAGGCCTAGGAAAGCTCTCACTTGGGTTTGAGTAGTTGGTGTTGTCCAATTTTGCACAGCTTCAATCTTGCTGAGCAAAGGCCTTATTTCTCCACCTCCTACCTCATGTCCAAGGTAGACCACCTTACTTTGACCAATCTGGCACTTACTGGCTTTGATTGTCAAATGGGCCTGTTCAAGGGCCTGCAACACATGTCCTAGGTGGTTCACATGCTCCTCCCAGGAGTGGCTGAAGACTGCAATGTCATCCAAGTATGCCATGCAGAAGTCTTCCATCCCAGCTAGAACTTGGTTCACCATCCTTTGGAATGTGGCAGGTGCATTTTTTAGTCCAAAAGGCATGACCTTAAACTGGTACAAGCCAACTGGGGTTGAAAATGCAGTTTTCTCCTTGGCATGGTCTGTCAGGGCTATTTGCCAATAGCCTGACGTCAGGTCAAATGTGCTGAGGTACTTGGCTGCACCAAGTTTATCCACCAACTCATCTGTCCTGGGCAAAGGGTGGGCATCAGTCTTGGTGACTGCATTTAGAGCTCTATAGTCCACACAGAATCTCAAGTCTTTGGATCCTGCCTTTGGTACTAACACAACTGGGCTAGACCATGGACTAGTAGAGGGCTCTATTACCCCGAGATCAAGCATCTTCTTGACTTCTCCTTTGATGTGGGTTCTGATATGTTCTGACATTCTGTATCCTCTGCTTTTGACTGGCAGACAGTCACCAGTGAGTATCTCATGCTGGCCCCAAGGGGTCAAGCCTGGTGACAGTGAGAACAGGGAGGCAAACTGATTTAACATAGATTTGCACTCCTCTTGTTGCTCAGGTGTCAGGTCTGAAGAGAGATTGACTCCTTCAACTTTTTCATCTAAAGGCACACCTCTGAGGAGATCAGGGAGAGATTCACTCTCTTCTTCCTCTGCAGCTGAAGCTAGAAGCAAGGCTCCTACATCAGGTCTGGAGATGTATGCTTTTAGTCGGTTGGTGTGGAAGACTCTAGGAGCTTCCCTGGGTCTGCCCAGATCCACCAGATAGTTGACCTCTCCAAGTTTTCCCACAATCTTGAAGGGTCCCATCCATTTGTCTTGCAAGGCCCTCTGCCTTGTTGGGAGCATAACTACAACTAGCTGGTCTTGAGTAAACTCAACCATGTTAGCCTTCTGGTCGTGCCAATGTTTGACCAGAGCTTGACCAGCTTTCAAGTTGTCACTTGCTTCTGCCATCATGTGTGACATTCTCCTCCGGAGACCTATCACATAGTCAGTCACTCTGACTGGCTTGAGGGGAGGAGCACCTTCCAATCCCTCCTTAATCAGGGCCAATGGACCTCTGACTGGATGGCCATAGAGAAGCTCAAAGGGAGAATAACCTACTCCCTCCTGAGGGACTTCTCTATAAGCAAAGAGAAGGCATGGCAGTAGAAGGTCCCACTTTTTCTTAAGGGGTTCTTCTAAAGCACCTATCATGCTCTTCATGGTTCTGTTAAACCTTTCAACCAACCCGTTTGTCTGAGGGTGGTATGCGGTTGAGAACTTGTAGGTAACTCCACAGGTTTTCCACATGGCTTTCATGTAGTGGGACATAAAGTTTGACCCCCTGTCAGAGATTACCTCCTTAGGAAACCCAACCCTGGTAAAAATACCAAGGAGGGCCTTAGCCACAGCCGGAGCTGTAACAGTCCTCATAGGAATTGCCTCAGGGTACCTAGTAGCATGGTCTACTACAACAAGGATAAACCTGTTGCCTGAGGAGGTTGGGGGATCAAGGGGACCAACAAGGTCAATCCCTACCCTCTCAAATGGGACTCCCACAACTGGGAGAGGCACTAAAGGTGCCACATTCTTGGAACCAACCTTACCAGAAGTCTGGCAGGTGTGGCAGCTCTTACAATATCTATCTACTTCAGCCCCCATCTTTGGCCAATAAAAGTAGAGAGAGAGCCTTTCCTTGGTCTTCTTGAAACTCAAGTGACCAGCCAAAGGTATCTCATGGGCTAGTTGTAAGAACTGTTGTCTGTTCTCTTGTGGGACTACAAGGCGTTTGTAGTCTCCAGGTTCAGACTCAGTCGGTTCACTGTAGAAGAGGCCATCTTCCCAGTGTAACCTATACTTCCCAGGCTCTTGCCCATCAGCCTGAGAAGCTGCCTGGTGGCGGAGACCTTCCAGAGTTGGACATTCTCTTTGCCCCTTACGAAAAGCTGCCCTGCTAGGCCCACCTTCTGCCAGTAAAGACTGCAGCTCAGGATGGTCCTCAGGGTCCAAATCTCCAATAAGGTTGGGGCCTCCTTCTAGCTCTTCCTCAGAGTCTAGCTCAACCACACAGGGTTGTACCTCCCTCTCAGCCTCAGCTGGAGGTGGAGTTACAGGTGTAACTTTGGACAACCTAGGGGAAGTCCTTGTTGGAAGCACTGGAGTGCTTGCTGCTGGCTTTTTCCTAGGAATCTTGGGTTGCCCCTTTGCTCCTGGTCTGGTAGTTACTGCAGTAAGTTGCTCCAGTGGGAGAGGAGTGATTTCTGTCATCATCTCCTGAGATAACCCTCGCAGGGTTTTCTCTCTTGCAGGTTTTGTGAGCTCCTGTAACCTTTTGCTAGGTGGTCTGGGGGTATGTGACACAACTCCAAGAGCTTTGAGGTCATTACCCAACAGAACCCTACCTGGCACTTCACATTGTACACTGACAGGTATTTTTACAGCCATATCATTACATTGGATGAGAACTGGTAACTGGGGACACATCTGCACAGGCCCACCAGCTAACTTGGTGAGGCATTTGGGTGCCTTAGCAACATCCTCTGCCTTGAAAAATGATTCATCCACCACAGTTATGCTGGCTCCAGTGTCCCTAATGGAAGGAGTCTCCTGACCATTCACCTGGACACTGTCCTTATAATACTCTTTAGTATTATCTGGGATAGAGTTATAGACATCTAAATTCTGTTGTTCCCACAACCCCAGAGAGACTAAAGAAACACTAGCTGAGACTCCAGTGGGTTCATCAGCTAGTAGTAGAAAGTTTCCACTTGCCATATGTACTTCCTCTTCTGGAGCGAAGGCTAAGGAGGCAAGCTGGACCCCTGAAGGTTTACCCTTACATCTGGGATCTCCTTTCACATGGTCAGTAGCCTTACAAACAAAGCATGAGCCAAAGGCTCGCTGGAATGGAGGCTTGTTCTGACCTCCTTCTGGTCTGGGACCAGAAGGTACACTAGCCTGATTTGGTTTCCCTTGTGGCTTACCCTTATAGTTTTGTTTGGGGCCCTCTTTGGAATTTGTAGTATTAGAATTCTCTTTGGAGTCCTTTTTAGGCTGTTTCTCCCCATCCTTCTTCTGAGTTACCCCAGAATCCTTGTGAGTGGCCCAGTTGGCAACCCACAAGTCAGCAGCCTTAGCTAGTCTCCGGGAATCTAATTCCCTGGAATCAGCCAAGCGTTGTCTGAGCTCAGGAGAGCAGGCATCATAAATAGTCTCCAACATAAACAAATTCTTCATACCTTCATAAGTGTTCACCTTGTAACCCTTAATCCATCCCTCTAGGTTTTTCAACCCTTCACTCACCCAGGTAGCCCAAGGGGTACCATCATGCTTTTTGAGGCTCCTAAACCTCTTAAGATACTGGGAAGGGGTCTTCCCAAACCTAGCTATTAAAGCTAGCTTCACACATTCATAGTCCTTCTTATCCTCCTCTCCCATCTCCATTACCACATCAGTTGCAACAGGGGGAAGCCTAGAGAACAACCAGGGGAGTAAGTCATTTCCTGTGATGTTCTGGAGCCCATGATTATATTCAAACAGAGACAACCAATCCAACAAATCCAACTTAGGCTCATACATACCAACCAATTCTTTAGGCATCTGGGGTCTTTTAGGACTGGAACTTCTAGAGGAGCCAGAGAGAGAAGCATTCTCAACAGATAATTTCTTCATTTCTAAGTCATACTTGAGCTCCATTTCCCTTAGCCTTAGTTCTTTGTCAGTTTGAGCATTAAGTTTCTTATACTCCAATTCTAGTTTCATTTTCTCCAGTTCAAACTACTGAGGACTAAATGTGGGACCTGGTAAAGGTCCAGTAGGTACAGCAGGTAGAGCAGGCAGAGGCCTAGGGGGGACAGTCACAACAGCCTCACCCTCCTCTTCTGACTCTTCCTCAGAATCTTCAACATTTTGCTCCATGTTAACTTCAATACTGTCATCTACAGTTGCTGGAGTGGTAGGTTCCTCTGAACCATCACCCAGACTTTGGTTAGCTAACAATCTTTCAATCAGCTCCATTTTATTGCCCTTAGTCAGGAGATCCTTATGTTTACAGAGCACTCTTAAACAATCAGCAGTTTTGGCTGCAAGGGACTCTTGACTATAGCTTTCTATAACTGACATGTTAGAGGATTACTTTTACAGTGCTAAGCTTTGTGGTTAGTTGCACTAAGGTATCTAAAGCACAATAAAATGTATACTCAATACAAATCCCACCGCTGTACACCAGTGTTAGGCAGAAACCTGTGCAGTTCCCTTGGGGAACACTGCAAAAGATTTAAGACTACAGGTATAGCAGCAAACCCACTTGGTAGCAGTCCGCACCACCCAGATTTACCTGGTAGCTGTGGCTGAGCAGTCAGACTTCCCTCAAGAAGAGTTAGGCAGTATGCAAAGTATACACAATATGTACTCAGACACAATAGCACAAGCAAACACTGACCAGAGCTTGGTTTCAAAAGTATATAGTTATTTATTTTCAAGAACACATAAGTTGAAAACACTCTAGCAAAATATAGTAAAACACTCTAAACACAGTTATATGGAAAGCAGTCCCAATCCTTATTCCTATCTAGACAACTCTAGGTTAACACCACATAATTCAAACAGAGGTGAGCACTTAACGTTAGATGACACTCTAGTAGGTAAAAAGAAGGGAGGGAGAAGGAGCAGAATTAGGATAAACACACCACTCTAAGGTTAAGAACACTTTTTGTAAGCTCAAAGAAGCACAAAGTCAGAGGTGAGCAAAAGTCACTAAGCAGGGCCCACTCTTAGAGCAGACAGAGCGAAAACGTGCCCAAGATCACACAGTTGGTAGGGATTCAGAGTCTTGCAAAAGAGTTCGGAAAAGAGTTAGAGAGACTTAGAAAGTTTAGCCAAAGTGTCCCAGGCAATCCCAGGATCGAAAGCCGGGGGCTAAAACTACCCCGTACAGTCGGTGGCAAGGGAAGCCAGGCGGAACACGGTACCTTAACGGAAAGGATCCTCCAGCGGGGGCAGTTGTTCCAGGCAGTGGCAGCAAGGCTCGACGTCGGTCAGGGGAGAAGAAGATCTCGCTGAAGAGCAGAAGAAGAAGGTTGTTGCACTGCCCGGGAAGAAACCAGCCGCGGAGTCCTCCGGTTAAAGGGTTGTACCGACTTTCGCGGTTGGGGTAAAAGTGGTGGGTATTCCGGTTGCCGGGGTGCTTGGCACTGGCAAGGCGGCCACGAGATACCTCGAAGAGCGGAAAGAAGGTGAAAACTGGTTGTCCCACCAGTCAAGGGAAGGAGCCACTCCGTTAAGAGTTCTCCTCGGTCGTCGGGAAAAGTGGTGAGATGGTTCAGCAGGGCTCCACCGGCGGTGTCGTCGTAGCAGATCAGCTCAGCTCGTCCCTCGTTGGATTCTTAGGTCCTGTGGCGACTTCTGAAGTTCCAGTCCCCAAAGCCCTGCTTTTATGCAGCAAACCCCCATTCACCCAGCCTAGCTGTCACTCAAACATGCTAAGTGGTGAGCCGGCCGGCTCACCACTTGGGCCAATCAGGACGGAGTGCGACTTGAGTTACCTAGGTAACTCAGTCCAGGGTGCCTAAATCCCCCTCCACCCCTCCTAAGTACCCCAGACAGAGTGGCACCACTTTGGAGGGCTTCTGTGGAGAAGCCCGCCAAAAGTGGGACAAAGGGCTCCACTTTGGGTCAGAGTTACAGAGGCGAATGCCAACGCCATTTTAGCATCAAGTTTTGGCAAAAAATCCCAACCGGAGTTATAATAATAAATATATAAACCGGCGGTATGTTTAAGGCTACTGTAAATAAATAATTAAATGTGTTAGCCTAAAACAATGGGAAATCCCATAGGAAAATATTCGCGGTCGAATATAAAACGTAGTTTCCACTGCCACCAGCCAAAACTCGATCAGGGGGGACGGAGACGTGCCCCCTCGACTAACAGACCCTGGGGCAATCGAATTGCCCCAGCCAGTACGTCCACAATATGATGGTTTGTACTGGTTCTGTTCAGGATTTAAGACTAGTAAAGTCTTTGGTGACTTTACATGCCCTGGGAGACAGTAGTCAGGCCCAGGGTATGGAGTCTATGTTGGGGAGTCCCTAGGACACCCCTGGGTTACGGCACAGAGGGTGCTGTGTAACCCACATCACAAAAATATATGAGGCCCTATGGAGTAAAAGACCCCATAGCCCATTCAACACAAGGTTTAACCAAGAAAACACACTTCAACATGCCCAAGAGTGAGGGTAAAAGAGTCTCACTCTTGGCAGGAGAAAAAAATAAACCCCAGCAATCCAGCAAAGCTGCTGGGGGACTCACTAGGTAGGGAAATTCAGCCTAAACAGAGAATTCTCCCTAACAGCGCGCTGCTATGGGGAAGCTAGAATTCCGTGCTCTGGTAGTGGTGAAGCATGGGATGGTGAGATTTATGGAGTATTCTGGATTGTACTGGTAGCCAGTGAGCTTCTCTTCTGTGGTGTGAGATGTGCATACTTTTGTTAATACGCAGTGCTGCTCTAAGGGCTTTATTTTGAAGTAGCTGTTGTGTGTTTAAATTCTTTTTCGAAGTGGCTTATAGTAGGATGTTGCAATAATCTATCTTGATTAGGATGAGGGCTCTGGTGAGCGTAATGCAGTTTTCAGTGGAGAGTAGGGGCCTGCTTAAAGCAATAAGTTTGGCTGTGTATGCCGTAGAGGAGGCAAGAGCGCTAATGTGTATGCCCATGGTGAGGTTTGAATCTTGGTATACCCCAAGTGTTTTCACTTGGTGTGAAATAGAGATTGGAGTACCATCGATACATTTTGCAGAGTATTCTGGGTTGAGCTTACTAAGGCGTGCTGGGGAGCCAACTATAAGAATCTTTGTTTTTTCTCCATTGAGGCAAAGACTATTATTTGCCATCCAGTTTTGGATAAAGAAATATATTTTGTTGATGCAAATAGTATCCTGTTCTTGGTTGCCTGTAATTGGGATGAGTATTTGTGTGTCTTCAGCAAAATGTGTGTAAATTACTACCATAGCACCTAGTGGCGCAAAGAGTAATTTAGTATAGGCATTGTAAAGAGTGGGGGAGAGACAGGATCCTTGCGGGACACACAGAGGTAATAGGATAGGGTCAGAGGCTACAGAGGTACTAGGATAGGGTCAGAGGCTTTGTCACCTATAGTCACTCTTGAGGTGCGGTCAGAGAGGAAGGATTTTATCCATGTAGTGACTTCCTTTGAGAAGTGGAATTTGCTAGCTAGAGTTTGCATAGTTTATCATGGTCCACTAGATGGAAGGCGGCTGAAAGATCTAGTAGTAGTAAGATACATAGGGTTTGTTGTTAAAACACAATTAGACTGTGCCACTCAAAATGATGTTTACACAGAATATATTGTCCACTCTTATTGACATTGATACTCAAGCAAATATATTAGTTAATTTACTATCCTTGCCCTTTGAATATTGTTGACACGTGTTTCAGCCTCACAAGGGCCTTTCTCAAAACAAAAACCCATTTGAGGGCAATATAGTTCCTAGATAGTCCTTACTATCCGTACATTTAACTCTATACAAAAAAGCATTCACATTACATATGTTAAACATTGACAAATGTTCATAGCAAATCATGAATATGACGTCATGGCATAAGAATATGCATTTGTGAGTGTAATTATATCACATAATCAATTAGTTGCATGAATCAATGAGTCGAATGCATCACAAGGAGGGAAAGGAAAAATTGGAAGAGAGAAAGATAAAGAAAAAGAAAAAGAAAAAGAAAAAGAAAAAGAAAAAGAAAAAGAAAAAGAAAAAAAGGACAAATATTTGTTAAAAAATATGAAAAAGGAAAAATCGACATGCTTTTCTGCAATACTGGCTGTACTAAAATAAGTTCCCAAATGTAATCAACTCCATTGTATATGTAAGGTCCCCAAGCACCTGCATACTTTGTTGTCACACTTTTTCACCATAGTAATATTGGCAGGTTCATAATTGACTATACTTGTTAATAGTTCACTGAAAGTTCAATTTATCCATGCAAGTGCTTAACATACAAAATATATCCACTTGTCACCTGCTTGCGCTGCATCTGTTAAATTCTCTTAATTACCACTCCTTATGCTACATGGAGCATACACAAAGAATAAGTTAAGTGACCTGCCGGTTTACCGGAATTCAAGTACGTAGATGTCATGGGTTAAGCCCTATGATATAAGGAAAAATATCTGTGTAAATACATTAAACTTAACCATTAAACTGTAAAGTTGTGATTAACCGTCTCCCCGCTCCCATCTCATGTTTTGGGATGGGGCCGTGCATAAACGTCTTACATCCACCGCTTACCATCTATCTCTGCGTGCTGCCCTGTATTACTCGCGTCGGCTCGAACTGTTGTGGAACAGTGTCCTCCGCGTTCAGCCATGTTTATCAGTTTCCATGGCTGCCTTGGTTTTTGTCGCTTCTTACTGTCTACTATCGCCATATTAAGCGGCATCCATCTTGTAACAAGGTTTTCAAACAGTGACTGACTGTATCAAGACTTGGGTTGTACACATTACAAGCCTCCCATTTATAAAATAACAGTTAAATTTACCCTAAACTGGGTCAGTTGTTGAGTCATATTGCTGTAATTAAATACATTGAATAATGTTGATGTCGTTGCTTGTACTATTTGACCAATTATATTTAACACGATGTCGAGCAAATGGTTGCAAATGTCCTATTAAATGGGGTTAAGCCCTGAGCCCCTCCCCCTGTTCCTATGATAAACCTTGCGTTGTAAACCACATTTTCTAGACATAATGTTTCATGTGTGGGTGTTATGCCACATTAACAAAAACAAACCTTACCCTAGAATACAAAAGCAAAGTTTGATTCTTAAACTACGTTATGACACTAATAATAGCATTTACTGAACATGTGCCTTTGGTTCTTTCCACAATCTTCAGTCTGTCAGTTTATGTAAACTTCACCTATATCATGATTGCACTGTTTAGACCTACAGTACACATTGATTGTAAAGGAATACTTATATATCTTCAATGTTTAAACACTTTGGTTAGACATGTACTCAAAAATGCATTATATCTCCCAAACCAACATTTACATGTTTGAATAAATGTTTATAATCACAAAAAATGCACCATCTCATTGTCCTTATTTAGTCCACATTCAATCGTTCTAAATTTACAGATGATTCTTGCTTCTGTCTGTCTTAATTTTAACTCCCAATTTCCTCCTCTTCTGCCCATTTTCACTTTCTGTAAGCCAATGAATCTTAGATTCTTTTTGTCTTCCATTTGATGTTCTGTTTGCCAATGCTGAGCCAATGGTAAGGTTGGACCCTGACTTCCCACTGTTGCAAAGTGTTCACGTATACATGTCCTTGCTTCTCTTATTGTACTTCCAGTGTACATTAATTTGCATATACATATTATTGCATAGACCAAGAATTTAGAGCAACAATTTATATTATCCTTAATCTCCATCCGTGTTCCCCTTTGGTCCTTAAAGAATGTTGTTGGTTCATGGGCATATATACACATCGAACAACCTCCACACTTCCTGAAACGAGCCGGTTTATCTTGTAGCCATGTTTTGGGTGTATCCTTTGACATTTCTGGTAATAGTGAGGGACTCAACATCATTTTCATTGTTTTAGCTTTTCGAAAAGTTATTCCAGGTCTGTCCCCGATATATTTTGACAGATGAGTATCAAGTTTCAATATGTGCCAATTTTTGCTCAGAATATTCTTCAGCTTAGTATTTTCTTGACTATATGTTGTGTTAAAGTTAATCTCATTCCTGCCAGTTCCTGTGTGGTTTCCTCTCGGTGTCACCGTTTGTTCCCAAGACATTTTCGTTGCTTTCTGTTGGGCAGATTTAATACATTTTTTGAGTAGCCTCTTTGGTGAAAACTTTCTTGTAGTAGCTCACATTCCATTTTGAAGTCATTGGACCATTTACAATTACGTCTGGCCCTGATAAATTCTCCCGTCGGGATATTCCACTTAACTGGATTATGGTGACAACTTTGTGCATGTAGAGTGCATTGGCTCAGCATTGGCAAACAGAACATCAAATGGAAGACAAAAAGAATCTAAGATTCATTGGCTTACAGAAAGTGAAAATGGGCAGAAGAGGAGGAAATTGGGAGTTAAAATTAAGACAGACAGAAGCAAGAATCATCTGTAAATTTAGAACGATTGAATGTGGACTAAATAAGGACAATTAGATGGTGCATTTTTTGTGATTATAAACATTTATTCAAACATGTAAATGTTGGTTTGGGAGATATAATGCATTTTTGAGTACATGTCTAACCAAAGTGTTTAAACATTGAAGATATATAAGTATTCCTTTACAATCAATGTGTACTGTAGGTCTAAACAGTGCAATCATGATATAGGTGAAGTTTACATAAACTGACAGACTGAAGATCACCTCCGTTACTTTTCTATAAGTCTTTGTGGCCAGCTTCTGACCCTCTACAAATATTGTCAAATCCAAAAAATCGATTTCCGTTTTACTCTCGTGACCCACAAATTCAATTCCAAGTTTGTTATTGTTCATCCTTAATTTAAAATCATTCAAGGCTTCACTTGTTCCGTCCCATATCAATAGGACATCGTTAATGAACCTAATCCACAGTTTAACACTCGTCTTGTAAGCCTCATCCAAATACACTTGTTGGTCTTCATATTTACCCATAAACAGATTAGCCAGGGCGGGAGCATATTTAGTGCCCACTGCAATCCCTCTCATCTGCTTATAGAAACAATTATCGAACATAAATATGTTGTTATTCAACGTAAACCTGAGCATTTCCTTAAGTATTTGCACATGTTGATAATGTGAAGCCGTTTCTTTCTTGAACTCATATTCTATGGTATTAATCGCTTTTGTGTGCTCGATTATGGTATAGAGAGAGCGTACATCCCAGGTTGCCAGTATGTATGATGGATCCCAAATCACCTCATTTATGATTCTTAGAGTGTCCATAGTGTCCTTGATGTAAGCTTTCAATTTGGGTACCCTTGGTCTCAGGGCATTGTCTAAATATTCTGATAATCTTTCCGTTAGCCATCCAATGCCACTCAGTATAGGCCGCCCCTCTGGAATGGTGTCAAAGGGCTTATGAACCATAGGCAGGAAATAAAGTGTTGGTATTATCGGATGTTTGTTCATTAGGGCGGACCTCTCCTCATCTGAAATAAGTCCCTCCCTGTGCCATTTGATTATCAGTTCTTCCATGTGGGTTTGAATATCATTTTTGGTGTTATTTTTCAACTTCTCATAGCATGATGATAATTGTAGGTGGTTTAATGCCATTTGAATGTAATCTTTACGATCCATTACAACAATGTTTCCCCCCTTGTCCGCCTCCTTGATCACTATATTGTTATCTTGTTGTAAGTCAGTCAGTGCCCTCTTTTCATTTTTAGTAAGATTTGAGAAATCTGTCCTTTTCTTTTTCAAATCATCATATAGATCATATATATCATTGGCCGTTGTCTCATAGAATACTTCTATCACATTCTCTGACGCAGATTGTGGTGAAAATCTTGATTTATTCTTAAGTTCCTTGTCCATGGAACATATCTGCTTGATTCCTAAATCATTGAGAGTCGTGTGTACATCATCCATCTCAGTTTTATGTAGAGATCCTAAGAGATGTATATTCTCTATATCCTGAATAGTGAAATCACTTATTTCTTTGTCTTCTTCTGTCACCTTTCGTTTACTCTCGACAGTGGCAAAGTATGTTTTTAGTCTCAGTTTTCTTATGAACTTGAATAAGTCAATCTGTGTATCTATGATATCCAAATGGCTGGTTGGGGCATATGATAATCCTTTATTCAAGACTACTAGTTCGTAATTCGTCAGATCTCGACTTGAGATATTCATTACTAGATTAATTATTTGTTCTTCCTGGCAACTTCCTTTGCAGCCGCTCTTGTTAACCGTCGGAAATCTTCTACCGCATCGGGATTGACGGTGTCTACAAACCCCCTTCCTTCTTCTCCTCCTTGTGCTGGTATATTCTTGCTCTGTGCTTGCGGTAATTGAAAACGGACCTGTTCTTGATTTTGGTTTAAATTTCTGGTTCCTTTCTTGTATCTCCTAATCTGGTTCAGAAAACCAGCACCCTCTTTGCTAGACTTCTTTTGTTTCTCAGCACCTGATGCACCTTCTTGGTCTTCCATCTCCTTGTCCATATCTGAATATGCCTCAGAGCTTGCTGAGGATGTGTTTGGAGTACTTTGTTTGGACGTTGTTTTGGCTATTTTGTCAAATTTCTCTTGAAACGTATACACACGGTCATCTTGGTAATCCCTTTTATCCCTGAAAAATTTGCGTAACTTCCACAATTTTATGTCATCCTGATAATCCTTTAAAATTTCATACATTTTTTTGTAATTTTTCTCTTTTGACTCCTCTGCTGCAGTAGTATCAGGAATTTTTAGAGTAATAACATCTATCTGCTCCATTGTTCGTTTGTGTTCTCTTTCTGCATGCTGTATCAGAATTCTAAGCATGTTTTCTGAACTACTATTGAGATTCGTTTCCCAATCATATGCCAGGTCTTTATCCTCTTCCTTTGCAAAATCCGGAAAGATAAGTATTCTGAGTCCCCTTGGTCTCTGTTTGTTGCCGAGATAATTTTTGAGAGATATTAATTCCCAGTATTTGTCTATTTCCTTTCTGGAAACCCGTTCCAATTTAATACATTTGTATCTCAAATCCTCCGTTCTTTTTTGGTTTTCCCTTTCCCTCCTTGTGATGCATTCGACTCATTGATTCATGCAACTAATTGATTATGTGATACACTTACACTCACAAATGCATATTCTTATGCCATGACGTCATATTCATGATTTGCTATGAACATTTGTCAATGTTTTACATATGTAATGTGAATGTTTTTTTTTTATAGAGTTAAATCTACGGATAGTAAGGACTATCTAGGAACTATATTGCCCTCAAATGAGTTTTTCTTTTGAGAAAGGCCCTTGTGAGGCTGAAACACGCGTCAACATTATTCGAAGAGCAAGGATAGCAAATTAACTAATACAGTTGCTTAAATATCAATGTCAATAAGAGTGGACAATATATTCTGTGTAAACATCATTTTGAGTGGCGAAGTCTAATTGTGTTTTAACAACAAACCCTATTGATACCAAGGGAAAGAGGGGGTTGATCCTTCCCAAACCTAAAGCACACAAGCGCAACACTTGTCTGAAAAAGAGTACGAATAAGGTTGCCGGTTCAAGCCAGCTGCAACCATAACAAAACCCCAAATACCACCAGTAGTAAGATACATAATTTACGAGAGTCCCTGATGGCATCCACCTGTTTTTTAAGTCCAAAAGGGCTGTCTCTGTGCTGTGTCTGGGGCGGAAACCTGATTGTCTATCCCTAATAGATGTTTTTTTCTAAGTGGGTTTGTACTTGGGAGTATACATTTTTTTTTCAATGATTTTGAGGAGGAAGTGTACTGTTGTGATTGGCCTATAATTGATAGGGGTTTTGGGATCTCTTGTATGTTTTTTAAGTAGGGGTGTAACCCAGGCTACTTTTATGAGGGGATTGATCCTTCCCAAACCTAAAGCACACAAGCGCGACACTTGTCTAAAAAAGAGTACGAATTAGGTCGCCGGTATAAGCCAGCTGCAACCATAACAAAACCCCAAACACCACCAATAGTTTTTTTAATAGTGGAAGCAGCACCGTGCTGACCAATAACATCAGAAGGAGTAACCAATAATCATTTTCCATTATGGCAGACTACAGGATTAACTGGGACGAAGATGCCAGTAAATTATTCTCACCAAAAGGGAGCATGGAACATGGTTTTTCCAATAGAAACCAAAAAAGAACGGAGGATTTGAGATACAAATGTATTAAATTGGAACGGGTTTCCAGAAAGGAAATAGACAAATACTGGGAATTAATATCTCTCAAAAATTATCTCAGCAACAAACAGATACCAAGGGGACTCAGAATACTTATCTTTCCGGATTTTACAAAGGAAGAGGATAAAGACCTGGCAAATGATTGGGAAATGAATCTCAATAGTAGTTCAGAAAACATTCTTAGAATTCTGATACAGCATGCCGAAAGAGAACACAAACGAGCAACGGAGCAGATAGATGTTATTACTCAAGAAATTGCTGATACTACTGCAGCAGAGGAGACAAAAGAGAAAAATTACAAAGAAATGTATGAAATTTTAAAGGATTATCAGGATGACAGAAAATTGAGGAACTTACGTAAATTTTTCAGGGATGAAAGGGATTACCAAGATGACCATGTGTATACGTTTCAAGAGAAATTTGACAAAATAGCTAAAACAACGTCCAAACAAAGTACTCCAAACACATCCTCGGCAAGCTCTGAGGCAGATTCAGATATGGACAAGGAGATGGAAGACCAAGAAGGTGCATCAGGAGCTGAGAAACAAAAGAAGTCTAGTAAAGAGGGTGGAGGTTTTCTGAACCAGATTAGGAGATACAAGAAAGGAACCAGAAATTTAAACCAAAATCAAAAACAAGTCTGTTTTCAATTACCGCAAGCACAGAGCAATAATATACCAGCACAAGGAGGAGAGGAAGGAGGGGGAGTTGTAGACACTGGCAATCCCGATGCGGTACAAGATTTCCGACAGTTAACGAGAGCGGCTGCAAAGGAAGTTGCCAGGAAGAACAAATAATTAATCTAGTAATGAATATCTCAAGATCTGACGAATTACGAACTAGCAGTCTTGAATAAAGGATTAGCATATGCCCCAACCAGCCATTTGGATATCATAGATACACAGATTCACTTATTCATGTTCATAAGAAAACTGAGACTAAAAAAGTAGTTTGCCACTGTCGAGTAAACGAAAAGTGACAGAAGAAGACAAAGAAATACGTGATTTCACTATTCAGGATATAGAGAATGTACATCTCTTAGGATCTCTACATGAAACTGAGATGGATGATGTACACACGACTCTCAATGATTTAGGAATCAAGCAGATATGTCCCATGGACAAGGAACTTAAGAATAAATCAAGATTTTCACCACAATTTGCGTCAGAGAATGTGATAGAAGTATTCTATAAGACAACGGCCAAGGATATATATGATCTATATGATGATTTGAAAAAGAAAAGGACAGATTTCTCAAATCATACTAAAAATAAAAAGAGGGCACTGACTGACTTACAACAAGATAACAATATAGTGATCAAGGAGGCGGACAAGGGGGGAAACATTGTTGTAATGGATCGTAAAGATTACATTCAAATGGCATTAAACCACCTACAATTACCATCATGCTATGAGAAGTTGAAAAATAACACCAAAAATGATATTCAAACGCACATGGAAGAACTGATAATCAAATGGCACAGGGAGGGACTTATTTCGGACGAGGAGAGGTCCGCCCTAATGAACAAACATCCGATAACACCAACACTTTATTTCCTGCCTAAGGTTCATAAGCCCTTTGACACCATTCCAGAGGGGCGACCTAAACTGAGTGGCATTGGATGGCTAACAGAAAGATTATCAGAATATTTAGACAATGCCCTGAGACCAAGAGTACCCAAATTGAAAGCTTACATCAAGGACACTACGGACACTCTAAGAATCATAAATGAGGTGATTTGGGATCCATCATACATACTGGCAACCTTGGATGTACGCTCCCTCTATACCATAATCGAGCACACAGAAGCAATTAATACCATCGAATATGAGTTCAAGAAAGAAACGGCTTCACATTATCAACATGTGCAAATGCTTAAGGAAATGTTCAGGTTTATGTTGAATAATAACATATTTATGTTTCAATAATTGTTTCTATAAGCAGATGAGATAGATTGCAATGGGCACTAAATATGCTCCTGCCCTGGCTAATCTGTTTATGGGTAA